>NW_019154102.1:12942753-13290021 GCF_002288905.1 Enhydra lutris kenyoni
GGGGGGGGGGGTAGCTGGGTAGCTCAGTCAGTTAAGCAGTTGCCTTCAGCTCAGGTCATGATCCCAGGGTCCTGGAATCAAGCCCCACATTTAGCTCCCTGCTCAGCGGGAGGCCTGCTTCTTCCTTTCTCACTCCCCCTGTTGTGTTCACTTTCTCCCTATGTCTCTTATCAAATACATAAATAAAATCTTTTTTTTTTAAAGATTCTATTTACCCATTTGATAGAGAGATCACAAGCAGGCAGAGAGAGAGGGAAGCAGGCTCCCCGCTGAGCACAGAGCCCAATGCGGGGCTCGATCCCAGGACCCTGAGATCACAACCTGAGCCAAAGGCAGAGACTTAACCCACTGAGCCAACCAGGCGCCCCCCATTAATAAAATCTTAAAAAAAAAAAAAAAAAATCATTCTTGGGCAGCCTGACTGGCTCAGTTGGTAGAGCATGTGACTCTTGATATCAGGGTCATGAGTCTGAGCCTTATGTTGGGGGCAGAATTTACTTTAAAAGAAAAAAAAAGAAATAATTCTTAATTTTTTAACTTTGACAATGATATTGTGGTTATTTATTTTTTAAATATTTGTCTTTTAGAGAACTGTATTGAAATATATACAAGTAACATGTAATACCCGGAATTGCTTCAAAGTCATCCAATGGGTAGAAAAGGAAATGGGCTGGCATACAAAGAAAACAAAATTGTCCATGAGTTGCTTAAGTGTTGACTGGGCAATGGTTACATAAAATCATTGTCACCTTCCTTCCCCACTCCTACAGGTGATTGTACGTAGTTTAAATTTCTATAGGAAAGTAGAAAAAATTGCCAAGCATACCAGAACAAAAACCACATAGTCAAAACAGAAGAAGGGTGCCTGGGTGGCTCAGCTGATTAAGTGTCTGCCTTTGAGTCAGGGCATAATCCCAGTGTCCTGGGATCAAGTCCCGCAGCAGGGTCCCTGCTCAGCAGGGAGTCTGATTCTCCCTCTGCCCCTCTCCTCTATTCTCCCTTTCTCTCTTAAAAATTAATAAAATCTTAAGAAAAAAAAGAACAGTGGGAAAGAATAAGACAAAATCAGACAGTAGAGTCATGAGAACTGAACTTTACAAGAGAAATATTCAAGGTATCAGGTGATAAGGAATTTCAGCAAATTCTGAAAACTATTAAAAAAGAAATAAAAAGCTTTAAAACTAAAATATATAGTAACTAAAATTAAGACCTCAATAGATGGCTTTAATATTAGATAATATGCAGTTTTGTTTTTTAAGATTTTATTTATTTACTTGACTGAGACAGCAAGAGAGTGAATACTAGTGGAGGAGAGGGAGAAGCAGGCTTTTGAAGAGATCAAGAGGAACAAGGAATATGAAAAAGCATACACATTTATGTAAATGGAATCCCAAAAAATAATGAAAGCATGAAGCAGGAGCTATATCTGAAGAGAAAATGGCTTCCAATACTAATTTTTTAAAAACTCAAACCAGAATAAAGAATGAATCCCAAGCTAATACAAAAACAGATACAGACATATTAGAGTAAAATTGCTGAAATCCTAAGACCAAAGACAAAAAGAAAAATCTTAAAAATCAGACAAATTGAAAAAAAAAAAAAAAAAAAAGAACACCTTCAAAGAAGCAAAACTGAGGGTTGACTTCGCAGAAGAAACAATTTAAATGGGGGGGGGGATGAATGACTTAATGAAAGAAGCAATGGTAACTACCAATCTGTAATTCAATATTCCATTTCAGTGTGTGCTTATATGAAAATGCAAGCATTTCTCTTCATTTTATTTTATTTTAAATATTTTACTTATTTAAGAGAGAGAGAGTGAGAGAGCATGAGAGGCAAGAAGGTCAGAGGGAGAAGCAGACTCCCCATGGAGCTGGGAGCCCGATGCGGGACTCGATCCCGGGACTCCGGGACCGTGACCTGAGCCCAAAGCAGTCGCTTAACCAACTGAGCCACCCTGGCGCTCTTCATTTTATTTTTTTTAAGATTTTATTTATTTATTTGACAGAGAGAGGCACAGCAAGAGAGGGAACACAAGCAAGGGGAGTGAGAAAGTGAGAAACAGGCCTTTGGCCGAGCAGAGAGCCCGATACGGGGCTCGATTCCAGAACCCTGGGATCATGACCTAAGCTGAAGGCAGACACTTAATGACTGAGCAACCCAGGCGCCCCATTCCTCTTCATTTTAGATGACAAGAAAATACTGGCAAAAATCATCAAAAACAGAACCACACCAAAAGAAATGCTAAAGGAAAAATGATCCCAGACAAAAGCCCAAAGATGAAATAAAGAATGCAGAGCAGCAATAAGTATAAATCTGAGTATTAACTTTATAAATAAGGTCTTAATTTTCAAAATCTAAGTAGTTAAAACAAATTACAACAGCAGTATAAAAAATAAGAGTGGAATAAATGAAATTAAAAGTATTCTATGGCCTTGCTACTCAAAGGGGTTCCAAGGACCAACAGCACCAGCATCATCTGGAAGTTTGTTAGAATGAAGAATTTCAGGCAAAATTCCAGACCGTTAGAGTTGGAATCTGAATTTTAAAGAAAATCAGGTGATTCGTATGTACATTAAATTTCCAGAGGCACTAAAGTCTGGAAAGTACTAGAAATACTAAAACAGATTGTAGTGTGAGAAATTCATATAATTAAGAAAGGTTCTGGGAAAGAAGCAAACATGATAAACAGAACAAGATGGATTCAGTTTCACTTCTGTTGAAATCTGAGATAGGAAGATACTTAAATAGAATGGGGCGCCTAGGTAGCTCAGTGGGTTAAGCATCTGCCTTCGGCTCAAGTCATGATCTCAGGGTCCTGGGATGGAGCCCCACATCGGGCTCTCTGCTCGGCGGGGAGAATGCTTCCCCCTCTCTCTCTGCCTTCTGCTCTGCCTGCTTGTGATCTGTCAAATAAATAAATACAATCTTTAAAAAAAAATGTCTAGCATGAAATTAAGAATATTAGACTAATGCTTTGAAAATTGCTCAGGGTTAGAAATATACTCAAAGTTGTCTAAAAGAGGATACAATTATGGTAGTATATTGAATCCTTACTTCAACTTCTTTATAAAATACACAGCAAAAGACTAAACCTTGGGTAATGTCCACACTTAAAGGATTAGAATAATATAAACCAGAGTAAAGAAGAAGAAAATTTTAACAGGCACCCCAGCAGTTCTCCAACTTTTTGTTTTTAGCATTCCTTTACATGTTCAGAAACTGAAGACTTCAAAGAGCTTATATTTATAGTTTATTTCTTATTTCATATTTATATAGTTTATTTCATATTTATTGTGTTAGTTTACAAACAATAAACTCAGGGCACCTGGGTGGCTCAGTCACTGGGTGACTGACTTCGGCTCAGGTGTCCTGGGATCAAGCCCCACCTCGGGCAACCTGCTCCTCTGGGAAGCCTGCTTCTCCCTCTCCCACTCTTCCCACTTGTGTTCCCTCTCTGTCTCTGTCAAATAAAATCGTTAAAAAAAAATTTTTTTTAATTAACAAATTCATTGCCTGTTTTCTGTTAAAAAAAAATCAGGCTTGAGTCACAAGTTTCTAAATTTTTAAAAATCTCTTTAGGGTTTGGCTTAATAGAAAACAATTGGATTCTCATTAACTGCTTCTGCCTTCTCTCTGTTGCCACATACTCTTTTTAGTGAAGTGTATGAGGTCCATCCTTAAAATATATGAATATGGAAATAGAAGTATTTAAATAGCTTTATCAGATAATTTTGGATAGTCTTCTTTGATAATACACCAAAATTCAATGACTGTTATTTCTTAAAGATTAAGTTGCAATACGAAATCTAAAACCATTATCAGTACTCTGTTATATTAAAATCCATCTGTCATGGGGCACCAGGGTGGCTCAGTGGGTTAAGTTCAGGTCATGGTCTCAGGGTCCTGGGATCGAGCCCCGCATCGGGCTCTCTGCTCAGTGGGGAGCCTGCTTCCTCCTCTCTCTCTGCCTTCCTCTGCCTACTTGTGACCTCTGTCAAATAAATAAATAAAATCTTAAAAAAAAAAAAAAATCCATCAATCGATCTATCTCACTCCCTGAATAGAACTTTAGCCCATAAATGTGTTTGTAACATCACGCAATGATGTTATGGAAAATACTGGATCAATAAGTTACACAGATCTTTCCAATGTTGACATATTTCATTACAGAGTATCAAAAAGTTATATCATTAATATTCTCCTCAATCTCATAAAACTCTACTAGGCAGCTGTCAAACTCACAGCAACAGGTACAATTTTTCCAAAATTCTAATTTTTTCTTGAAAACTCAATTTTATCTCTGGCAACTAACACTGTCTTTTTTGAAATGACATGCTTGCTTCATTCATTCCAGAAAATGTCTGCCAAATACCCAAATCTGGATAACCTTTGAGTCATTCTTGCAAATAAAAATTGTTTTGTTTCATGAGAAAAGCAGCTTGTTCGGCTTAAAACTCAATCATATGATCGCACTTCCTTAAGACAACCATCTTACACTGCAGTATGTAGGAGAAAAGCTTTATATGTACTTCTCATTTCATCACAGCATATATGAAGACATATACACAAGTGTTGAGATTTAATAAAATTAATTATTGCTTCATCAAGGACGTCACTTGTCAGACAACAAGTGCTTGGCAGTGAAGATTAACTACTTAAATACTACTAATGTGGGAAGCAAAGGCAAAAGAAAAATTAAATTTCCTTACTACTTATAACCCACTGACAACTCCTTGAAAAAGGCAGAGTAACATTCCTTTCCTCTAGGAACTCAGCTGCTTCCATGTTAACACTTTGCTAGGGGCAAAAGGCAATCTTAGCTTAACATTATCCCAATACCTCATCCTCTCCCCTACCCCCAATCCTGTAAGTCTTTTTTTTTTTTTTTTAAAGATTTTATTTATTTATCTGACAGAGAGAGATCACAAGCAGGCAGAGAGGCAGGCAGAGAGAGGAGGAGGCAGGCTCCCTGCTGAGCAGAGAGCCCGATGCGGGGCTCGATTCCAGGATCCTGAGATCATGACCTGAGCCAAAGGCAGCGGCCTAACCCACTGAGCCACCCAGGTGCCCCCCAATCCTGTAAGTCTTAACATACAAAAATTCCTTTGGAAACTTCCTTTCTCTCTACCCCGTAAGATATAGGTTGACAATCATCCCCCAAGCACCCACCAAGATACACCTACAGGGTCTCATGACTAAGGTTTCATTAGACAGTAACAAATGACCTTTTCCTGGGGCGCCTGGGTGGCTCAGTCATTAAGCGTCAACCTTTGGTTTAGGTCATGATCCCAGGGTCCTGGGATTGAGCCCCACATTCGGCTCTCTGCTCCGCAGAAAGCCTGCTTCTCCCTCTCTCACTCCCTATGCTTGTGTTCTCTTCTGCTCACTGTCTGTCAAATAAGTAAAATCTTTTTTAAAAATAAATAAAAAATAAAGTGACCTTTTCCTAACAATAGCTAGTCCCCTCAAGGTCCTGGAAACCTTGATTCCAAAATTCCTTAGAGACTTAACACTATCCCTAACCCCCTCAGAACTTGAAAGCATATAATCAGTCACTCCTCGTGACCCCAGTACAGCTCTTTCTGCCCACGGGTCCTGTCTTCATGCTTTAATAAAACCACGTTTTTGCACCAAAGATATCTCAAGAATTCTTTCTTGGCCATCGGCTCCTAACTCCAACCGTTTCTACATCACCACAGCCTTATTTCCTGCAATGTGGCTATCAGTGAAAGTATCAACTAAAAGGCAAGTAATGTCTTATCTCTCAGACCCCCCCCTTTAAACCCTCCCTGAGACCCTCAAGGATCCCGAGATCATACTCTTGAGAACCACTGATGGAGCCCAATGAAAGTAAAGTTTTAATAAAAGTGTATATGAAATAAAAGACATCCTGACTGAAAAGAAGCAAGTAGAGGCACCTGGGTGGCTCAGTGGGTCAAAGCCTCTGCCTTCGGCTCAGGTCATGATCCCAGGATCCTGGGATCGAGCCCCTCATCAGGCTCCCTGCTCAGCGGTGAGCCTGCTTCCCCCTCTCTCTGCTGGCCTCTCTGCCTACTTGTGATCTCTGTCAAATAAATAAAATCTTTAAAAAAAGAAAAAAAGAAAAAAGAAAAGAAGAGCAAGTAAAACAGATTTGAGAGTTAATTACATTGAGAAATAAATCCATTTATCTGTGGTCCATGATTTTCAGCAAAGGCGCCAAGACCAGTCAGTGGAGAACATCTTTTCTACCATGGCTGTTACAACAACGGGACAGCCTCATGCAAAAGAATGAGGCTGAACCTTACCTCACACTATGTACAAAAAATTTGACTCAAAGGCCTAAATATAAGAACCAAAACTATAAAACTCTTAGAAGAAAACGGGTAAGGCCTTGTGATTTTTGATTTAGCAATGGATTCTGGCAATCAACAGGACACCAAAGTACAAGCAACAGAAAAGATAGATAAATTGAACATCATTATTAAACATTTTTGTACAAGAACTTCTGGTGGCTCAGTCTGGCTAAACATCTGTCTTCCGCTCAGGTCATGATCTCAGGGTCCTGGGATCGAGTCCCACATCAGGCTCCCTGCTCAACAGGGAGCCTGCTTCTCCCTCTCCACTCCTACACCCCCTGCTTGTGCTCTCTGTGAAATAAATAAAATCCATCGGTGGGGGAGGGGGGGCTTTTGTGTTTCATGGGCGCCTGGGTGGCACAGTTAGTTGAGCAACTGACTCTTGATTTCGGCTCAGGTCCTGACCTCAGGGTCACCCAATGTCAGGCTCCACACTCAGTGCGGAGTCTGCCCAAGATTCTTTTCTCCCTCTTCCTCTGCCCTTCCCCCTGCCTGCCCTCTCTCTCAAATAAATGAATCTTAACAACAACAAAAAAGGTGCTTCAAAAGACACTATTGAGAAACTGAAGATAATGCACAATATGGGTGAAAATATTTGCAAGTTCTATCTAATAAGGGACTTCCTTCTAGAATATATTGAAAACTCATACAAATAATAAAAAGACAAATAACAATTAAAAAGTAAGCAAAGGATCTGAAGGGTCATTTCCCCAAAAGAAATAAAACTACAATGAGATAGCACTTTAACCCAGTAGGAAGGCTAGAATACTCAAAATAACCAAATGTTTGCCTCTGTATTCCCATCCATTTAAAAAAAAAAAAAAAAATCACCAAAGGAACAAATATTGATTTGAAAACAAACCAGTACTGGTGAGGATGTGGAGAAACTAGAACCTTTACACTGCTGAGGGGAATATAAAATGGTGCAGCACTTTGGACAACAATCTGGCAGTTTTTGATAAAGTTAAATGCAGTGATTAGCTGACCTAATGATACCACTCCACGATACAGACCTAAGAGAAATGAAAACATAAGTCAACAGAAAAACTTTTTTTTTTTAAGATTTTATTTATTTATTTGACAGAGATCAAATAAATAAATAATAGGCAGAGAGGCAGGCAGAGAGAGGGGAGGCAGGCTCCCTGCTGAGCAGGGAGCCCAATTCGGGGCTCAATCCCAGGACCCCAGGATCATGACCTGAGCTGAAGGCAGAGGCTTTAACCCACTGAGCCACCCAGGCTCCCCCAACAGAAAAACTTTTTACACAAACGTTCACAGAAGCATTATTCACAATATCAAAAAGAACCTAAATATTGATCAACTGATGAATGGCAAAACAAAGTATGTTATAACCATACAAGGAAATAGTATTCAGCCATAAAAAGAATGAAGTACTGATTCATGCTCCAGCATGGATGAATCTTAAAAATGTGCTAAGTGATGGGCACCTGGGTGGCTCAGTGGTTTAAAGCCTCTGCCTTCAGCTTGGGTCATGATCCTGGGGCTCTGGGATTGAGCCCCACATCGGGCTCTCTGCTCGGCAGAGAGCCTGCTTCCCCCTCTCTGCCTACTTGTGATCTCTGTCAAATAAATAAATAAAATCTTTTTTAAAAATGTGCTAAGTGAAAGAAATCGGTCACAAAAGACAATTTAATTCCATTTCTATGAAATGTTCAAAATAGGCAAATACATAGAGAAAACAGACTGTTGCTTAAGGGTGGTAGGATGGAGGATTTTGAATGACAGTTGAAGGGTATGGAGATTCTTTTTGAGGTAATGAAAGTATTCTAAAATTGACGGTAATGATGGTTGCATAATTCTGTGAATACAGTGAATAAATATGTACAGTTGGGGCACCTGGGTGGCTCAGTAAGTTAAACAGCCAACCCTTAATTTCCACTCAGGTCATGATCTCAGGGTCATAAGATCTACCCTGCAACAAGCACCATACTCAGTGGGGGAATCTGCTGGAGATTCTCTCTCCCTCTGCCCCCTCCACCCCACCCCCCCACCCCATTCACCCACACTCTTGCTCTCACGCGCTCTCTCTCTAAAATAAATAAACCTTTAAAAATAAATAAATAAACAAAGGTGGCATTTCAAATCACTGGGCAAAAGATGCAAAGACCAATGAGTAACAGTTTGGAAAAGCTAATGTTAGATCCCTCTTCGTAACTTAGACCAAAATAAATTCTAGACATTAAAAATTTAATAAATCCATTAAAGCTAGAAAGAATTTAATCGAATATCTGATCTCAGAATGAGAAAATCCTTTCTAAATAACAGACCAGTCACTATTGTAATTCAGGAACCAATTATGTCCATACAAATAACACAGTAATCCTTAATATCCAAAGTCTAGCAGAAACCAAGTAGTCTGAGACAGCAACTGTATCCTTTTTTCCCCTACTATATGGAATTTTTTTTAATTATTTGTTTTATAGAGCGATAGACAGCAGAATGTCAGGCTGAGGGAGAGAGAGAAGCAGGCTCTCCACCGAGCAGGGAGCCTGATGTGGGACTTGATCCCAAGACCCTGGGATCATGACCTGAGCTGAAGGCCAATGCTTACTGACTGAGCCACCAAGGTGCCCCTGGATTTGTTTAAAATAGAACATCTAATGCAAATAAGCAAACAATCTCAAATACCACTGATGGAGTATATATTAGTACAATCTTTCTAGGTTTTTAGCAATCAGAAGCCTTAACATTTTTTACCTTTAGACCTAGAACATGATCCAGATTTCTATACTCAAGGAATTTTCATTGCTTTTTGGTTCTGTGGAGAGGGGGGTTAAGAGGAAAACACTAAGTATGTGTTATATTCAAAGACTCCAAGTAGGATGCCATTAAATTTCATTTGTAGACATAAGGATATGAGAAAATGCCCATTTAAAAAAAACAAACAGCACATATGAACTCATTTTTATATATTCAGAGAAAATTAGCTGGAATGATCTATATGCCAGAATTTTAACAAAGTAATTATGTTTTATTGATGTGTGTCAGCATCTTTTTTAAAACTTCCTATGATGATCACATATATCACAACCGTAAGCACCAAGTAAGTGAAACAGGGAAAGCACTGGCCTATGTGAAAATTATAGAAATTTCTATAGATATTATAGAAAAACAGGAGGCCACTGGTGACCTGTAACAATACAGTTTTTGGGCAAAAGCAGAACCAGATTTCAGAAGCTTCAGGAGAACGTAAGACACTAGAGGAAAAGAGATAGCTTAAGAGTAAGGTCCTTGAGGAATACAAGAAAATAAACCAGAGACAATTCTTTGTGAAGTTTCAAGAAAGTCTTACTACGTTTACTATTCTATGAAACTTTACTGAAATGACCATTTTTCCAAATCTAATCAGTTAAAAAAAAGTTGCTCAGAGATCGACTAAAATTTTATCAAATTTCCATGAAGCTTTCTCCAATCTTACCTAAACCTAAACTCCTCCCACTTCCCACTACACTTCAGCTATTTTATGTTCTTATGGAATTTACCGTTTTCCCTCTCTCTCCCTCCCTCCCTCCCTCTCCCTCTCCCTCTCTCTCTCTCTCTCTCACACACACACACACACACACACACACACACACACAGTTTATCTTACACTGGCACTTTGTTAAGTGTTTATATGTATTGTATTATCTTACTACCTTAATTACACTTGACAGAGATTTTGTGAGGATTAAGTATCATCTCATTTCCAAGTAAGGAAGAAGGAATTAAGAGGTTAAGGAACTTAACCAAAGCCAGAGATCTAATAAATGACAGGAATAGCATTTTAATTCAGGTCTATCAGATTCCAAACATCAGTCTCTCAACTACCATTCTACTGCCTCATCTTTACTGGACTCCAACCTTCCTTAAGAGGAGACATACACCTAAATGTATTTCTGTATCCACCACTGTGTCCAGCAAAATGCTTTACACATGTTAAACGTAAATGTATTTTTTATATATTGAATATTTAAATAAAGAGTGAAGATTTAAAAAAAAAAAAAGTGAAGGTAAGACACACAAAATAATGTATTCGGTAAATAGAACATTAAGAAATAGTTTTCAAGGGGAGCCTGGGTGGCTCAGTGGGTTAAAGCCTCTGCCTTCAGCTCAGGTCATGATCCCAGGGTCCTGGGATCGAGCCCCGCATCGGGCTCTCTGCTCGGCAGGGAGCCTGCTTTCCCTCTCTCTCTGCCTGCCTCTCTGCCTGTCATCTCTATCAAGTAAATAAATATTTTTAAAAAAATAGTTTTCAAAAAAAAAAAAAATGGTTTTCAACTTTCCAATTTGGGCCCACCAGAAAGGCTCCCATAAAGAGCGGAGAGGAGGGCCATTCTGCCATCAACAAGACAGCGACTGTCTAGAACACACCATCAACATTCACAAGTGCATCCACGGCATGGGCTTCAACAAGTCTAACTGCTGGGCACTCAGAGATCCAGAAGTTTGCCATGAACATGAGAACTTTAGATGTGCACCGACACCACGATCAACAAAGCTTTCCAGGCCAAAGTAATAAGGAATGTCGCATACCACATCCATGTACAAATGTCCAGAAAACATGAAAATTCACCAAATTAACTCTATACACTGGTTACCTATGTACCTGTCATCACTTTCAGAAATTACAGACAGGTCAATGTGGATGAGAACCAATCCTTGATTTCAAGTTATAAAACCATAAAAAAAGTATTAAGTTTTCACTATAACATAATGTACTAGATATCCACATGTTTGCTGCCCAGAAACAATCTCACCTTCTTCATGGTCACTACATGCCAAATTTCTTTGTGGGAAATATTTTTTTTTTTTAGCTCTGAGATTTAGGTGGGATCAGCTTCGGGAACTGGGTTATGATTAGTTTAAGGCAACTGAAGTCCACCCACTCCGAGCTCTACTTCAGGATTAAGTCCCATGACATGTAAGCCAATGATATATGAAATGCCATTTGCCATGAAGGTTTTGGAAAAAGCTTCCCTGTTCTTTATACAGGTTTCAAAGATTCTCTCTTTTCCTCTGTGTAGTACAAACATGATTTACAAACAGTGTGGTATAAAAATGGCGAAGTAGCTATTTCTGCTACCATGAGAAGGGCCAAACTGAGGTCAAACCAAGGAAGTACAGGGGCGCCTGGGTGGCTCAGTGGGTTAAGCCGCTGCCTTCGGCTCAGGTCATGATCTCAGAGTCCTGGGATCGAGCCCCGCATTGGGCTCTCTGCTCGGCAGGGAGCCTGCTTCCTCCTCTCTCTCTGCCTGCCTCTCTCCCTACTTGTGATCTCTCTGTCAAATAAATAAATAAAATCTTTAAAAAAAACAAAAAAACAAAAAAACAAAAAACAAAAAACCAAGGAAGTACAGAGAACAAGCCAAAAAGGAATGAAGTCTTGATAACGTTCTGAATTCATGGATTAAGAGTAGACCACACCCAAAGTCAGCACAAACCTCAACTACTTAGTGGAGTGCCCGGGTGGCTCAGTGGGTTAAGCCTCTGCCTTTGGCTCAGGTCATGGTCACAGGGTCCTGGGATTGAGCCCTGCATCCGGCTCTCTGCTCGGCAGGGAGCCTGCTTTCCCTCTCTCTCTGCCTGCCTCTCTGCCTGCTTGTGATCTCTCTCCGTCAAATAAGTAAATAAAATCTTAAAAATAAAAATAAAAACCTCAACTGCTTAGTTATAATTTAGGGGGTAAAATCCCTTTTCCACCAAAGGAGCTGTTCTTCTCCTTCTGGTCCTTGCAACAGAGTCCTACCTGGTTCAAAAAGTAATTCCCCATCTCCCATTTTTAACACATGGGTGTAAATATCAAGGGATATTCACAAATTAAAACACACACAGACACACCCCTTGACAAAACTGGGTTTTTTTTCTTTATCAGTGGAGTACCCTTTTATGAGTGGAGGTGGTAAGCAGAATGTCACAAAAGGATTGACAGTATATAAAATATACAAGTAGATTCAGAAAGCAGGAAAACCCACCACATCCAGCCTACCCTTGTCTTCTGTTCCATTACCCACCTACAGTGATCTTAAGATTTTTCACACATTTTAACAAGTACTGATCCTAGTATTACTAGTACATGCACTATGAAACTTAGTTAATTTAGTATGACAGATGACTGCAACCACAGAATTTATAGTCTTGTAAAATGAAAAGACCTAAAACAAGTAAACAAAAAGTAAATACCTAACTCTAAACTGTGGTAAGTGCTACGAAGGATAAGAATCAGAACTACTTCAGGGGTACGTGGCTGGCTCAGTCAGAGGAGTGTGAGACTCTTGATCGTGGGGTCATGAGTTTTAGCCCTGCCCTGGGTATGCATACACTTAAATTTAAAAAAAAAAAAAAAAAAAAGAACCAGAAATACTTTAGAATGGATGTTCAAGAAAGGCCTCCTTGAGAAAGTAACATTTAGGTTGAGACTTGAAGGCATAGTAAGGTGATAAATTCCAGGCATACATAAAGGCTCATCATTGCAGCAAATAACATCTGTGAGAGAAGCAAAGCAAGGAAATGAGGTTAGCAGTGGCTACATCACAAATTGTGGTAAACCATTCCACTCCCCTCATTCCCAACAACTATTCCAAGCAGTTAAAGGCCCAATTCAATCTTCCACCTTCCTTGAAACCTTGCCTAATCCACTTAAACCAGAATTAACCTCTCCATAGTTCCTTTGTCAGTTTTTCATGAATTTTCCAACTCCCATAGTGAAGCTTCTCAAAAAAAAAAAAAAAAAAAAATTGCAAGCAAGCTTACTGGTGAAAGGTACACTGAGTAGAAGTAAGAACTAAATTCTAATCCTAACTTGGCTACTTAATAGCTATATAGCCTTGGCTAAATAACTCCATTTCTCATGAGTTTCTGAAGTTCAATGAACATATGTGAAATTACACAATGTTCAAATACCTTCACAAGTAATTATCATCAGTGTGTTATATACAATTCAACACAGTATTCTAACTGCACAAGCACTGAAATACCACCTCCCATAATATGCACACATTACATGTAATACTTGAAGAGTTTCAGCCTGTGTTGCTTTTTTTTTTTTAATTTTTATTTATTTATTTGACAGAGAGAGAGATCACAAGTAGGCAGAGAGACAGGCAGAGAGAGAGAGGAGGAAGCAGGCTCCCCGCTGAGCAGAGAGCCCAATGCGGGGCTCATCCCAGGACCCTGGGATCATGACCTGAGCCGAAGACAGAGGCCTTAACCCACTGAGCCACCCAGGCGCCCCTGTGTTGCCTTTTGAGCATGTATTATCATTAATGGTTTTCAAGCTTTTTTTTTTTTTTAGATTTTATTTATTCACTTGAGAAAGAGAAAGAGAAAGAACAGAGGAGGAAAAGGCTGAGGGAGAAGAAGAAGCAGACTCCCCGATGACCAGGGAACCCAATGCAGGACTTGATCCCAGGATCAGAAGATCATGTCCTGAGCCCACGGCAGATGCTTAACAATCTGATCAACCCAGGCACAAGCAGCTCACCCTGTTCTCCCCAAAATAAACCTTACATAGAACTCCAATCTATAAAACAGATCAAAATGAGCTTTTCATTTTAAAAAAAGGGAGGAGGTTCTGAAGTCCCCTTCACTCCCTTCAAATAGAGACAATTCCATTCCGAGGAAGAGTTTTTAAACCAGAGATCATTTCTGAAAATCCTGAAGAGCAAAGAATTAAGGACAAGACCCTGTGGCTTGCCACCAGTCAAGTCCCTCTAGAACGACAACAAAAATACATTTCATCTTCTCCACCAGGACATCAGATTCTATCACACTGATGTAATCAAAAAGGTCATACCTAGAGTAGTATTTCCATGTTTTATCATACTGGTTTCTAAAGCAAAGAAAAAAATGACATTTGTTTAAGTTACTTTGTGCCATGCCAATTTTTTTATCATCATTTCACTCTCTACTAAGTGACTGGTACAGTCGTGAAAAGTTTCTCTTCTATTTCCCAAAATAAGGGGGGAAAAATAACCTAAGACAATACTTGGCAATTTCTGCTCCCCAGGAAACTTAGCTAAAGCTTCACAATCACACACAACCATGGCTCTATCACCTTCACTGGATGCAATACGCTCAGACCTCGAGATTTTAACTCTTAACACCACTAACAAAACTCTCATTATTCCTCACAAATCTAGAGATTAGATTCTCTCTTAATACATGATTTATCCTACAGGTTTGGGGACCCCTGTTAAAAGGGAAAATAGAAACAAGGTACCATTAGAATAGAACAACTTTCTGCTGACCACCATTATGCCACTCTACAAAGTGGGCCCACTATCCCCTTAATGATATTTTTTTTTGTTTTGAAGTTTTGAACACAACTTCAAAATCCCTATCTGTCTTAGCATTTTCTTAAGTCTAAATTTATTCTAAGCTTATATTCTTATACTTCTACTTTCATCATTAGGTACTGAGCCTTTCAGTAGCCAGAATATGGTTCATGAGTCTGGCAGCAAAATTACCCAGTATAAAAAATACTTATTTTCCTATTTTGTCTTATGGTGGTTCAGAACTAGCACATTGCTAGAATAGTCCCACAGACCTAGGAGTCAAACACTTTAAGACTATAAAGCCTATATACTGATGCTCTATTGTTAAGTTTTAGCGCAACTGTCAACTTCCCTTCCAGACATGCTGTATGAGCTACTCAGTAATCTGACTTCACAGACCATGTTCAAGTAATATTCAGACAATAACACAAAGAATTACAAAAACCCAAATGCCCATCAACAGAGGACTGGTTAACAGAAGGACCAAACAATGGAATACTACAATGAAGCCACTGGAAATTATAATGTAAGTGCAGAATAACATAAAAAGATGCCTACATCTTTTTGCCTACATAAAAATGATATAGAAATACAGAATAACATGTAATTAGCTTTTGGGGCACCTGGGTGGCTCAGTCAGTTAATCAGCTGCCTTCGGCTAACGTCATGATCCCAGGATACTGGGGTCAAGCCCGTCAAGCTCCCTGTTCAGCAGCAAAATCTGCTTCTCCTTCTCTGTCCCCCCTCCCCATGCCGCTCATGCATGTGCACTCTGTCTCACTCTCCCTCTCAAAATCTTAAAAAATAAATAAATAAAACAATGTGTATAAGGAAAGCTATATATGAGGAAAGCAAAAACTTACGAGATATTTTATTAAAACAAGGACAATTTCTTTGATAAGCAGTTTCAGATATTCTTTTTTTCCTACATTACTTGATTTTTCTGGGGGAGAGGGAGGGGAAAGCAGGTTTCTTTTCCAGAAAGAACAAAGCTACTTGCATTCTTTTGAAAAAGACTAAACATCCTGGTAGAGAAATAATTAACGAAAGGAGTTAAGCTTTCTCCTGCCACCAACACTACAGATGACACTTGCCCAACATGTTCCAAGAATTTAAGCCAGATTATAATGAAGTACTCAGTTTCTGGCTGAAGTATGCTATAGCTGATGATTATATTATATCATATCTACTGCTTTTTATTATCTTATTCATGAATCACAAGGTATATGCTCCAATACAAGAAAGCTCGTCAAGGCACATTACTTGAATCAGAACTCTTTTGCTTGAACATTAACTCAAATGGTATGTATATGGGAGACAGCACCAAAGGAGCTCTAACTTCAGTGCTAGAAAACCACCATGGTAATATCTTCCATATCTTAAGGAGCTTTCATGTCGACAGTTTCCACAAATCTGTCCCAATTCTATTCTGCAAAGAGCCGCCTTTACTTCCTCAATGTTTCTGCTCCCTCCCACCAGCTTCCTAAAGCACCCGCTCTCCTTCAGCAGCTCACAGATACTTGGCCCTTCCGTTCAAACATTCTGACAGGAGAAATCTGACTGATCAAAAGCAGCCCCACCAATCCATCAGGTCAGGAGTCTATTTGGAATCCAATCAGCAATGGCTAGAGAAGTAGGTTCTTCCAGGAGATAAAAGCAACCTAAGTTTTCTAGAAGAGGTTACAGCTAGAGCAGGAAGAGAAACCAATCTGCAACAACTACATTAAGGGAAGTGCAAAAAGAAGCCAGGTTTACACCACATCAATTGTCAATTAACATATTTGGAGAATTTTTTAACTCCTATGGAATTTGAGGGAAAAAAATATTAACAGGTGTTAATCACAATAAGGAGCAAAAAGTCCAATTGTTTTCCTGGTATATAAAGTCCTAAATAAAAGTAATTTAGTCAAAGTTCATGTCATAGACACAAAGCTCACAGAATTTTGAGTTCAAGCCCCACACTGGGTACAGAGCTTATTTTAAAAAATATAGGTCATTATTGACTATAGGCCCAAGAATACTGATTTAACTAGGCAATCACATCCTTCTTCTACAAAAATCTTTCCTTAACTAAAATGTTTACCTATTCTCTATAAGGCACTATATTAGGGGCTGGGAAAAGAAGAAAACAATGGCCCCTGCGTCTAAGGAATTCTTCACACAGCAAGGAAGACGAATGTTAATTAAAAAAAAAAAAAAAAAAAAGAAAAGAAAAGAAAAAGGAGGGCTAAAGTGTACATATATATCCTAAACTAAAGGATATTAGTTATTGTAAGAGAGGTTGGGAAAGATTTAAGAAGGCCTCACCAAAAAAGTGAGATTTGAAGCTAGGAAAAGGAGTTTGAGTCAAATTGTGCTATGATATATGTCAGGTTAAGAAGTTAGAATTTTATTCTTCAAGTACTGAAGATTATGACAGTTTAAGCAGATAATATGATAATCATATACTGTGTTTTAGACAGGCAACACTGCAGAAGAAGCTGCACAATATGAAACATTTTTTAAAGACCTATAATTAAAAACACCCAAATGAGGGAAAAAAAAAAAAAAAACAGGAAAGGGGCACCTAGCTAGTTTGGTCAGCACAGCAACCAACTCTTGACCTCAGGGTTGTGAATTTGATCCCCACAATGGGTGCAGAGAGACCACATTTTTAAAAAAGGGGTGGGAGGCTCCTGGATGGCTCAGTGGGTTAAAGCCTCCGCCTTACGGCTCAGGTCATGATCCCCGAGTCCTGGGATCCAGCTGCTAGGGCTCTCTGCTCGGCAGGGGGGCCTGCTTCCCTTCCTCTCTGCCTATTTGTGATCTCTGTCAAATAAATAAAATCTTTACAAAGCAATAAAAAATTTTTTTTTATTTTTTTAAAAAGGGGGAAGGGGGCAGGAAAAAAATGTATGCAGTGAATATGACCAACAGTTGCTACAGTTAATAAATGGGCAACTCTTGTAAGGTAATTACCCAAAACATTAAAACCTGAAAAGTTGAAAAAGAACACAGGCAATGTATTAAAAAATGCAAATAGCCAATAAAAATATGAATGTTTAGGGGCGCCTGGGTGGCTCAGTTGTTAACCATCTGCCTTATGCTCCGGTCATGATCCCAGATTGAGTCCCACACATCGGGCTCCCCACTCGGCAGGAAGCCTGTTTCTCCCTCTCCCACTCCCCCTGCTTGTATTCCCGCTCTCACTGTGTCTCTCTGTCAAATAAATAAAATCTTAAAAAAAAAAAAAAAAAAAGTGTGTTTAAACTTACTATTAACTGGCTATTACAGTTTTTGCCAAAATAACACCTTTTCAAGGATAATATTCAGTACAAGTGCCCACATTGTGCAGACAATACTTAAAGAGTGGAAATCAGTATATCTTTTCTGAACAGCAAGTAGACAATACAAACAAAAGTATGTTTATATTTCTGACACAGTGATATCCTCTAGAAATCTATCTAAAAAAACAGTAATGTAATTAAAAGATTTATACACAGGATGTTCATTTGTGGCATTATTTATAACATAAGAACTGAAAATAAACACAATAGGAAAATATTAAATTTCATATAAAATGAAATACTATAGAAACAAAAAGTACATTTTCAAGAAAGGTTAGTAAGGAAAATGAGCAAACAAAACATTAGGCAAAACTAGTAACATTAAACATTAGGTGAAGTTAGATATTAAACTACATATATCTCATTCTTAGAAATATAATTGAGTACCACAAATATTTCAAAGCATCAACAGGAATCATCACTGGATGATTAGATTTATAATTCTTAGTATCTCTATGAGCATATGCAACCTTTATAAATAAGAAAAAAATAAAGAGAAAGGTGGCTCCACTCCTTTAGCGAGGGTATGTCACACCTTGGTCAAGACACTATTGGAAAGTTTCTGACTCTTTCTGAAAATATAAAAATCATTAATACACACTAACTACACATTAGGAATACTTTTACATCAGATATATAGACACTATCATTAAACATATAAGAAATGTTACCATGTTTCATGAATACAGTGCTAAAGTTCCTTGACAGTTATCACTGACAATGCCATGAAGTCACTAAGTTATACCATAAAAATATACAAACTGAAATTATGCATACTACTTCAAATACTAATTGGTTAAGTGATACTTAACTAGATCACCAAGTAAATAATTCATAATTTGGCGCTTTGTGCTGTAAAATCATATTTCCAATTTTAGGAATCACTTCAAATTTTAGAATTATAGGTCAACCAAAAAATACTATTACTAGTGATTTAATTAATTAGTGCCTATATACTTATAATATCAAAAAAACTCTAGAAATGCATGGTTTATTAAAGGACTCATTGCTAACTATATTTAGATTCCATTCAGCTACTTAAGGACCACCGCTTTTAAATTCCTACTACAATTACAATGGCATTATGCCTGAAATTGTGAAAATACATAAAAATATACTAATATTTTATTCTGTCAATCAAACAGTATACTCACAATAATGTCTTCCATTCAAACAGATCATCATAAAGTTTACACAGCATAGCATAACTTGTAAGAGCATGGCCTTTTTAGCCCTGAGATTAAGTCCTGTTCAGATTCTGAGTCCACCAAATATAGTCATGTGACTCTAAGCAAGTTATATAAACCCTAAATCTTGGTTCTCTTATCTGAAAAGGGTGACAGAGTACCTACCTCAAAGAGCTGATAAAGTACTCAACACAAGCTGCTCAATAAAGTATTCTGCTTTGAAAAATAATGCAAACAGAATTATTCTGCAAATACTGTTATCACAGTATCCTGAGTTCAAGCTTAGACAGGATTACTAACTAAGCAAGTGACAGGTGACCTTTATCTGGCAAACCACTTAGCCTCTCTGAGATTTAATTTCTTTAGCTCTAAAATTTAGATACCAATACTTGCTCCTGCCCATCTTCAAAGATAATGAGGAGGGACAAATAAATTATCTAATTTAAATGCTACAATTGGCAAACTGTAATTTACTAAACACACCCATAGAACAAAATCTATATTTAAAACCATTTTCATTCTCTCAGAGAAACTGACTTTACCAACGCAAATAATGACCTCAATTTACTACTGAGATAGCTACCATGATGGCCCAAAGCATAACTTCACCTCCAACCTCTTCTCATCAACACCCAGAAATGGACTTAGTAAACTAGTTCACAAAAATAGCTAGAAAAGCTGCAAATATACAAATTCAACAGAATAAACACAGGAATATAAACTTAAAATTATTTCCTAAACTGAATGCAAACCCACAAACTGCAGTAAACAAATTAACTAAATACATTCCAAGCTTTCAAAATGTCCTTATTAAAAATAAAGCACTGAAGGGAAAAGAGAAACTTAAATGTTAGTATTTTGAGATTGGTTATTCTAACACTAAAGCCAAACATTATTTAGAAATATAAGTTTTAGGGTACCTGTCAAGACTATTTAAAAAGGGGATGTGGGGGTCCTTATTATGGGGTTCTTAGCCTGGTTCCTTGGACAGGCTGCAGTGGGGTCCTTAAACTGCAGGCAAAAGTGTGCTTTTATACCTGTATGTTTCCATGGTAAGAGTTCACAGCTTCAAATTCTCAGCAGGACTAGAGGTATAAATGGTAATATTAATTCTCTCACCAAAAACTGATGACAAACACAAGCTATTTATAATCTTTTGTTACCAACTTTTATTTTAACTAAATTATGGTCTGCCAGATTTTTAAATAAATATTTGAAGTCCCTACCATTATCAAACCCTCTGCGCATATCAGATATAAAGCAGTACTATCGGCATTAAGTCTACCCTTTCATTTAAAGCACAAAATTTTTACATTACACCAGTGTGTCCAGGCAGACTTCTTTTAAGTTTCACCAGTGTTGGTAAATTTGATAAGAAATAGGTTTTTGGTAATTTTTTTTCCTTTTTTGGTTAAAATCTCATGGGGAGTTATACTGAGAGATGAGTTCTGAGCACATTATTTGGGGACTTTAACTCTGAATTTCTAATCAAGGATGAGTGGATGCTCATCTTTGCACAACCTCTGGGGGAATAAAGGTACAGACTTAAGAGTATTGTGAGCAAGATTTTTTAAAAGATCTATAACCTACTTCAATTCAACAGGTTTTATCGAGTTCCAGCCATCAGGATTCCACCCAGTAAGGATAAACGTTACTATAATGAGATAAAGTAAGACCCTCTGTTCTCTAGAGACTTAAACTCTTATGTTTGGGATACAAGAACTGCAGGAAAAAAATAAAAAAGAGAGAGAGAGAACAATTTTACAAATGGGGGGGGGGACACAACTTATAATAGTCTGCTATAACCTACCAATAAAATTGCTGAATTTAGGGAAAAAAAAAAAAAAAGGAAGCATCATTATGAGGTTAGTGTTTAGGAAGCAAATTTTTAAACTGAGCTTTAAAGGAAATATTAAGAAATTGTCCTAAGTATTTTTAGAGCCCACTGACTTATAAACAAATAGGAAATCCTTATTTGTTCATTAAGACAAATTTCTTAGAGGGTCTGCATGGCCACATTTTGTGAACCTGATTCCACTAACTGTATACAATTAAAGGTAATAAAAGCTAAATTCTACTTCAAGATTCTCTACGTTTCTAAGTTTCCATAAATCTCCTGCATTTTTGACTGCTTCTAAACAAAGTTCTAGAGGTTTCCCAAATAATTCAGTAAGAACTTTCATGTCTCTTTTCAAGAGATAATAAAGATGAACAAACTTTAGTTTCTTTAGATACTATATTAAAGGTAGTTTTCCTAATTGAGTTCAAAATAACTTAAAACTTAATAAAATATTATTAAACCAGTTTTTCTTATATTGAAAGCAAAGATATGCTTTTCCTAATAAAACCATAATCACACAACTTATATGAAATATAAAACAGTTTACTAAAGTACGAAGGGCTTCACCTACATAATCACCATATCATAAACCACCTGCACCAAAAGTAAAAGTATCTCAAAATAAATACAAATAACCTTAAAATTCTAGGAAAATTTAGAATAACACAAATATGGGAAAGTCCAGTCTAAATATGTGCAAAATCTGCTTCCACCTGTCAGAAAGTAAACACACAGTTCAAAGTAAACTAGAACCATTCCATTTTTATTATTGCCTTGCGTTATTGAAGTAAAATTCAAACACACAAATAATCAAAATTCAAACGCAAACCAGAGGATACATTTTACAAATCCATTGTCTTAAAGAATCATATTAGGAAAGAGGTAGTTTGGAAGTTTTTGGAAATAACAGAACACAAATCCAAAACCCACATAAGCGGTTTGTAAATGATCATTTTCTCAACAATCAAGTTTTTGTAAATTAACCTTTTATCTAATACACCTCAACCAACTAGGCCTTTGGGCCCAGAAGTAGTGAACTTGCAACACAGCTTGTTTCTCTAGGATCAAATACTATCTTCCAAGAGTCGGAAATAAAAGAATCTGCCTTAAATATATATATATACATATGTGTGTGTGTGTGTGTGTATCAGCGTACGGTCGTTAATAATCAAAAGTATACGGAATAAGGCCTTTCCTTCCAGGAGACAGGCCATGACTATCCCGGGATGTTATCTGTAGTACAGTGCTCTCCTTAATAAAATTTACCATTAAAACGACGAATGGTACGCCAAGAAAAAAACATCATTAACTTAAAAAAAAAAAAATAGGTATGAAGGTTCCAATCATGACTATCACAGTTCATTTTCAGCTATTTCAGGACTGGCAGAAAAGCTTAATACACCCACACACCCCCAAGGGAGGGGAAAACCAGCAACCTCCTCCTCGGGAGTTTAATGAAAATTAGCAGGTAAAAGAGGCCTCCTCAGCAGCATGCTGAAAATCAAAGAGGGCGGCCGGAGGGCCGAAAGGTTCGGACTGCGGAGGAGAGCTACGTCCTCAGACCCCACCTCCCTTCACCTTCCCGGCAGGACGAAAAAGGCGAAGGCTCATTAGTGCCTTCGTTAATTGACACCTGTAATGAGGAAACTTTCCGAGAGGTAAGACCGCCCAGGCCCGGCCTGGCCGGAGCTCCGGAACGGCCCCCTCTCGGGCGCCCAGGTAACCGGGCCGGGCTGGGCCCGAGGCGCCTCGGCAGCCGCGCCACCGCGCACCTTCCCGGGGCGCTAGGCCCGCACGCCGCCCGGCTCGGCCGTCGCCTCCCGCAGGCCGCGGCAGCCCGGGGAGCTGCGCGGGGTCCCCAAACCGTGTACCCCCACAGGCCGCCGCCGCAGCTACTTACTTTCATTTAACACCTCCACCAGGTCTGCGCAGTTCTCGCACATCGTTCGGCCGCCGCCCCCCCCCTCCCCCGCTTCGGATCGCACTGACTGATCCCGACCGGCGGGGGGGAGGGGAGAGAGGCGGAGGAGGGGGCCGGCCGGCCGGCGGGGCGGGGAGGCGACGAGGGCGGGCGGCGGCGGGGACGGGGCGGAGAGCAGGAGTATGGGGGAGGGGGCCGGCGGTCCCCGGAGCGGGCGGGGGAGAGGAGGGGGGCGAGGGGAGGTGCGCAGGCCGGAGGGGCGCCGAGGCGCCGGCGGCGGGGAAGGAGGGGGAAGGACGGGGGGAGGGGAAAGGGAGGGAGGGGGCGGGTGGGGAGAGAAGCAGCAGAGTCACTTCACCGACCAGACGCCGCGGCCACCGCTGACGCCGCCGCCATTTTAATACAGCGTTCGGGCTGCGCTCGGCTCTTTCCGCCCGAGCGAAGGGGCCGACGAGAAACGCCTCCCGCCCTCTCTTCGCCTCCCGCCCTCCCTTCGCACACACGCCGCACGCTCCACACCCCGCCGCGGCCGCCTGGCCGCCCTCCCTTTCCTCTTCCGTCCGGCCTCCCCGCCCTCGGTCCACCCACTCCGCGCGCTCGCCCACCCCGCCCAGCCCGGATCTCTGTCAGCGGCCGGAAGGGAAACGCGAAGCGAGCGCGGCTGCGGGGGGGAGTCCGGGTGAGTAGGAGAAGATGGCGGAGACACCGAGCGGCCCGCGATTGCGCGGCGTCGCCCACGGCGGCCCACTCCGCGGGCTGCGAGGCCTAGCGAGTGCCGGGTCACTCGCGCCGCCCTGTTCCCCGCCCTTGCGCTTCGCCATTTTTCCTTCGGGCCCCCGAAGAGGGATTGGCGGCGATTTCTCCCTCCCCGCTCTCGGGTTTTGGGGATGAGGGAGGCACGGTGCACAGGGGAGCCGGGCCGGAGCGACGCTGCAGCCCAAATTGGGGCACACGGTCCTCTCCCCTCGGGGCTTTGTGAGAATGGAACAGCCCACGGGCGGCGTAACCTGCATCCGTGTTGATCGCTACCCTCGACTCTGTAAGACTCATCCGTCCTCCCGCAGTAAGACACCTTGATGTGACTAGAAATGGCGGAGTGAAGAGCGTTCACATGGCATCTCCTCCCATTTACGCGAGAGGGCCCTGCACCAATTGCCCGTCTACGGCTTTTCACCTGAAATAGCTATTCTGCTTCTCAGCGAAGAGCAGATCGCCAGGGTATTAAGATAGGGACAAAACAAAGAACAGGTGTAGGAAAGGGGACGCCCAGCTGAAGTTGGTTAACAACTAGTTAGCATTAGGAAAATATTTCCTCATACCCTCACTGATTCCTATATCCAGTACATTTTATAGAGATGTGACTGAATAGTCCAAAAGGGAGTGTACGTAATCTTAGAACTATAACCGGAGCAGCTATTCAGACCCTGTAGTAATTCTTTTATAGGTTTTATCGAGGTCCCGTCCCAGCGTCTTCCCATGCTAGGACCCCATTGCCGGTGTTCTTTGCCTTTCTGCTGCTCCAGCTTGATGGTATAAAGTTTCTGCCCACCTGTTCTCCAGTGCTCCATATGAGCAGGTGAGCAGGTGATCCTTCGAAGCTGTAGAGAGAATTCTGCCATCATCTTCCTTTCCCATATTTACTATAAAACTTGGGTTTCTGCAGACTTGACTTTAATCCTTGGCCATCCAGCATCCGTTCCCACCCACCCGTCTTCCCTGCCAACAGGGACGCTTTCCAAACCCAATTTTTGTTTTATTTTTCAGGTGGCATTTAGAGACTTGGAACTCCGGAAGGAAAGCCCCAAGGAATATTTGTTACTGGTTTAAAACAGTCATGGTAGGGCTGAACCTGTGTTTGAGTCCTTGCCAGTGAAATGTGAGCAGAAATCTGCAGAGTGGATCTTTTGGAAAGAATTGCCAATTACTAATAAAAAAGGGACAAATTCAGTAGTCATCACCCTTATCCCTTCTTTCTGCCTGAAACATGGTCTTGATTTACAAAGTAATACAGCATCTGTTGTCTAGTTTTTGTTTCTGTTTTTTACAATGAAACCACAAATAAGATAAAAGCGAACTATACAGTTGATAGTGCAGAAAATTAAGATGTGGGTCTCTAATACATCCTAGAGCAGCAGTTCCCCATGCCCCCCTAGTTATGTCTGTCCCATTTTCTTTAAGCCACTCTTAGGTTTCCATTACTTGTGGCCAAACACATTTCTGATACAGAAAGTGAGGACAACAACTATTACCGTACATGTGGAGAGTACTTCTAGGATGTATTGAAGACACAGTCTGATCTTCAAAGAAAAAATTTTTTTTAATAATTGCTTCCTAGTTGTGGGTTTGTTTGTTTGTTTGTTTTCCCCTTTACAAAGTTACTTTAGATGATACTTGATTTAGTATTCTTTGAGGAGAGCCTGGGTGGCACAGTCATTTGGCATCTGACTTGGTTTCAGCTAGGCTCATGGATCACTGGGTTGTGAGATGGAACCCTTTACCAGGCTCTGGGCTTAGTGTGGAGTCTGTGAGATTCTCTCTGCCCCTGCCATTTGTGTTCCCTCGCTCTTTCAAATCTTTTAAAAGAATAAAATAAAATGCTTTGAGAATCTAGAGTATTATTGTCATAAATGATCATTGCTTTTACCATAAAAGGCCAGAAAGTAAGTATTATAGGCTTTACAGGCACCCCAGCTTTCTATTACAACTACTCAGCCCTATTAAAAACAACCATAGATGGGGCACCTGGGTGGCTCAGTTGTTAAGCATCTGTCTTTGGCTCAGGTTATGATCCCAGGGTCCTAGGATCAAGCCCCATGTTAGGCTCCAGTAGGGAGCCTGCTTTTCCCTCTCCTGGCTCCCCAACTCATGGTCTCTCTCGCTATCTCTCAAAATCTTTTTTAAAAGGCGGGGGGCGTGTTCCTGGGTGGCCCAGTTGGTTAAGCATCTGCCTTCAGCTCAGGTTATGATCTCAGCGTCCTGGGATCAAGCCGCCCTTCAGACTGCTTGGTGGGAAGTCTGTTCCCACTCGCTCTCCCTCTGTGCTTTCCCCTTCCCCCAAATGAAATCTTTAAAAAAAAAAAAAAAAAGGAGGGCAGCACCTGGGTGGCTCAATAAGCTGAGTGTGGACTCTTGATTTCCAGTCAGGTCATGATCTCAGAGTTGTGGGACAGAGCCCAAGATCAGGCTCCATGCTCAGCAGGGAGACTGCTTGAGATTCTTTCCCTCTGCCCCTCGTCGCACAGGTGTGTTCTCTCTTTAATAAGTAAATAGTGTAATGAAGCAGAATCTCTGCCAAAATATCCCTAGATTCTTATAAATAAGAATTTCCGAACCAGTAATCAATAATCACTATACACCTTCAATAGCTAAAAGATTATTTTTAATATTTTATATACATGTCACCATCTAGTGGTAGAATCATGCTTTGAGTAAAATTATATAATCTATGAAATTGCTAATTCTTGAATTTGTAATACATGTCATATATTCCTAGTTGTTTACCTGAAAACCAGCCTCAAGTAAACGACTACGGAAAACTAATACTGCCAGTGAAATTATTTGCTCTTCTTAGCTTTCTGGTTGTTATTATTGAACATAGGGTTTTTTCTCAAGTTTGGACTTAAAGCTTAATAGTTACTATCAGAAGCCAGAATTATTGCAGAATTTACTCTTGACCCTTATACCCATACTTGGCAGTGTTTTGTGGAACTTAGGGCCCTTATTAGAAGGAAAGTATGCTGTTTTATTCTTTCCACAGTACCCAGCCCAATTCTGTATATAAGCTCAGCAAACTACTGTTTGGTTCTTAACTTGCTAGAGTGTTTATTTTTAGAAATAAATTGGATTATATCACTTTTCTGCCTAAAGCCCTTGAATATTTCCTGTCACATTTACATATTTATTTAAGGTATCTCTACATTCAGTGTGGGGCTTGAACTCACGACCCTGAGATCAAGAGTCCCATGCTCTTACTACTAAGCCAGCCAGAAACCCTCTTCCTATTGCATTTAGAATAAACTCTACTTGGGAGGATGCCTGAGTGGCTCAGAGAGTTAAGTATCTGCCTTCAGCTCAGGTCATGATCCCAGGGGTCCTGGGATCAAGCCTTGAATTGGGCTCCCTGTTCAGTGGGGAGCCTGCTTCTCCCTCTCCCTCTGCCTCCTGCTCCCCCTACTTGTGTGCTCACACACTCTCTCTCCTTATCAAAATAAATAAAACCTTAAAAAAAATAGAATATTATAGTACTCTATCCATTTCTTTCATAGTTCTTACTAATGTCTAGAATTACTTTATTTCTGTATATTTGTATTGGGGCACATTGGACTGCAAGTAAACAATTTTTTAATTAAGAATGGCTAAACGGTTAAGCGACTTCCTTCGGCTTGAGTCATGGTTCCAGGGTCCTGGGATCAAGACCCTCATTGGGCTCCCTGCTCAGCAGAGAGCCTGCTTCTCTCTTTCCTTCTGCCTGCCGCTCTGCTTACTTGTGCTGTCTCTCTATCTCTCTGTCAAATCAATAAATAAAATTTTTTAAAAATGACCTAAACAACAGAACTTATTTTTCTCTTGTAACAAACAAGCAATAGATAGTCCAGTCCAGGGTTGGTACAGTGGCTCAAAGATACGGACCCAAGTTCTTTGTTCCTTTCATTTCACCGTCTAAATATTGGCTTGTCACCTCCTAGTTGAAAGCTAGCCACTACAGCACCAACTGTCTGCTTTAAAGACAAAAGGAGGAAACGTGATGATGGCCCATCTTGATTTCAGTTGCCTACAAAGAGGTCCTGAGACAAGGACAGAAGTGGAAATAGTTTTATTTTTATGTGATCCCAAGAAACATTGATGGGATAGTGGAGAAGTGAGATAGGAAATGGAAGAGTAAGTATCCAATAAAAGATCCATTATCCCTTTAACCTAAGAATAACTAGAGCCTAATTCCCCAGGTAAATTTTACAAACCAATAGGAAACATGTGCCTTAAAATCATCCTACCACAAAAACAAACTCATCTTACCCAAGGGACAAGGAAAGCTAGGTACGTACATCTACTCTCCTTAGTCACTGACTTTTGCTAGAGGAGAGGTTGTGGGGCAGCAAAGTAGGCTTCTCCTGGCTCAGGCAGCTAAAGAAAACCCTACAGCATAAAAATGTAGGTACTCGCAGTTGGAAGTCTGGCCACTGTACACTGAAGTGATAAGAATTAGGGGATATGGACAGAGCATAGTGACAGCATCTGGTACACCCCTTTTCCCTCTTCTGTTTGGCTCGAAAATAATTATGATAATCTGGAAAAGCAGCAACCATCCTGAAACAATAAACCTGTAGGCAAAAAGCAAAAGCCAAGGCATGGAAGATGGCAAAAGGGAAAAAGAAAAGGCCTGAGTCCCTGGTGGCATTGTTCATCAGCTGAATCGGTGCTTGCAACTGCCTACTTGTTGCTACGTAAGATGTTTTGTTATCTAACAAACAAAACCCTAAAGCCACTATTAGAGTATTTGTAGCCCAATGCAGTCATAAGAAATAGTGTGGTAGTTAGAATAATGCCCCTAACCCTCAAAGATGTCTATATCTTAATCCCCAGAATTTGTGAATATGGTACCCTACATGGCAAAAGGGACTTTCCGGATACAGACCTTGAGACAGGGAGATTATTTTCTATTCATGTGGGCTCAATTTATTACATGGGGCTTTAAAATGAGAGAACTATTCCCAGCTTTGTGCAAAGGGAGCTGTAACTACACAAGAACAGTTGGAAAGATGCAACATTCCTGGCTTTGAAGATGAAGGAAGTGGGCCATGAGCCAACAAATGTGGGTGGCCTCCAGAAGCTGGAAAAGACAAGGAAACAAATTCTCCATTTCAACCTCCAGAAAGAATCCCAGCCAGTCCTGTCGACACCTTGATATAGCCCAATGAGACCCATGTTGGACTACTCACAGGACTATAAAATGATGTTTGTTAAGACAAATTTAGTTTTAAGCCACTATATTTGTGGTAATTGGTTTCAGCAGCTATAGAAAAGTAATAGAAGAGGCATGCAGATAAAGAGAACAGCATAGGAAAACCCTTGAGACAAAATTCCTTGCCTGTTTCTAGAAACAGGAATAAAGCCACTACGACTAGAACATAGTTGGGAGAGAAGGCCCATGCCAGACATAGCGGAGCACTGCAAACTTTGTTAAGATTTTCATCTAGATCCTAAAAAACAATAGAAAGCTTTTAAGTATATAAGCAACACAATCAGGTTTTTATTTTAAAATATTCAGACTAAAAGAAAATATTCAGACTGATGTATAGAGAATAGATTAGAGATAGGAACAACTGGGAGTTAATAATACAGAAAGATGATAGCTTGGACTAGGGTAATAGGAAATAAATGGAGAAAAGGGAATCCATTCTAAGAACATTTTGGAGGGGAAAAGAACAAGACTTGATTGATGGGTTTGGGAAGAAGAGGAAATATTATCAGGGCTGTCTCCAGATAAGAGATTTGTCCAACTGAGTAAATGATGGTGCCATTCACCAAGTTAGGGATCACTTAAAGGAGGACCAGAGGGAGAGGGAATCAATAATGACAAGTACTATTTTGGGGTTTTTGTTTGTTTGTTTAAAGATTTTATTTATTTGACAGAGAGAGATAGCAAAAGAAGGAACACAAGCAGGGGGAACTGGAGTGGAAGAAGCAGGCTTCCCGCTGAGCAGGGAGGCTGACACGGGGCTTCAACCCAGAACCTTGGGATCATGACCTGAACTGAAGGCAGACTGAGCTACCCGGGCGCTCCCCCCAAAAATGAACTTTTAAAAAATTAAGAAGAGTAGAGGAAGAGACAATGCCCCCAAAGAGTTTAAAGAATATACTGGGGGTGGGGGGTGGGGCGCCTGGGTGGCTCAGTCAGTGAAGCAGCTGCCTTCGGGTCAGGTCATGATCCCAGGATCCTGGAATTGAGCCCCACATTGGGTTCCCTGCTCAGCAGGGAGCCTGCTTCTCCCTCTCCCTCTGTCTGCTGCTCTGCTGGTTTGTGCTCTCTCTCTGTCAAATAAATAAATAAAATCTTAAAAAAAAAAAAAAGAATAATCTGGGGGAGGGATTTTGATACCATTTAAACTGAAGAAGAAGTACTCAAAAATGATGAAGATGACAATTGTTGAAATCTGCAAAGTCAACTAAAATGAACTCTACAGGGGCGCCTGGGTGGCTCAGCGGGTTAAGCCTCTGCCTTCGGCTCAGGTCATGATCTCAGGGTCCTGAGATCGAGCCCCGCATCGGGCTCTCTGCTCAGCAGGGAGCCTGCTTCCTCCTCCCTCTCTGTCTGCCTCTCTGCCTACTTGTGATCTCTGTCTGTCAAATAAATAAATAAAATCTTTAAAAAAATAAAATAAAATGAACTCTACAAAATATTCATTAGATTTAGCACATGGGAGGTCATGGGGAAGGAATTATGGACACTGAAACCTCGTTGCAGTAGACTGAACATAAGAAACTATTAAAATAGAAAACTATTTTAAGACTGGACTCTAGAGAAAAGGTGGAGTAACTAGATGAGGAAGAAGACTAATGTGTGTAAATGCTAGCAGAAACATAAAAATAATAGGTAACTTATTGTATATACTGTGCAACAAGCACTGAGCACTCATTTAATTCTCCCAACCACCTTGTATAGTGTGTTCTATTGTTCTCCCTATTTTCCAGAAGAGAATAATAAGGTTTTGAGGAGTTGAGACAGAAAGTGATGGTACTAGAACAGAGAAGTCACAGTGCTTGCTGTAAATTCTCAGAAGATGAGGGACGTGGCAACATTACACAGGTGCAAGGATTGACTTTTGATAATGGGGAAGAAGGAAAAGATTGGTACCTATGTGTGTAAATCTGATGAGCAGGAGTTGAGGGAGTTCCCAGCAGATGACTTTGGGTTTTTATCCTGAAATAAAAGGAGACAAGAAGAAGGCAGGATTATGAGAGACTGAGAGGGCTGTAATTTTAAAACAGAAGTTCTGGAGAGCCGATGAACCAATTAACTGAAGAATTGTGATACTGATTCTGGGTGGGGATGAAGGTATGGTAGAGCTTGGGTTTTGGTATTCATGAATTTCTTAGTGATGTCAGTCTTCCCAGAGGCTTTAATGTCCAGTTGTCCCTGTGTAGTGAGCAACTGAACAGAATGCCATCTACGCCATGGGCGTCACAGATGTGTATGTTTACTATAATAGGACAGCAATAAAGTGTCTTTTAACAATTACGACAATTTTCCAACATGTGGAAATGTGTTGAGGAAAGGGTGTCTTATTCTAATTCATACGAAGGTTAGCAGAGATGCAGCGTCTGCCCTGTGTAGCTCCAATAGCTTCCCAGGTTTTGCATGGTTAACACCTAACAAATGGCAAAACAAAACAAGAATGAGTAAGTCCCCCACTTACCTTAGTTCCTACTAAAACATTCAAGGAGAGAGCAAATAAACTCTGTGTGTGTATGAGGGCTGTGAATTTGGATATCTCTAGCCTTCACCTTTGCTACCTTTCTTGTCTTTCACATAGTAGTTTTCTATAAGTCAACCACATATCTTTATAAAACAGGTGAAAAAAATCTTCTCATCTCCCTGCCACAAAATCATTTTTGTAAGCAGTTTTGTATTGAGTGCATATTTTTTTAAAATAATAATTTTTAAGCAACCATAAAAAGAGATACAAAGCTTTTATCTTGGCATGAAAGTGGTTAAGTGGATGTTTGTGAGAAGATTGGATGGGGGTTGTTTTTTCCCAAGTTAGTGCCACTCATTAAAGTAAGCCTTTAAGTGTTTTGTTTTTTTTTTTCTCCTCCACAATTTATGGTGTTTCTGAATGGCCTCTTAGGACTATATTCATAGAACTCTAAGAGTTGTAAGAAATGTAAATTCATTCAGATCTGGAGTTTCTGAACCCTTTTGTCTGCATACTTCAGAGGAATTTTTAAAAGTATGTATCCCTTGCATACTTTAACTTGGCATCTAACATTTTTCATCGTAGCCTTAAAGAACTGCAGAAGATGTGACTTCTGATATAAATATTAAAATTTTAAATAAAACCATTTAATGTTGGGGTGCCTGGGTGGCTCAGTGGGTTAAGCCTCTGCCTTCGGCTCAGGTCATGGTCTCAGGGTCCTGGAATCGAGCCCCACATTGGGCTCTCTGTTCAGCAGGGAACTTGCTTCCTCCTCTTTCTCTCTGCCGGCCTCTCTGCCTACTTGTGATCTCTCTCTCTGTCAAATAAATAAATAAAATCTTTAAAAAAAACTTTTTTTTAAAACTATTTAATGTTTTTTAGATATATCCAGTCAAGGGGCACCTGGGTGGCTCAGCGCATTAAACCTCTGCCTTTGGCTCAGGTCATGATCTCAGGGTCCTGGAATGGAGCCCCATGTGGGGCTCTCTGCTCGGCAGGGAGCCCGTTTCCCCATCTCTCTCTGCCTGCTGCTCTGCCTACTTGTGATCTCTCTCTCTGTGTCAAATAAATAAATAAATAAATCTTAAAAAAACAACAACAAAAAAAGATATATCCGGTCAAGTCTAAAAACCCTAACAATTTACTACTCACAATCATCCATTTGCAATGGCACTGGAAGAAGCTCTTCACTCTTCCCTTACATAATTTTACTCTAAGGTAATATACTAAGTATATAACACCTACAAGACAAAAACCAAAAACATTCTATGAAAGCATGATATATTTCTTTCTTTCTTTTCTTTTTCTTTCTTTCTTTCTTTTTTTAAGAGAGAGAGCATGAGTGGGGAAGGGCAGAGGAAGAGGGAAAGAGAAAATCCCAAGCAGGCTCCATGCCCAGTGCAGACCCTGAGTCAAGAGTCAAGAGTTGGATGCTTAACCAACCAAGTCCCCCACATGCTCTGAGCATGTGACTTTTGATCTTGGGGTGGTGAGTTCAAGCCCCACATTAGGTGTAGAGATCATTTAAATAAATAGACAAACTCATGAAAATAAAGAGTTGGGGCACCTGGGTGGCTCAGTCAGTTAAGCAGCTACCTTCAACTCTGGTCATGATCCTAGGGTCAAGCCCTGTGTTGGGCTCCCTGCTTAGCTGGGAGCCTGCTTTCCCCTCTCCCTCTGCCACTCTCCCTGATTGTGATCTCTCTCCCTCTGTCAAATAAATAATCTTTTTTTTTTTTTTAAGATTTTATTTGACAGAGAGAGAGAGAGATCAAAAGTAGACAGAGAGGCAGGCAGAGAGAAGAGGGGGAAGCAGGCTCCCCGCTGAGCAGAGAGCCCGATGTGAGGCTCCATCCCAGAACCCTGAGATCATGACCTGAGCCCAAGGCAGAGGCTTAACCCACTGAGCCACCCAGACACCCCTCAAATAAATAATCTTTTTTAAAAAAGGGGGGTGCCTGGGTGGCTCAGTGGGTTAAAGCCTCTGCCTTGGGCTCAGGTCATGGTCTCAGGGTCCTGGGATAGAGCCTCACATCGGGCTCTCTGCTCAGCGGGGAACCTGCTTCCTCCTCTCTCTGCCTGCCTCTCTGACTACTTGTAATCTCTATCAAATAAATAAATAAAATCTTTTAAAAAATTGTTAAAAAAAAGAGTTGGTTATTATGTGAGATACTTCTAGAAATTATTCTTTTTTGTTGGTGTCCAAGACAGACTGAAACATGTCAAATTTCAGCTGTGATTCAGGGAGCAATACTTTAGTTTTATTTCACCTGACCTTATTAGATGTTGGGTACCAGCCACTACAAGATAAAAATAACGGATCTTTCAGTGTGTATAATACAACTGAAAACTTCGTTAAGTATGTCTAATTACTGATGAGTATGTTCAGGACCATTATTTTTTCTTTTAAAGATTTTATTTATTTATTTATTTGAGAGAGAGAGTATGAGTAGCAGCAGAGGGGCAGAGGGGGAGGAAAAAGCAGACTCTCCACTGAGCAGGCAGAGCCCAAGGCAGGGTTCCATCCCAGGACCTCAAGATCATGATCTGAACTGAAGTTGGATGCCTAACCGACTGAGCCACCCAGGCGCCCTGAGGACCATTTTTGCCAGTTGTTGAATAATTTACCACAACCCAAGTGAACAGCAGAGCACACTTGTGAATTGAACTTTACTGCAAATTAACATTCACCCTAGAAGTTGCTTATGGTCATCCTTTTCCCTCACCTTCCATCTCTCTTCATTCTTGCACTTTTTTTTTTTTTTAAGATTTTATTTATTCATTTGACAGAGAGAAACACAGCGAGAGAGGAAACACAAGCAGGGGGAGTGGGAGAGGGAGAAGCAGGCTTCCTGCCAAGTAGAGAGCCCTATGCTGGGCTCCATCCCAGGATGCTGAAATCATGACCCAAGCAGAAGGCAGATGCCCAATGACTGAGCCACCCAGGTGCCCCCATTCTTGCACCATTTGTCTTAACTTTACTTTTATTCTTTATGCTCTTACTCTATACTTTTCCCCCTCTTCTCTGTATATTCTTTTCCTTGACTGAAACCTATATTAAGAATTATTTCTTGCAGGGCGCCTGGGTGACTCAGTGGGTTAAAGCCTCTGCCTTCGGCTCGAGTCATGATCCCAGGGTCCTGGGATCGAGCCCCGCATCGGGCTCTCTTCTCAGTGGAGAGTCTGCTTCCCCCTCTCTCTGCCTGCCTCTCTGCCTACTTGTGATCTCTCTCTCTCTGTCAAATGAATAAATAAAATCTTTAAAAAAAAAGAATTATTTCTTGATGTGAGCATAACTTAAGTTTTTTGAGCTTCCACAGATATGAATCTGCTTCTCCTTTTTTATTTCCTCTGATTCTGTTAGAAGCTTAATATAAATTCCTTCAAGCTACTGCTTTCATTAGAATTAATGTCTAAAAATACTTCTGAAATGCTATCACTGATTCGTGTTTGTTGTGTGGGTTTGGGTGGATGAACTGAAGCAAAGGAGACAGGGAATCTTAGTCCATGAACTCAACAAGAAAACACTCCTAGAGGTTTCTTTTTCTTCTCTGTAGTATAAGGAGCCAAGGCAAGTTAAATAGGAAGCAGGGCACTAGGATAATTATAACAAAAAATTCAGATAAAGATCCACATAAAGGCAGAATTTATGTCAAGGGAGCTTCTTTCTATTTATTTTTTTAAAGATTATTTATTTTTTTTTAAAGATTTTATTTATTTGTTTGACAGAGAGAGATCACAAGTAGGCAGAGAGGCAGGCAGAGAGAGAGAGAGGAGGAAGCAGTCTCCTGCAGAGCAGAGCTCTGCCTCTCCCTCTCTCTCTCTCTGCCTGCCTCTCTGCCTACTTGTGATCTCTCTCTGTCAAATAAATAAATAAAATCTTTAAAAAAATATATTTTTAAGTAATCTCTACGCCCAAGGTGAGGCTCGAACCCACAACCCAGAGATCAAGAGTCACATGCTCTACCCACTGAGTCAGCCAGGCACTCCAAGGGTGCTTCTTGGTCATATTAAACTGTTATAGGCAAGTTTTCCCACTACAAATTTGCCTGTATTGACCAGGACATAATAAATACTAAGATGAAAAATAAAATATAGCAGTAACATGTATATAGGAATAGAAAAAACAAAGCTATGAAGCAGAAAATCTTGAAACAGAATATGTATGTAAGACTTTATTATAAGATGGCTGAAGGGAAAAGTGCTTAGTCATTCTAGGGGAAAAATGTTCTCAATTTCGTATCATTTACCAAAAATGCAGAATTAAACTGTAAAGGTACTAAAAATATAACAGAAAATAATATAATCTTAGGTTGTGGAAGACCTTTACTCTAGGCATAACATGAAAAATAGAATCTGGGGATCATGGGTTTGAGCCCCAAGCTGGGTGGAAAGATTTCTTAAGAAATAAAACAAAAAATTTTTTTTAAATTCTGCATATCTAACCAACATAAATAAAATTGGGGGAAAAAAAAATCCTGCAAACTAAGGAAACCATTCTAACATTACAAATACTACTCTACTTGTAAAAAGAAATGCAAAGTACAAAAACCCAAACAGGACAAAAATATGCTGGTATAAATTGGAAATTTTTTTTTTTAAGTAAAAAAATTCAACCTCCTCCGATGCCATGAAAGAAATTTTCTTTCTGAGGATTTTATTTATTTATTTGAGAGAAACAGAGATCGTGACAGAGAGCAAGAGCGGGGAGGAGAGGGAGAATCAGGCTCCCTGCCGAGCAAGGTGCCTGGTGCAGAACTAATGTGGGACTTGATCCCAGGACCCCAGGATCATGACCTGACCCAAAGGAATACGCTTAACCAACTGAGCCACCCTGCCACTCTGAAAGAAAAAAAAAAATTTTTAAATTAGTTAATTTATTTGACAGAGGGAGACACAGCAAGAGAGGAAACACAAGTAGGGGGAGTGGGAGAGGGAGAAGGAGGCTTCCCCCCCCCGAGCCGGGAGCCCTGTGCAGGACGGGATCCCAGGACTCTGGGATCATAACCTGAGCCCAAAGCAAACGCATAATGACTGAGCCACCCAGGCGCACCTGAAAGAAAATGTTTAATAATAATTTCTAGCTTGGGCTGAGATAGAGAGGAATCACAGAGTAATACTTTATTGGTGAGAATATAAAATTATTTCAGCTTTGGGGCGCCTGGATAGCTCAGTCATTTAAGCCTCTGACTTCCGCTCAGGTCATGATCCCAGGGTCCTGGGATTGAGCCTCCCATCAGGCTTCCCTGCTTGGCTATGAGTCTTCCTCTCCCTCTCCCTCTGCCCCTCCCCCCACTTCTGCACTCTCTCTCTCTTAGATAAATGAATGAATGAATGAATGAATGAATAAATAAATAAAGTCTTTATTTAAAAAATTGATTCAGCTTTTCTGGAGAGAAACTTTGTAATATGTATTTAAGTCTTTAATTTTTATATATGCTTTGGCCTAGAAATTCTGTCTAGTAATTTATCTACAAATAGCAAGATAAAACTTAATTATAAAAATGTTTATCGGGGCACCTGGGTGGCTCAGTGAGTTAAAGCCTCTGCCTTTGGCTCAGGTCGTGATCCCAGGGTCCTGGGATCGAGCCCCGCATCGGGCTCTCTGCTCAGTGGGGAGCCTGCTTCCTCCTCTCTCTCTCTCTCTCTGCCTGCCTCTCCGCCTACTTGTGATCTCTCTCTCTGTGTCAAATAAAATCTTAAAAAGAAAAAGTTTATCAAAGCTTTGCTTAAATAGTAAAAAACCAGCAACCATCTGAATGTCTAGTAGTAAAGAAATTATTGAGTAAATTATAATGTGTCCATGCAAAGAAACATCCTGAAAACAGATGTTGTGTAGTATTTTATAACCTGGAAATATGTTAAAGTAATGCATATAAGTTTTTTTAAATGTATGAAACAATATGAACTGTATGGTTCTACTCTGTTAAAAAAGGCTGGGAAACAATGGGTGAATAATGGGTTCACAGTTAACTTTTGTTGGAGGATTACAGTTAGTTTTTGGATTTTTTTTTTTTTTTTTTTTTTTTTTTTTTGCTTATCTACATTTGGCATACTTTATACAACGAAGATGTCTTACTATTACAATTTTAAAGCAACAAAAATTCTTGTTAATGCTTAAACTACATGAATAAAGCCTATCTCTATTAGGAATCAATTAGGGAAACAGAACCACTATGGTATTATGAACTAATGGATTCATTATAAGAACAAAAGCATCCATAACTGTGGGACAAGCAGGCCAAGACTGTCGACTCTGCCTCTGCTGGTAGAACTGGGGTCACTATGGCTCAGCAGGGCCCTTAGGTGAGAACTACAGCATGAGTCCCAGAAGGAAAGGACAAGCTGGAATCCTTGTCTCTCACCATCTCTCATCAAGATAGCCTTCAGAGAGCAACAGTCGCTGCCTCACTTCTACCACCCATCTCTTTTTATTATTATTATTATTATTATTTTAATTTTGTAAGTAATCTCCACATGCAATGTGGGGCTCAAACCCTGAGATCAAGAGTTGTAAGCTCTACCAACCAAGCCAGGCAGGTGCCTCGCCACCACCCATTCCTCACCAAATCTTTTTTGGACAATTCCAACTGAGAACCATTCATGTAAGGGTGATAGGCACTTTTCAGACAATTTGTTCTTGTAATATTCCAAAGGAAAATAATTTCTAAGGACTCATTAGAAATTCCAGTCTATTCCAAAATGATATTTCACAGCAAATAAATTTTATTAAGCTTCTTTGTGTTAACGTAAATATGACTTATGATTGTAGGAAACTTCACTGCCTAGCATTTTGGCATATGGACTTTGTCTGCATTTAGGTCAAAGGAGCCAGATGTGGGGCTCCATCCCAGGACCCTGGAATCATGACCTGAGCCAAAGGCAGATGCCTGACCAAGTGAGCCACCCAGGTGCCCCACCAGTGTTTTAAAAAACATTTTTAAAGCAACGTCTTCATGTTACAGATAAACTGCCAAATTTCCTTTGTTTTTAAAATTTTGTAAACTGTTTCAATATAGATAATAACACAATTTATCAACCACTTTGCTCTATTAAGTTCTTTATCCATATTTGCTTTATTTTTCCTTATTTTTAAAGATTTTTTATTTATTCATTTATTTTAGATAGAGTGAGCGTATGCATGCCCAAGTGGGAGATGGGGGAGGGGAGAAGAGGAGGGAGAGAGAGAGAATCTGAAACAGACTATGCACTGAGCGTGGAGCCAGACATAGGGCTTGATTTCTTAACAGTGAGATCATGACCTGAGCAGAAACCAAGAGTTGAATGCTTAACTCACTGAGCCACCCACATGCCCCATATTTGCTTTATTTTTTTTTCAGTGAAATTAAATGTGTATTTCCTTATTCCATTAGCCCTCCCCCCTCCCATCTCTCCAAATTAATCCTAATATCTAAATTTGGCATTTTCCAACACCCAAACCTGTCTTTATATTATTAATATAAAGGGTTGTATTAATTAAAAAATATAGCATAATTTGTTATATTTTTCAAGTGTTATGTAGATGGCACATAAATTGTTATAAATATTATATAAATTAACCATATAATACTCTGATGAGCATATAAATTGTTTTTTCCACCCAACTTTATTTATTTATTTATGTTTAAGTAAGCTTTATGCAGAGCTTGAACTCAGAACCCTGAGATCAAGAATCCCATACTCTAACAACTGAGGCAGCCAGGCACCCCTCACTCAATATATTTTTAATTTTTTTGTTTTTATATTTTTAAAAAGATTATTTATTTATTTATTTGATATAGTTTAGTCCATTTATTTTATTTTAATTTTTAATTATTTTTACAAATTTTTTTAAGTTTAGTGTTGTTTAGTAATCTCTAAACCCAACCTGGGGTTCGAAGCTACAATCCCAAGATCAAGAGTCCTGTGATCTTCCGACTGAGTCAGCCAGGTGCTCCTTAATATGTTCTTTTTAAGAAGGATCCATGCCTAGTGCAGAGCCACAGGGCTTGAACTCACAACACTGAGATCAAGACCTGAGATGAGACCAAGAGTCGGACCCTTAACCAAGTGAGCCCCTTAACACATATATTTTTTTGTAACACGTATTTTTGAAAAAAATTTTTGAGTAAACTTTATCCCAACTTGGGACTGGACCTCACAACCCTGAGAACAAGAGCCACATTCTCTCCCAACTGAGCCAGCCAGGTGTCCCTGATCATTCATTTTAACTCAGATATGGTGTCCCCTATATAAATATATCACAATTTGTCCATTCCCTTGTTGAACATTTAGTTTAGTTTCAGTTCTTGCTATTAGAAACAATGGTGAAATGGACATTCTTGTTCATTGAGAGGGATGAGTGGACTCTTTGCTGAGCTTGATCCCATGACCACTCATCATGATCTGAGCAGAAACCAAGAATTGGTTGCTCAACCAACTGAGCCACTCAAGTACTCCAGCACTTTCAACTTCTAATGATGTCTTTAATAATACATTTAACCATCATTTCTATCTACACTTATGTAACCTGAAATAATGAGCCACTCGTATATATTGTTGAAATAATAAAGCTGTTTTTCCCCTCCAGAAATATAATTAATTGCCTATTATTGTACCAATTCTTCTACAAAATCAAAGGGCATTCTAGAACATTCTTATTTTGTCCAGTATGGCAAGTTTAGGCTATAGTTTATCATTAGTATTATTTCCCTTCTGTTCTTCAGTAGATTCAGCAGATTCAGCTTTATATTTTAAAGGAATGTTAAGAAATAGTTTCATCTCTCTCTTTTTTAAAGATTTTATTTATTTATCTGACAGAGAGAGAGAGAACACAGCAGGGGAAGCAGCAGGCAGAGGGAGAAGCAGGCTTGCCCTGAGCAGTGAGGCAGACACAGGGCTTGATCCCAGGACCCTGGGATGACCTGAGCCCAAGGCAGACACTTAACAACTGAGCCACCCAGGTGCCTCCATTTCCATCTTTTTGTCCTAGATGTTTGTTTATATTTTGTTCTAAATTATCCATTTATAAGTATCAAAATCTGTAAACTTACTACCTATATAAGAATATCAGAGCAATAAAGATAAAGCAATGGTAAAAAGTTAACTAGTAGTAGTAGCAACAACTACATAATTAAAGGATAAGGATAAATCAGGATCTTCCTAAAGGACAGTCTTCTATTGTGATACGAACTGAAATGGCAGAAATGCTTCAAATGTTTCTCAGATTTCACTGTGGCAAGAGACCAGTCTATCAATGATCATCATAATATCTTAGGACAATTAGCTTGAAGTAACAAGTTTATAGTAGAATTTACATCCTGAATTTTATCCATTACAGCAACTAAGGTCATATTTGAACCCATATCTACAACCATTATAAGTGACAAATACACAAACCCTTTGGTACAAATATTTTGCTTCTAGAAATTTATTTTTTGTATATACTCAAACATGTAGAAGTTTATTCAGAGTAATGGCAAGAAGAAATTAGCACCTCCCTTTGGACCAACTAGTATACTAAAAGCTTTACATATATTAACTTATTTGATCCTCATAACCTTAGGAGGTAGGTATTATTCCCATTTTACCGATGGGTAGGTATAAACTTATGGGCAAGTATCATGGGTAGGTACGTTTGGGTAGTTACTATTCCCATGTTATAAATGTTTGGAGAAGTTAACCTTCATAGAGTTTTGGAGAAGTTAAATTATTTATAAGTAAGTTCTTATAGATAGATTACCACAATAAAATGAAGTGAAATTTAAGAATGGGAATTTCGGCAATCTGGCAGGCTTCTGTTCTGTCAGCAACTATACAACATATTAATGAGATGGAACTAAATATGCTGCTCAGAACGCTAATAACATGTCTATAGAGTACTGCTCACTCATAAGTAAAAATTAATAACCTGATGCATAGGTATTATTCCCATTTTACAGATGAAGAAAATGAGGTTTGGAGAGGCTAAATAATTTGCCTGAGGTCACAGAACTACTAAGGGATGGAGCTGGAGTTCAAACCCAGGCCATATGGCTCTAGACTCCTTTAATCACTACATGATACCATCTATATGCTCATCAGAGTATGATATGGTTAATTTAATTATGGTACATACATCCAATGGAATATAATGCAGTCTTTAAAAATGAGGAAACTTTTATTCTTTTTTAGAATTTTATTTATTTTATCCATAAGATAAAAGATATATAAGTTCAACTATATACCAACAAGGAAAAATTTCTTCTTTTTTTTTAATAATTGGGGGGAGGGGCAGAGCGAGTGAGAGTGAGAGAGAGCGAGAGAGAGGGAATCTTAACTAGGCTCCATGCCTAGCACAGAGCCTAATGTGGGGCTCTATCTCACAACCCTGAGATCGTGACCGGAGCTAAAATCAATCAATCATATACACACACAAGCGTGGGGAAGGCAGAGGGAGAGGGACAAAGAGACTCCCCACTGAGCATAGAGCCCAATCCCAGGACCCTGAGATCAGGACTTCCCCCATGACCTGAGCCAAAGTCAGATGTTTAACCGACTGAGCCATCTAGGCATCACATGAGGAAGCTTTTTATATGTGAATATAAGACAACAGGAAAGCTATATCACTAAGTGAAAAAGCCCAGTGTATAATAATCTATTGTGTGAAATTATATCATGAACCCAGAGACCTGAGAATATATACAAAATTTGGGCTAAATGTGCATTTGCCTGTGGGGAAGTTTGCTAACTTTTTTTTTTTTAAAGACTTTATTTATTTGAGAGAGAGAACATGAGCAGGGGGAGAGGCAGAGGGAGAAGTAGAATCCCTGCTGAGCAGGGAGGTCAGTGCGGGGGTTGATCCCAGGACCCCAGGATCATGACCCGAGCCAAAGGCAGATACTAAACCAAGTGAGCCACCCAGGTTCCCCCAAAGTTTGCTAACTATTATTACATTTCCCCCCCCAAAATGACTAAGAATCTCTATACTATGGGGTGCCTGGCTGGCTCAATCAGTTCAGTAGAGCATCCAACTCTTGATCTTGGGTTGTGAGTCTGAGCCCCACATTGAGTGTAGACATTACTTAAAAATAAAATCTTTTAAAAATTTTAAAAATAAAGTTATAAAAAATTATCTCTTGGTTATGAATGAGCACTTGGTCTTACACAAATTGTATATACACCGTGATATATATACGTATAAAAATATGAAGAGGAGGGGCACCAGTGTGGCGCAATCAGTTAAGCGACTAACTGTTGGTTGCCGCTCAGATCGTGATCTCCTGGTCATGAGGTCAGGTTGTGCCAGGCCCCCTGTTCAGCTTGGAGTCTGCTTGAGATTTTCTCTCCCTCTGCCCCTCCTGCTCGTGCTCTCTCTTTCTCAAAATCAATCAATCAATCAATCAGTCATGAAAAAAAATATGAACAGGAAAAGATTAAATAAAGTAAATAATATCATCTTATACCAAAAATTCCAGACGGATCAAAGATTTTAATTGACTACAAAGGAAAAAGAAATTACTAAAAGAAGCTGTAGGGAATATTTTTATAAGTTACTAAGTATAAGTCCTAACCCAGATCCATAAGATAAAAGATATATAAGTTCAACTATATGCCAACAAGGAAAAATTTCTTCTTTTTTTTAATAATTGGGGGGAGGGGCAGAGCGAGTGAGAGCGAGAGAGAGCGAGAGAGAGGGAATCTTAACTAGGCTCCATGCCTAGCACAGAGCCTAATGTGGGGCTCTATCTCACAACCCTGAGATCATGACCGGAGCTAAAATCAAGAGTCAAATGCTTGACCAACTGAACACCCAGGAGCCCCAAGGAAAAAAAAAATTTTTTTTAATTTTATTTATTTATTTATTTGACTGACAGAGATCACAAGTAGGCAGAGAGGCAGACAGAGACAGAGAGTAGGGGAAGCAGGCTCTTGGTGGAGCAGAGAGCTTGACACGGGGCTCGATTCCAGGACTCTGGGATCACGACCTGAGCCGAAGGCAGAGGCTTTAACCCACTGAGCCACCCAGGCACTCCGAAAAAAAATTTTTTTTTAAATTTTATTTATTTATTTGACAGAGAAAGACACAGCGAGAGAGGGAGCAGAAGCAGGGAGAGTGGGAGGATTAAGCATCTGCCTTCAGCTCAGGTCGTAATCGCAGGGTCCTAGAATTGAGTCCTGCATTGGGCTCCCTGCCCAGCAGGGAGTCTGCTTCTCCCTCTGCCTCTGCGCCTCTCCCTCATGCTACTCTCTCAAATGAATAAATAAAATATTTTTTAAAAAATGGTTTTCAGGGGCGCCTGGGTGGCTCAGTGGGTTAAAGCCTCTGCCTTCAGCTCAGGTCATGATCCCAGGGTCCTGGGATCAAGCCCCTCATTTCTGCTCGGCAGGGAGCCTGCTTCCCCCTCTCTCTCTGCCTGGCTCTCTGCCTACTTGTGATTTTTCTCTCTCTGTCAAATAAATAAATAAAATCTTAAAAAAAAAAGAAATGTAAACTGGTTCAACATTTGTGGAAAGCAATATATCAATAATAATATTACAAATATATATATTCTTTGACTCAGCAATTCCACTCTTAGGGATTTATCCAGTAGAATTACTCCAACAGGTGTGAAGTGACATGTACACATTCATTGTGGCATAGTTTATAATAAAAAAGACAAAAAACTGCATGCTCAAAAATAGGAAATGAAATCATGACACATTTATACAATAGAAAACTCTGCAACTAATACTCCCAAATAAACAGAGAAATGGTTACATACTAACATGAAAGCAACTACAAGATGTAATGTTCAGTGAATAAAACGAGTTACAAAAGAGTGTGTAACATATACTATTTTCTTATCAAATACACAGTAGGAGGAGAACATATCTATATATTTGCTGATATGTGCAGAGTTATCTGTGAAACTATTTACAGATGATAACACTGGTTTTCTCCAAGGATGTGGCTGAGGGGTTGAGGTAGAGAGGAAACTTCCTTTCTATTTATTCTTTGTGTCTTCTGAATTTTCCATCATGAACATATTCTTTTTAAGATTTATTCATTTATTTCAGAGAGAGAGCTCATGCATGCAGGAGCAGGGGGAGGGGAGGGAAAGAATCCCAAGTGGACTTCCCACTGAGTGTGGAACCCAAGTTGGGGCTCAATCTAACGACCCTGAGATCAATGACTTGAGCTGAAATCAAGAGTCTGACAGTTAACCCACTGAGCCACCCAGGTCCCCCAAATGTATTATCTATTGAGAATAATACACTGAATTTTCTTAAATGTCAAGAATCTATGAACTAGTATTCTCTGTATCCCCTTTATCTCTTATTTTCTACTCCACTTCCTTACCTTTCCCTACCATAAATCCACTCTGGGCTTTTAGGCTTTACTTACTGTCATGGAGGGTACTTTTGTTTTTGTATTAGTTTCAGGGGTAGAATTGAATGATTCATCAGCTGCATATAATAACCAGTTCTCATTACATGGAGCATCCTCCATAATGCCCATCACCCAATTATCCTACTCCCCCCCCCACCACCACTCCTCCAGCAACCCTCAGTTTGTTTCCTAGACTTCAGTATCTCTTATGGTTTGCCTCCCTCTGAATTTTTGTCTTATATATTTTTCCTTCTCTTCCCCTATGTTCATCTGTTTTGTTTTTTAAATTCCACATGAGTCAAATCATATGATAATTGTCTTTCTCTGAATTATTTCATTTAGTATTATACCCTCTGGTTCCATCCACATCATTGCAATGGCAAGATTTCATTCTTTTGATGGCTGAGTAATATTCTATTGTGTATATATACCATATTTTCTTGATCCATTCATCTGTTGATGGACATCTAGGTTCTTTCCATTGTTTGGTTATTGTGGACATTGCTGCTATAAACATTGGGGTGCACATGCCCCTTAAGATCACTATGTTGGTATCTTTGGGGTAGATACCTACTAGTGCAATTGCTGGGTTGTAGGGTAGCTCTGTTTTCGACTTTTTTTAGAACCTCCATACTATTTTCCAGAGTGGCTGCACTAGCCTACATTCTCACCAACAGTGTAAAGAGGGTTTCGCTTTCTCTGCATCCTTGCCAACATCGCTTGTTTCCTGACTCGTTAATTTTAGCCATTTTCACAGATATTGGGTGATATCTCATTGTGGTTCTGATTTCGATTTCCCTGATGCTGAGTTATGTCCCACATTTTTTCACGTGTCTGTTGGCCATTTGTACATTTAAAAAGTTTTTTTAAAGATTTATTTGACAGAGAGACAGTGAGAGGGAACCCAAGCAGGGGGAGTAGGAGAGGGAAAAGCAGGCTTCCCAGCAGAGCAGGGAGCCCAACGTGGGGCTCAATCCCAGGACCCTGGGATCATGACCTGAGCCGAAAACAGCCGCTTAACAACTAAGCCACCCAGGAGCTCCTGCATGTCTTCTTTGGAGAAATGTCTGTTCATGTCTTCCACCTGTTTCTTGAATTGATTTTTTAATTTCTTGGGTATTGAGTTTGATAAGTTCTTTAAAGATTTTGGATACTAGTCCTTTATCTGATAAGACATTTGCAAATATCTTCTTGCATTTTGTAGTAGCTTTTTAGTTTTTGTTGTTTTTTTTTTTTTTAGATTTTATTTATTTGACAGAGAGAGATCACAAGTGGGCAGAGAGGCAAGCAGAGAGAGAGAGAGGAGGAAGCAGGCACCCTGCAGAGCAGAGAGCCCGATGCGGGACTCGATCCCAGGACCCTGAGATCAGGACCTGAGCCAAAGGCAGAGGCTCAACCACTGAGCCACCCAGGTGCCCCAGTAGCTTTTTAGTTTTGTTGACTATTTCCTCTGCTGTGCAAAAGCTTTTTATCCTGATGAAGTTCATTTTTTTTTAATAGATTTTATTTATTTGACAGAGAGAGAGATAGTGAGAGAGAGAGAGAGAGCACACAGGCAGGCAGGCAGAGGGAAACAGAGAAGCAGACTCCCCACCCAGCAAGGATCCTGATGGGGCTTGATCCCAGGACCCAGGAATCATAACCTGAGCCAAAGGTAGCTACTTACCCAACTGAGCCACCCAGGTGCCCCACGCCCCCTCAATAGTTCATTTTTGCTTTTGTTTTTCTTGCCTGTCATTGAGGGTTTTTACTGGACATCAGGACATCCCACTTGTACACTTTATTATAGCCTAGCAACTAACTGCAGACACCTGAAGTCCTCCTGGTGCAGGGATTCTTAATTGTTTTTATGCCACGAACTCCTTGGGCAATCTGAGGAAGGCTTTGGACCCCTGAGAAAATAAAATATATAAGCTTATCAAGAAAATTGGGGATACCTGGGTGGCTCAGTCGTTAAGCATCTGCCTTCAACTCAGGTCATGCTCCCAGGGTCCTGGGATTGAGCCCCATATCGGGTTCCCTGCTCAGGGGAAAGCCTGCTTCTCCCTCTCCCACTCCCCCTGCTTGTGTTCCCTCTCTCATTCCCTCTCTCGCTATCTCTGTCATCAATCAATCAATCTCTCTCTCTCTCTTTTTTTTTTCAGTCTCTCTATCTTTAAGGAAAAAAAAAAGAAGAAAGAAAATCAATCAGGGGCACTTAGGTGGCTCAGTCGGTTGAGTGTTTGTCTTCAGATCAAGTCATGGGGATCAAGTCCCACATTGGGCTCCTTGCTCAGCAGGGAGCCTGCTTCTCCTTCTCCCTCTGTCTGCCACTCCCCCTGCTTGTGTGTGCGCTCGCACTCTCTCTGTCTCTCTGTCTCTCTGTCAAAGAAATAAATAAAATCTTAGGGAAAAAAAAAAAAGAAAATCATATTGCAACAAAGTTATAAAATATTTTTAATTTTTATTTATCCTTAAATATTTTATTTATTTGAGATAGAGAGAGAGGGAGAGAGCTTGAGCAGGGGGAAGGGCAGAGGGAGAAGGTGGCTCCCCACTAAGCAGGGAGCCCAATATGGGGCTTGAATCTAGGACCCTGGGATCATGACCCCTGGGCCAAAGGCAGCTGCTCAACCAACTGAGCCACCCAGACATCCCCATAAAAAGTTTTAAAATATTTATTTATTAAGGGCACCTGGGTGGCTCAATCAGTTAAACGTCTGCCTTTGGCTCAGGTCTGATCTCAGGGTCCTGGAATCAACACAGAGTCAGACTCCCTGCTCAGCGGGGTGTCTGCTTCTCCCTTTCCCTCTGCCCCTGCCCCTACTTATGTTCTCTCTCTCTCTCTGTCTTGCTCACTCTCTCGCTAATGAATAAATAAAATCTTTTTTTAAAAAAAGATTTTAGGGGCACCTGGGTGGCTTAGTCAGTTAAGCATCTGCCTACGGTTCAGGTCATGATCCCAGGGTCCTGGGATTGAGCCCCACATCGGGCTTCCTGCTCAGCAGATAGTCTGCTTCTCCCTCTTCCTCTGCCTACTGCTCTGCCTACTTGTGCTCTCTATCTCTTTGTCAAATAAATAAAATCTTAAAAAAAAAAAAAAAATAAAAAGATTTTATTGGGGGCCTAGGTGGCTTAGTTGTTAAGCATCTGCCTATGGCTCGGGTCATGATCCCAAGGTCCTGGGATCAAGCCCTGCATTGGGCTCCCTGCTCAGTGGGGAGCCTGCTTCTCCCTTTCTTACTCCCCCTCCTTGTGTTCCCTCTCTCACTGTATCTCTCTCTGTCAAATAAATGAAATCTTAAAAAATAAATAAACATAAATAAAGATTTTGAGACAGAGAGAGTGAGTAGGGGGTGGCAAATAATCTTTAAGCAGACTCCCCGCTGACTTCAGAGCCCCATGTAGGGCTTGATCCCACAGAACCTGAAATCATGACCTGAGCCAAAATCAAGAGCCAGATGCTTAGCCAACTGAGCCAACCAGGCACTACTATAAAAGAATTTTTAAGACATTATTTGTGATATGGCAATGCATATGTTATTTAATGAATTTAATGATAAGCTACAGCTGGGGGAGTCAATAACTATGGTAAATTTGGGGGCACACATGTTGGGTGTAGAGATTATGTAAAAATAAAATCCTAGGGGCACCTGGGTGGCTCAGTGGGTTAAAGCTTCTGCTTTCGGCTCAGGTCATGATCCTAGGGTCCTGGGATTGAGCCTCACATCGGGCTCCTTACTCAGCGGGGAGCCTGCTTCCTCCTCTCTCTCTGCCTGCCTCTCTGCCTGCTTGTGATCTCTGTCTGTCAAATAAATAAATAAAATCTTTAAAAAAATAAAATAAAAAATAAAATCCTAAAAAATAACTACAGTAATTTTGAAAAAGTGACAAACCCAAATATTTAACAATATCAGCAATAACTTTAATATATGTGACTTACTGCTTTAAGCATTGTCACTTTCATCTTCCTAAAGAAAGTCCCTCCTGGATCTAGACAAATTCACTCCGAAGCCTTGGTTCTTGGCTGGTTATTTGGGGATTTCTCTTCACCACCATCCTGGGGGACAGCTTTGCCACTCCATGGTGTCAATGTCCTTTTTCGTATCTTATGTCTTGTTTATTCCCTTGTTTTGTTTGAGTGTATCCTCCAATTGTTTCTGAGAAAGAATGTACGGGAGGAAAATTATTTAGATCCTGACTAACAATTCAATATTCTATGATTCATACTTGATTTGCTGAATAAAGAATTCAAGGTTGGGAATCATTTTCTTTCCAAATTTTGAAGACTTTCTAGTATTAACTATCAAGAGGTCCATTCTGATTTTTTGATCCTTTTATGTGATATGCTTTTCTCTCTAGAAACATGTGTATATTATTTTTTCTTTGTTCTAGTGTTCTGAAATTTAATAACATACATTGTTGGGATCCATTTTCATTTTATGGGATGAGTATGTGGTGGGAACCTTCAATCAGAAAATTGATGTCTTTCCAATCCGGGAAATTTTCTTGAATTCTTTGTTGTTGTTTTTTTTTTTTTTCCTTCCCTCCATTTCCTCTGTTTATGTGATTTGGGAATCATAAAACTTTTGAACTGATCTTCTAATTTTTTTAAATAGTTTATTTCCTAGTTTCCATCTTTTTTGTCTTTTTACTTGATTTGGGGGAGATTTCCCCAATTAATCCTTCAACTCTTAAGTTCTTTATTTCTGTATTCTTTAATTTGGAAAGGTTCCTTTTTGGTTCTCTAAATTTACCTTTAATATAGTACTCTCTTCTTATTTGTTGGCTCAATAACTTTTCTGAACTCTGAGGGTATGGAGTAGTTTTGTTTACTTTTCTTGCTTGCACAGTCTCTATTTTTCTATATCCTATTAACAGCGTACCCATGAAGTAGTTGCAAACACCATCAGAAGTAGAAAATTTTCTTCCTAAAGGCTAATAACCGGCTAATTATTTCTTCTCTGAGAGTGCTTTTTTTTTTTTTTTAAAGATTTTATTTATTTATTTGAGGGAGAGAGAGAGTGTAACTGAGAGAGAGGTAACACGAGCAGGGGTGTGGGCACCAGAGAGGGAGAAGCAGACTCCCTGCTGGATCGTGACCTGGAGTAGATCCTTAACTAACTGAGACACCCAGGCACCCCTCTGAGAGTCTTTAAAAAAAAAAACAAACAACAGGGGGCGCCTGGGTAGCCTAGTTGGTTGAGTGTCCAACTTTTGATTTCAGCTCAGGTCATGGTCTCACGGTTGTGAGATCAAGCCTTAGGTCAGGCTTTGCACTAGGCAGGGAGTCTGCTTGAGATTCTCTCTCTCCCCTGCCCCTTCCCCAACTCATGCTCACTCACTTACTCTCTCAAGTAAATAATTTTTTAAAAAGTAAAAAAACAAACTCTACTTGTAATGCTTAAGGCAACCCAAAGGGCAGGTAGGCCAACTTCACAGCTCAGGACATTGTGTCCTCTTAAGTGTCCTTGATGATGAAGACCCAGGTGGATCTGGGGAGTGACTCGGGGATAGACTCAGGGATGAGAGGATTTCTTGTAAACACTCATCAATAGTGTGGAAAACAAGGGGAGGAGTATGGCACTTATATCTGTGTTTAAGAACTGCCTGAGTCATAAAAAGGAGAAATATATTTAAGAATAGTTTGCTCTTAACTGGTGGGCATATTGAATATGGCTGACCTCATTTTGAATATTTGATCTCATTAGTATATGAGATCCAAGACTCAGGGGAAAGGACAATCTGGGTCAGAGAGTTCAGTTAGGGTAGCAAGGACAGAGAATTAATGTTCAGGCTAGATTTCTTACGTACTTCTCCTGGCATACAAAATAGAGTGTATCCCAGCTTGCATTAAAACTCTGGTCTTGGGGCACCTGGGTGGCTCAGTGGGTTAAGCCTCTGCCTTCAGCTCGGGTCATAATCCCAGGGTCCTGGGATCGAGCCCCGCATCGGGCTCTCTGCTCAGCGGGGAGCCTGCTTCCCCCTCTCTCTGCCTACTTGTGATCTTTGTCTGTCAAATAACTAAATAAAATTAAAAACAAAAACCAAAAAAAAAAAACCCTCTGGTCTTGGGGCACCTGGTTGGCTCAGTGGGTTAAGCCTTTGCCTTGTGATCTCTCTCTGTCAAATAAATAAATAAAACCTTAAAAAAACAAAACAAAATTCTGGTCTTGTTCAACAGGCTAAGAGAAGAGAGACTTAATAAATTAAGTGCATGTTGACTCACAGTAGGCTCCTAAGAAATCCTCCTAGAGTGAAGATGACAAAGGAGAATTTTTTTTAAGTAATCTCTACACCTAATGTGGGGCTTAAACTCACAACTCCGAGATCCAGAGTCACATGCTCCACCAGTTGAGTCAGCCACGCACCCTAAAGAATGATTTCTGAAAGTGGAGCAAATGCTTCCATGTCAGAAAAGAAAGACCTAGTTAGTTGGCAAACTCTTGGGAAAAAGATAAAATTTTCTCAGGTATCCTAACAGAGAAGTGAGAGCAGCAGTACTGTTTGGGTATTAGGTCAATCAGGAGTGGATCACAGAAAGGAGTTTGGAATTTTAGATATCCATTTTTCTAAAAGAGCCCACCCCCTTCAATGGAAATGAAAGATTTCCCAACTAAACTTTCCCAACTCTTAGACACGACTCTCCCCTCTCAACTGCTGTAGTTTCTCCTCTCCTTTAGGACACTTTAAAGTTTTCATTTGTAAAGTCAGGATATTAGTTTTCGTAGTCTTTTATTTGTCTTGAAAATCCACTGCACACAGCAATTAGCAACAAAGACAAGTAAATGGTTTTGTCTGCTACCCTGTATAGATGGATTTTTTTTTTTTTTTTTTCAAATTGTGGTCAGTGAATGACAAAGGCAGCTGTCACCGCCACAGGAACAATTTCTTTGGCATTATTAGTACTTGAATGCTAGGGAAGATTTTGCTTTTCCCATTAAGTCAACTGCCTTTCGTCCTTTATTTTCACTTAAGACTTTTTGAACTTGTGGTAAAGCCTGTTAAGTTTCTTCAATTTACTCTTCGCCTTTTCCTTAAATAGAATGCCAATTGTATTCACAACAGTAATGCATCCAGCTTCAAGACTGTATTTCTGTGCTTCTCTTGTTAGGTGGGGTATGGGCAGGTACTTGAAAGTGTTCTATCAGTTCCTGAGACTTTCAAGTCTTAAAAGGGGAAGATTTCTTCCTCTCTGCTGTCTAGAATGCAGATACAGTACTTGAAACTCCTGCAGCTATATTTGAAGTTGGGGTTAATCCAGGTGCCAAGGATACAAAAAATTCCTAAATTACCAGAACCCTAGTGATAATAAAGCTGAGCTTCACAAATTCTATGTTGGTTAACTCTGGACTTCACTGACACAAGCACAAAATAAACATTGTCACTATTATTACTTTTTTTGTTACATGGAGCAAAACAAAAAACAAGTTCAAATGTTTATAACAGAGGCTCCTGGGTGGCTCAGTCGGTTAGGCATCTGCCTTCAGCTCAGGTCCTGATCTCAGGGTCCTGGGATGGAGCCTGAGTGAGAGTTCCCTGTTTAGTATAGAACCTGATCCCCTTTCCCCGCTCTTGCTGTCTAATAAAATCAATCTTAAAAAAAAAAAAAAATTCTTTTAAATGCACAGTAGTACCATCTTATCTGTGGGGATATGTCCCAAGACCCCTCAGTGGATGCCTGAAACCACACAGTACTGAATCTATATACTGTCTTCTCCTATACATACATACCTATGATAGAGTTCAGGTTTTTTTTTTAAGATTTTATTTATTTATTTGACAGACAGAGATCACAAGTAGGCAGAGAGGCAGGCAGAGAGAGAGAGAGAGGAGGAGGAAGCAGGCTCCCTGCTGAGCAGAGCCTGATGTGGGGCTCGATCCCAAGACCCTGGGATCATGACCTGAGCCGAAGGCAGAGGCTTTAACCAAATGAGCCACCCAGGCACCCCTAGAGTTCAATCTCTAAATTCGGCACAGGAAGTGATTAACAATAAAATGGGACAATTATAAACTTATACTATATTAAAATAAATGTGGTCTCTCAAATTATCTTATTGTACTATACTCACCCTTCCTGTGATAACATGATCTCAAAATGCTTATGTGAAGAGATGAGGGAGGTAAATGACGCAGGCATTGTGACGTACCACTAGGCTACTACTGACCTGATGATTGGTCAGAAGGATCACCTGCTTCCGGACTGCTGTTGACCTCCAGTTAACTGGAACCACAGAAAGTGAAACCCCGATAAGCTAATGTTTTTCCCTTAGGGTCGAGAGAATTAAATTTTAAAGGTTACCAGTGGGGAGATAGGTCAGGGGCGCTTTTGTCAATCTGAGTAATGGATGCTATAAAATACACACTATGCTGTAATTCATGGGAAAAATGAAAAGACACTATTTTAAAAAACAAATTGAATAACCAAATTTTAAGAAGTTATCACAGAAATTAAAAACTCAGTAATTATAGGGGTGACTGGGTGGCTCAGTGGGTTAAGTCTCTGCTTTCAGCTCAGGTCATGATCTCAGGGTCCTGGGATGGAGCCCCGTGTGGGGCTCTCTGCTCGGCAGGGAGCCCTCTTCCCCATCTCTCTCTGCCTGCTGCTCTGCCTACTTGTGATCGCTGTCAAATAAATAAATAAATAAATAAAATCTTAAAAAAAAAAACCAAAAAACAAAACCCACAACTCAGTAACTATACAATTCAAAACACATGAACCTAAAAAACACAAGCCATGAACGACATTTTCAGGAACTGTTGGGGAAACCTGAACATGGACTAGATTATTATGGAATTACTGTTAATCTCCTGAATTTACTCAGAATGTCTCAGAGAAATGGAAAGTGCAAAAGATGGTAAAGGAAACTTTACAACAGTACTTATCAAAAGTACTACTTATAGGGGTGCCCAGCTGACTCAGTTGGTGGAGGAGCATGTGACTCTTCACCTCAGGGTTTAAGTTCAAAACCGATGTTGGGTACAGAGATTACTTAAAAAAAACACTATATAATTAATAACTAGATACACTTCATTTGTTTTTACCTTTTCAAAAAAAGATTTTATTTTAGAGCACAAGTGAACAGAGGAAGGAGCAAAGGCAGGGGCGGGGAAGAAGCTCAAGCTGACTCCACATTCAGAGTGGACCCCAATCAGGGTTCCATCTCACAACCCTGAGCTGAAAGCAAGAGTCCCAACACTTAACCAACTAAGTCACCCAGGTGCCCCATTCTTACTTTAAAAAAAAAAAAAAAAAAAAAAATCAGACCAATTCTTTCCTCTATGTATTCTAGTATTTTTTTTCAAACTCCAACCTTGCTTATCTCTGTTGGGATCAAACATGGGACATCTGTATCATAGTTAAGCCTAACAAATTAACTAGACTGGGGTAAGGAAAAGCCTGTGAAGATTTAACTCCTACTTGGCTTACTTACTGGTTTATTTCAAATCTAAGAGGACATCAATCTCAAGATGTATCAAGAACAAAAAACACTGCCAACTCGGACAACATAATTGATAACCCAGTGAAATGCCATGAATTGGTTGTAGCAGTTTCTTTTTGAAATTAAATCAATCTGGCCACACTTTCATCAAACTGTATTGTTTGTAATTTGGTAGACAATTCCTTGCATTACAGCTTGTAGGCAGCTCCCCTGCTTAAGTCCCAAGATCTAACTCAGCTGCCACTTGCAAGAAAATACAAAATTGTGGTTATCTTTCTAACAATTAAGATTTCCTTAAATAAAGTTTATGTCCTACGGCTTCTGTGTGCCTTTCTGTACATAGAAGTAACATTTTGATGTTGAACTATCCTTTTAAAGACACTTAGCAATTAAACTAATGCACACCAACAGCTGTGATTAAGTTCACAAGTGGACAAGCAAAGTCATGTTAGTGGCATTGTGGTGCCACCAGAAACTGAGATGCCGTCAATTGTTAAGATACACTCCAATTTTCAGGGAAGCTAAGATCTGAATAAAGAAAAATGCACCGTAAAGTATGGTGTCAGTCATATTTATATCTAAATCCTCACAACCATCAAGGAGACTTAGCTTTGTGATACCATTTTTCAAGTTCAAGTGACTTACCCAAAACTCCCCAATTGACTGCCTACACCAGGATTCAGACCCACTTAACTATGCAATCCTAGTCTTCCTCCCAATCTGTGACAATCCTGAGACTGACTAGTTCCCAGGAGTTAGAATGCAGTATGCCAAACATGTGAAATGGCCAGTTATCAGTGTGCTCTGCTCTCAAATACCTTCAGGGTGTCCCGAATATGACCAATGTACAACTAAGCCAGAAATGCCCACCCTAGATTTAATGTGATAACACTGTTCTGGTTTTGGTGAAAACTCTTTGCTCAAGTCCCAGAAGCTTCATATATGGGATTAAATTATGGGATAGAATGTACCTCTGAGGAGAACTTTGTGTAAAGAAAACCTGAATCTTAAGTTTCTAATTCAGTGAATTTATGTATTTTCTTTGAATGTGTTTAGCTTATATAAACATTAAAGGATTCTTTTAAGCCATAGCTATAATTACTCTTATTCAAGGTATACATTTGTCTTGTGAAGTTCAAAATTTTGTAATTATATATATTGTACAGTATTATAAATCACATAATTTATTAAAATACATGACAGTAACAGAGTCAGAAGGGGAAATGGAGGTGTTCTATCATCTTCCATTTCATGGTCTAGTAGCTCTACCTCTTACCATCATATCCATATTCTCCAGAAGTTTATCATCACTTCTGCTTTCATTTCAGTCACAAGACTTAAACCTGGTTATTAAGGGAGGTTGGGAAATGTCGTCAGCTAGGGAGCTTAAGAACCCAATTAAAACATACGGATTCAATTATTAACACAAATGAATATATTGAGGGACAATTACCAGTTTTTTTAACATTGTCCTGAGGCCTGTATACAACGTAAAAAGGAAAAGAAAGTAAATTTACTCTAGGCAGTGGCTGAATCCCAGTTGCCAATCATTTCTAAATTCAAAGCAGACTATTCTGGCTTCCATGCCAAGCCTTGTTTTCTTGCAACATCTAGAACATACCAATAAAGCAAGGGGGTAGAGGATGGATGTGCTAGAAGATAAGAAAATTGTGTATGATCATTGACAGAAATGGTGACAGCTATTCAAAAGCAACCATATGCATTTCATAGCTAATTCAAAACAGACCAATCAATCTGAACCTAAACTTTTGGCTGATCCAACAAAACCTGTTTTAAGGGGTTTTGAGGCCCAAACCAGTAATTAACAGGACCAAATCAAAGATATGAACAAAGCTAAAGTTTGAAACAAAGTTTTCCAATGTTCTTCTTTGAATATATTTCAAGTCTTACCATTTACTGTTCTAGAAAGAAGTTTCACACAGGATTATATTCTACCGAAATAATGGTTTTGCCAAAGCCTATAAAAATTAGAGGAGTACAGTAATTATACAAAATTGCTGACTCTGCATGAACACAAGGCACTTCAAATGCTTGGGTTTTAGTCTAGGTTTATAGGTTAGATTCAATCCTCTGAAAACAGGTTCACCCAAACTAGTTTCCTTTTTCTATTCCCTTAGTTCTACCCCCTTTCATGTTTTATAGGAAATCTATACATTTCCCCCCTTCCTCTTACCTTTCCTAAAGGGTTAAGGCAACTTTCCAAGGGTTATATTAGACAAAAATACAATTAAGAATATCTGCACTAGCTTCTTACACCTGGGTTCTCATTCTCTTTAATCTGTTACAGGTAATTCCTAACCAGGAACACCAAGGGAAGATGCTTTTTGATTGCAAATAAAGATCAAAGGATGGTAAACTGCCAAAGAAGGAATTTGTTTCTTGGGAACCAGAGCCATGTTCAAGTAACCCAACTGTGCCTTTACTCCCAATAACCCCAGAGGTTATATCTGCATTATCAACAGTGTCCAACTTCACTTAATGTTACCTAATACTTTAAACACATATAATCACTTTCATTAATGTAGGAATAATTTTGAGCCAATAAAGAAAAATAAATGTAAACCAAGTTTATTTTGCTTTTTAAGTAGTGTTCTTAAAGCACTACAGCTTGGTAAACAATGTAAATTAGTATAAGTCATCTCAAAAGCCAGAGTTTTGTTTTGTTTGTTTTTTAATGAGTTGTTAAAAAGATGCAGCCTATTCTAACAGGATAAATATTTTTAACCATTTCACTTCGAGTTAATGAAGGCTCACAAATGAGCAACACTCCTCATTGAGGAAAACAAAAAGCTGTTGTCGACAAGCGACAGCACACACACACAAAAACAAAAAGAACTGTGTAAAAATAACTAACTGTGTTCCCATATTTTTTTGAAGTCGCTTTACAATGGGATGATATGCACATGATCTTGCTGCAAACTTGCCATACAGACTCGTAACACATGTAGTCTAGACAAACGATTCAGTCCAAGAGGTGCTAACTTCAGACAATGCAGCACTAGAATCCTCTTAACAATGCAATTTGTTTTACTCATTATCTTTTCTTCTAGACTGAAATACAGGCTAGAAAGAAAATGCTCCCTAATTAAAAATTGGTATTGTTTACAGGAAATTGTGTAATTTTGCATTAGAATTTACAAGTATATGTTCAAATTGAATTTGCCTCCTCCCCCCATCCCAGCCACAAAATGGGCATGAAGTAAAATTTTTAAAAATGCCTTAATTTTTAACTTCATGCAAACTAAAGATGACCAAAACAAAAGCTTCAACAATGGAAGGATATTTCACAGAAAATTTCTTATACAAAAAACACATAAGAAAAAGGGCCACTAGGTGACATTTTAATTTACAAATTGGCATCATTTTGGTCGACAAATATCCAGATGCTGTTTTCTTCTGCTAACAAGAGTTGCGGGGGGGGGGAACCCAACAACAACAACAAAAAAACCAGCATGACTTCTGATTTTAATCACACATTTCTTCTGGAATCTCATGTGGATTAAGGATGCCAGGGACAGACATTTGAAGTTTATGTTTCTCTTCCTGAGCCTGCCGAAGGGCTGTTTCTCTTTCTTCCAAAAACAGATCAGATGTATCTTCACCTGCAAACTCCTGTGAAAACAAAATAGTTGAGGTATTAACATAATAAATTTCAATTTTGGAAAATGAGCTGTTTTTGAGGGGGGGAAAAAAAACCCAAACAAAACCCAAAAAACCCCACACAAAACAAGACAAATAAATACCTCCCTGTTTTGTTTACAACGATGATAAAAATCTATCCTTCAACTGGCTGGGTTTAAATTATAGTGTATATACATACATTTTTAAAGATTATAGGTAGTAGAGAAAACAAGCGCTCACATGCACAGGGGGAGCAGAGGGAGAGGCACAAACGGGCTCTGTGTTAGGCATGGAGCCCGACACCACATGGGGATCAATCCCAGAACCTGGAGATATCATGACACTTAACTGAGTCACCCAGGTGTCCCTAAATTATAGTATACTGATACAATTCTGTGTAGCTGAATTAAAACCAAAGATGTTAGTTGAGGATAAAAAAGGTTATTAAAAGAGGTACAGTCTGATGTCATATAAAAATACGCTTCATAAGCCAGGAGATTTAAAAAGCTGTTTCTCCTACAATTAATGATAAAGTTTAGCTACACTGTGATAAGACTTTATAACTGTTTCAGGTAATTCTCATTCTCCTTTGCAATCTCTACCTTACAACTTAGCTAATATATTCACAGTCTGAGTCATGTATGTGACCAATTCTTATTTGTCAGGTTAACATAATCCATTAAGCACTTGTAGATACTATGTTACTTTTAAATTTCTTCTTTTAATTTTTTAAAAAATATTTGTCAGAAAGAGAGCCCGAGTGAGCACAAGCAGAATGGCCACCAGAGGGAGCAGTAGACTCCTCACTGAGCAGGGAGGTTTACCCGACACTTGATCCCAGAACCCTGGAATCATGACCTGAGCCAAATGCAGACACTTAACCAGCTGAACCACCCAGCCCTCCCTACTTCTAAATTTCTTTAAAAGAAAATAATATAAGATTAATCCCTCTTCCCATAAATTTAAATGAAGCATTGTGTAACAACAGCAGTAACAAGTTGATTATCTGCTTATTTCTCTTAACTCCCTAAAGGATTCATAACAAAATGGGTATGAAATTCCCAAAGAGTCTTTCTTTCCCCATATTTCGCAATTTAAGAATGAGTTGCAGGATGTAATCCCAATATTCCAAGACATTTATATCATCTAAAATGAATTATATTAATAACAACTTTCCAAAAACATTTGAAACCCAGCTTGTTCTCAACTACAAATTCGTAGTTTTTCACTCTGAATCAGTCTAGGACTAGTAAGCCTGAGTATCATTCATTTTGCTTTACCAAAAAAGTGGTTAATTCTACAATGCAACAACTAAATCATATTTAGCCTTAATAATATTTCTCCAGTGCAAACAAAACACATACCTTTATTTGTACTAGGAAATCCCTAAGATGTTCCTTGAAAGCAGGAATATCCTGATTTAAGCTGAAAAGCCCTGTCACAAAGAGCTTCACTTGAGCACTGCAAATCAAAACACAACAATTAAATAATCACTATTTTTTTTAACTGAAAAATGTATGCGGATATTAAAAAGCATATTTACTCTTGTAGATGAGGGAATGCAGATTTAAGGAGATTTGCCACATATTCCTGAATGAACATCTGGTTGTTAACTGGATTTCCAGGATTTAACGGTGTACTTATTTTTCCTTCTTCAACCAAATTAAACATATATGCAAGTATTGATGCATGCATTGTCAAACCTGTTGATAAAAAGAACATTATTAACTGCAACAGGCAGTAATAACAAATAGAACACTTAACATTTTCACGGCTATAGATTTTTTTTTTTAAGATTTTATTTTTACTTATTTGACAGAGAGAGAGATCGCAAGTAGGCAGAGGGGCAGGCAGAGAGAGAAGGGGAAGCAGGCTCTCCGCTGAGCAGAGAGCTCAATGCGGGGCTCGATCCCAGGACCCTGAGATCATGACCTGAGCTGAAGGCAGAGGCTTAACCCAATAAGCCACCCAGGTGCCTCCATGGCTATATATTCTTACCAGCAGTATGTGAGGTGTCTGTCACAACAGAAAAGATATGCTGAAGAATATCACAAAAATAAGTCTGATAGAAACTCTGAGCTGCAGCTTCTTCTTGTGCAACATTTTGTAAGAGTGTAAAAAGGATCTGTAAGCCTAAAATGTAGAGAACACCAACAAAGTTATTACGGACTAGAAACATTCATACAGAATTCCTATTCCACTATTTGGATTCAAAAACCATTCTTACCACCCCCCTCCACTAATGACTAACAATTCTTTGCCTAAATTTTCTTGAGTAATGGGAGTTCAACTAGCAACTATACCTGCTTAGATAGAGACTACCAAGTAGTAACTATTACCAACATTCCACTGTTTCTGAAAGTTTAGTCAATTCTCTCCAAATCAACTCTGAAAACAGCATTACCAAGTACATATCTGTTACACAAACCAATTTCTATTTAAAAACTAAATAAAAACCTCTCTTGCTAAAATGTTGTGTTTTATCCTTGTTTTGACCCTTACTGGCACCAAGGAAAAGCAGATGGGAAAAAGGACATACTTGTAAGGATGTGGAGACATGATATCGCTCTACTTTGAATTTTACACCCATCTCCTTGTAAAACTTGATTGCCTGTGGACTCAACTATGGAAGAGAGGATTCAACTGCTTTTAGGATTTACTTAGATCTACACATGTAAGTGATGCACTCCAATAAAACCCTGACAACAAGTGTTATCTATATGACTATACCTACACATCTATTTCTAAGAGTGTGTGAATTGGTAGGGCAAATGAGTAAAAGGACATGTGTATTTACCTGTATCTGCAACGTTCCTCATAGTATGTTTAAAAGCCCAAATAATGGAATCCAAAACAAGTTTAAATTGTGCAGGTGGTATAGCCAGGAATGCTGGGAAACAATGAGAATTGACAGCCTGAAGTAGTAAGAAAAAGTTCGTTCTGTGTTCAGGATATTCTTCAAAGTCCTAAAAACAAATGGTGAGAACAAAATATTTCAATGCCTTATTATGTTAAGTAAGAAAGAAAAAGTAAATCCTAATTTAGTATAAAGGTTTGGAGTTGTTAGTGGGCCTCATAAGCCATGTGGCCTCGTGACTGGAAGGAAACCTGAAGACAATATAATTTGAGTCCCATGGAAGATGAAATTACCAATTATTACACAAATGAATTACTAAAATGAAGGTCACATTATAAAGAGAATTCCTCAAAACCCACACAAAGAACATCACATTTTCTAGTTACACTGAGACTATTACTACCATGTTATGAGTGACTTCAAGATCACTAATACAGATCTGAAAATTTTTTAGCTGCTGTGTAAATTTGTATACTTTTATCTACACTTTCCCTTCTTGGTTAATGTATTTTCCCATTTCAGGATGCCTGGGTGGTTCAGTCATTAAGCATCTGCCTTGCCTCATGATCCCAGGGTCCTGGGATTGAGCTCCACATTGGGCTCCATGCTCAGCATGGAGTCTACTTCTCCCTCTCCACTCCCCCTGCTTGTGTCCGCTCTCTCACGGTGTCTGTCAAATAAATAAATGAAAATTTAGAAAAAAAAAAAAAAAATATATATATATAAAAATAAAAGAGGGGGAGAAGGTGGCTCCCCACGAAGCAGAGCGCCCCAATGGCGGGGCTTGATCCCAGGACAGTGTCACTAAATTTTTAATGCTTAAAATGCAGCAACTTATCACTAAATGCTAGCTGCTATTTTAATGTTACACTCTATTTACTATTTTGTTAAGATCTTTTTAAAATTAAAGATTTATTTGCTTGAGGAGGGGGACAGTGTACTTGGGAGGGGGCAGAGGGAGAGAATCTTTAAGCAGACTCCCCACTAAGTGCAGAGCCTGGAGATGGGGCTTTATTTTAAAACCTGGAGATTGAGACCACCAAGAGTCAAGAAGCTCAACTGACTGAGCCACACAGGTACTCCAAGATCTTTTAAATTATAAATTTTTAAAAAAGTATTTCTGGAGTGCCTGGGTGGCTCAGCTGGTTTAGTGTCTGGCTCAGTCAGTTTAGGGTCCTGGGATTGAGATCCAGTACTGGGCTTCCTGCTCAGTGGGGAGTCTGCTTCTCCCGTGACCTCCACCCCTCCCCTGACTCATGCTTGTACTCTCTCTCAAATAAATAAAATCTTAAACAAACAAACAAACAAACAAAAGGCAAGTATTTCTCTGGTCTAGAAGTTCAAATATTTGAACTCCAGAGCTTAAAACTTATGCTAGGGGCGCCTGGGTGGCTCAGTGGGTTAAAGCCTCTGCCTTCAGCTCAGGTCATGATCCCAGGGTCCTGGGATGGAGCCCCGCATTGGGCTCTCTGCTCAGCAGGGAGCAGGGAGCCTGCTTCCTCCTCTCTCTCTGCCTCCCTCTCTGCCTACTTGTGATCTGTCAAATAAATAAATAGAATCTTTAAAAAAAACAAAACAAAACAAAAAAAACCTTATGCTAATCTCAGAGCTATCATTTATGCTTTTAACTTAAAGGATATATACTACAGAATTTCCCATAATTGAAATGTAAATCACATACCTTATTTATCATATTCAATGTGCATTCAAAAACAGCATCAAATATTTGAGGTATTTCAGCTGTTATATGTCCTCCTAACTTGTTGACAATAATAGCCATAGTACTAAGCACTTCTGGTTCTCTAGCAGCTGGGACATTTCTCTGATAATCAATGAGAACTGCATCCAATAGAGGAGGAACAAAATTTTCAGCTACCTATTTAAAAAAATAAAAACTTTTAGGTTTTATTCTATGTACCTGCTAACCATTCGAAAACAGATCAGTGTTGTATTGACATTTAGATTGAGTATCTGCTTTAAACTAGAAAATCCCACGTTTTAATTTGGTTTTGGATATTAAAACTTTCTACCAAAAGAAACCAAGAAATCATAATAGGCTGGGAAGATCCACAGACATATTCAGAGTTCAAATCTGTAATTACAAAGGTAACTTGGGCCCAAAATCAAGTGACTGGCTCCAAATTACTGTGGCAGGACTTGGATTCTAGGGGTACTGCACGTGGGATAACTTGCCTAAAGGAAGGAAACAGAGTCCTAACCAATACTGTATCAATTCTGTCAATGAATAATATCTATAAAAAGCAAGCAGCTCATATCTAATACAGAGTAGACACTCATTCACAATTATCGTTTTTTTACACTTAGTGAATGCTACCTGGTAAGTACTTTAATAAATAAAAGTAAAAACCACTTACTATTATAAAAGGAGTTAGAATTGTACCAGAAAGACCTTGAGTTTCCATGAGTCTCAATAAACAGGGTCATATTAAGGTGTAACTTACATGCCTTTAATAGGTTCTTTATTAAGACAAGGACAATAATTACAAATAATAATTCTTCTAACTAAAGGTTACCAGTGTTAGTAGTGTCCTACTATACAAAATAGGCCTAGTAAAATTTTAAGGATAAGCACAGTATTTTTCAGATAACCCACTTGTTCTGTTAGACCAGAACGGATTCTCATTTTACTCTTAAAATGCAGTAATTCTTCCCCCATTTAAAGATCATAAAGTTTGAGTTATTTAATTCACTGCCCCAACCCTCAATACAAATCTTTGCTATAAAACGATACTGTCTTCTTATGATTGCGAACACTCCTAAATTTGCCCAAGCTATTGTAATTATGAATTTCACAATTCCTTTCATTCATCTAATTTCAAATGTGAAGTTCTGATCTCATAATACATGTGTTCGAAACCTTCCAATATTTGATATGCTGAGAATTCCGTAACTGTTTTCTGAACAAGTTCCCTGAAAAGTATCTCCTTATCTGTAGGAACAATACTGAAATTTTAAAGTTATGAAAATAAACAGTATACTTATCAACCACTATTTATTTGCATACAGTGAAGATTAACATGACAGGATTCCTTGTAATATTCCAAGGATGAAGAGAATGAAATGGTAGAATAAATTAAAAATACACACTTAAACAAAGTACTAACACATTTTCCCAAGTTGAGGCATATATGGAGCCTCGTTTAGTTTCTGAAAAATCACTTTCTGGAAATGATTTAAAACTAAAAGAAAGAAGAGTAAAACAGACTTAAAACTTCCATTGGGGGGACGCCTGGGTGGCTCAGTTGGTTGGACGACTGCCTTCGGCTCAGGTCATGATCCCGGGGTCCTGGGATCGAGTCCCACATCGGGCTCCCAGCTCCATGGGGAGTCTGCTTCTCCCTGTGACCTTCTCCTCACTCATGCTCTCTCTCACTGTCTCTCTCTCAAATAAATAAATAAAATCTTAGAAACAAACAAACAAACAAAAAACAACAACAAAAAAAACTTCCACTGGGAAGGCCCGCCCTTCCTTACTTTCACTACAGATGCAAACTAATGACAGCTTTGTAAGTTGCTCTGAAGATTCATGAAGAAACACTTCATGAAGAAAACATTTCATCAGAATGTTTACTATCCACAGGGGAAAAAGGGACTCAAGGCACTTTGTTACTCATCATTACTGTCCCCTACTAACAGCAATTTCTTAGGAAGATGGTATACATAATAGTATTTTCAAGTATTCAAGGAGTCTGAAAAATAGAGGACACTGCAAGATAATGCCAAACCTACCATTTAAATTACCTTTAAATGAGCTATATGCACATATCAGAGAATACAGCATTCACTTAAAAAGTGTAACATTTCACATACCATCTGTGGATCATTGGATCGGCTCACCCAACCAGATATTAACTTTAAAGTTTCCCTTTTTACTGTTCGCATACTTCTAATCAGTGGTTGCTTTGTAACCATCTCACCTAAAAAACAAAATCCAGTGAAATCCAACTTGACAACTAAAATTCTACACTGGTAGTTACATGTACTTCAGATATAATAGTTCTGACTTACCACTCAAAAACATAAAGACAAGGGAAAATAAACTAAGAGTAATTTTACAAGGGAAAGATATAAGCAACTCATTAAAAATAACGGTCTATGGTCATTTGGACATTGGGAGAGTTAACTTAAATCTGTAACAAATGAATGCTTACACTAAGACTGTGAATGTAGAACTGATTTGTTATTTATTTCACCATTCCACAAAAATTCAGAATAACTTACCATTAGCTTGGATAGCTGCTGAAATATTTTCACTGAGGCACTTGTATACATTAAGCATATCTAAATAAATTCTCCCAAGCTGAATTACAAAGGGATGTCCGACAGCTTTGCAGGCTCTAACATTTGTTTTCAATATGCTACCGAGCTGTTTAACTGTTTCAGGATCTTTAAGTATATCCACATTCTGTGAAGGACAAATACCAAATTTATCACATGAAAATTATCTTTGTAATTACTAAAGCAAAAAACACTACCCACACCCTACTCCAAACCACCATCACATTTATAATTAAAAATAGTAAAAACTAGAAAGTCTTTATACCTACAAGTATAACTAAGTATAGAGTAACAGTCCCAATATACCAACAAAACAAAATACAGTTACAGTATGATTTTCACTACTTCTGTAAACAACATTGTCTTCTTGAATTCCATTAGGACTTGAGAAAAGAAGAGTAGAACTTACTTTGGTTGCCTGCTGGATTATGCTATCCCAAACCTGATTAGGGAGTAGCATATATTTTTCTATCAAATGTTCTTGTACTGTTTGGTCTGTTTGTGCACCAATCATGTACCCGACAGCTTCATAAAATGTATGGACCTATGTAAAAAGGCAGACACTTCACTTTTATGCATAAGGAAAACTACACACAAGCAATTCACGTATGTATTAGAACCTATTTTTTGAGTCTGAGTCTTACATTGGGCAGGAAAATAGCCTGACAAACTTTTGCCTCAATTTTTGCTCCACTATGAAAATTTAACCACTTCAGCAGAGGTGGGTGGGGGTGGGGGTAAAATAGGTGATGAGGATTAAGGATAAAATAGGTGATGAGGATTAAAATAGGTGGGTGGGGGTGGGGGTAAAATAGGTGATGTATGGAACTGCTGACTCACTATATTATACACGAAAACTAACACTGTATGTTAACTATAGTGGAATTAAAAAAAAAAAAATTAACCACAGACACATGAACTGAGTCCAATGGTGGCACTCTCTCTACCGCCATTCATAAATTCTGAGTAAAATAGTAGTCACGGGATACCTGCGTGGCTCAGTTAAGCATATGATTCTTATTTTCAGCTGGGTCATGGTCTCACAGTCCTGAGCTCAAGCCCTCCCAACCCCATGTATGCTCTGTCAAATAAACCTTAAAAAAAAAAAAAGAAAAAAAGAAAAAAAGAGGTAACCACATTTTTGGGGGTTAGAGGGAGAGAGAATCTTAAACAGGCTCCGTGCCCAGTGTGAGCTCTATCTCATCACCCAGAGAGCAGGACTGGGGCCAAAATCAAGAGCTGCCACTCAGGAACCCCAATACTGCTCACTTTCTTTCTCTCTCTCTCTTTTTTTTTTTTTAAGATTTTACTTATTTATTTGATAGAGACTGCAAGAGATGGAACATAAGCAGGGGGAATGGAAGAGGGAGAAGCAGACTCTCTGTTGAGCAGGAAGCCAACAGGACTGGGATCATGACCTGAGCCAAAGGCAGACGCCTAACGACTGAGCCACCCAGGCACCCCTACTACTCTTCTAAGAAAAGGCTTAGTGTTCTACATACCTGTTGAGGCTGAAGATCACAAATTATAGTGTTGATATTGTTCAAAATTTCATCAATAAATGGCATCACTTCTCCAACCTGAACCTGAACAAAATGCCTGCGGCATTTCTGAGCTATTTTAATGAAAGTATCACAAGCCATGTCTTGGACTCCGTCATGGGTCTCTAATGAAACAAAAACATTTTTCAAAAAAATTTTCAAGAAAAATTTTTGTTTTATTCAATTAATAGCTAAATAATATATATTTAAAAAGATTTACCATGCATGAATTCAAACAACTTGTTAACTACAGTCTTCAAAAACTTCCAGTGAGCTCTTAAAAACCTTGGATATTGACCTACTATGTACATGATATTTGATGCAATAATAGCTTTATTATCTTTGCCTCTTTTCTGTTCACATAATCCTAATAGATCCTGTAAAATAAGACCAATTTCAGTCATTTATATTAATACAATATAGTTACCTAACAGTTCCAGTTCATATGTATCACTTGCATACCTTTATAACAGTAACAAGAAAGCGTTTTTCATCTTCTTCATGCATTGCTCCACTAATGGAGCCTATTGCCCAACACAATGTATTCAAATTTTTCCATGACCACTCTGTACCATTCACTTGATTGTGAAGTTTCTCAGTCATTATTCTTTCTGTATCTACATAATCCAGATGAGTAAGATAAACTACAAAGGAAGGGAAAAGGTTCCAAAGGTTCAAATGCAAAACTCTACAATCGAAAAAATTTAGTAATAACAGCACATCAATAAAAGCGGTTATTAACAGATTCAGAAAAGTATAACACATTTCTTTAAATATTTCAAAAAAAAAAAAAAAAAAAAGTATTTCCACCCCAGAAGAGAATTATAAAGAGAAAGATAAAGATTGAATTGACAGTATTTATTCACTCACCTAATGTTTCTCTCATATTCTTATACAAATTAATGGAATCTGTATCCTTCATGAATTCTCTTACAACTTCTCCCTGATCATTTTCTACAACCAATACTTCCTCTGGTTTAGCCATACGACTAACCATCAATAAACGGACCTACTCAACAATAAACAAGAAAAATCTATTACATTTTTGCAATCAGCCACATCGAATGTAGGAAAAAAAAGTTTAAGCACTTCACACTTTAGACCAACATACTCCCAAAACTGTTCCCACAATATAAAAGAATATGAACATTTTAAAAATGTAATTCTAGGGGTGCCTCTGGGTGGCTCAGTCTGTTAATAAGCATCTGCCTTCAACTCATGTCCTAGTTCTATGGTCCTCGGATTGATGAGCCTACATCAAGCTCCCTGCTCAGCAGGGAGTCTCTCCCTCTCTTCCTCTACCCCTCCCCAATGCTTGTGCTCACTTTCTCTCTCAAATAAATAAAAAAAAATTTTAAGTAATTCTACAACAATGGTTTTCAAATGTTAATTATATATTTTTAAAGATTTTATTTATTTACTCAACAGAGAGGGAGAGATCACAAGTAGGCAGAGAGACAGGGGAAGCAGGCTCCCTGCTGAGGAGAGAGCCTGATGTGGGGCTCGATCTCAGGACCCCGAGATCATGACCCGAGCCGAAGGCAGAGGCCTAACCCACAGAGCCACCCAGGTGCCCCAAATGTTAATTATCTTGAATGAACATATACTATTAAGTTTTCTGTCTCTCATCCAGAGAGCGACTGATTCAGTAGATTGGTAGGTGATTTGTATTTCTAACAAACTTACTGGTAGTGCTGATGCAGTCTACTTCTATGGACACACTTTGGAGAACTGTCGTTCTTTTTTTAGAAGATTTTATTTGTGAGAGAGAGAGAGTGAGCATGCACAAGCAGGAGGAGTAGCAGGCAGGTGAAGCCGACTCCCCTGCCAAGCAAGGAGCCCAATGCAAGACTGATGCAGTACTCGATTCCAGGACCTCAGGATCATGACCTGAGCTGAAGGCAGATCCTTAACCGACTGAGCCACCCAGCTGTCCTGAAAACTACAGTTCTTAAACTAATCCTTTTCAATCTTCTAGCTTTGAACATAAATGGAGAAGTTATTGGATTCTTTTTGTAGCTCTTTTATTTGGACATATTGTAAAAGCCTAAATAAAATAAAAATAAAACCCACTACTCTCATTTAGTCTTCAAAATCACAGCAAGGAACAGGCAGAGCACTCAACCACCTACTTTATTACCTTGGATAACACGGGCAAATACAGCTGTCTCCTGGGAGGAACATCAAAATGCTGACTTCCAGATAGCAATGGAGAAGCAGATGTAGAGAATGGGCTCTCTCTATAGAGTTCAGCTGCCAAATGATTCCAGTACTCAAGACAAATCTTAAAGATTTCAGTTTCCTCCACTTCTGATACCAACAACATGTAATGAAGAGCCTAGAAAGACAACCAACAGTTTTAAACAATCCTTAGACATTTTCATCCTACCACAAATTGCTTTCCACTTGTTACTGGAATAAAAATTCACTTTTCATTTTACACAACTCTGAGGTTTCATTATTTATCTAAGACTAGAAATTCTCAAAGAGCAAACTGTGCTTTCTTCAGAGTCCTAGTACTAGAACTTTAGAACTTTAACACTTTATGTAGTTGCTGGCCAGTATGTATGTTAAATAAGTTCCCTAAAAAGGTATGGACACTAAAGGACATTTGGTACTAATATTCAAAAGGTGTAAACAATCCAATTTTCCATCAACTCAGGATTGGTTACACAAAGTATTATGTAACCATACAATGGACCATTATTTAGCTATATAAAGAGATGAAATAATGGTACAGGCTGCAACATGAATGAACTCTGAAAACACGCTAAGTGAAAGACGCTAATTATAAAAGACCATACACTAGGAGTCAACTTATATGAAAGGTTCAAAACAGATAAAATCCATAGACCGTAAACTAGTGGTTGGCTAGAGGTTGGGAGAAAGCAGAATAAGGGACTATTTTAATGGGTACATTATTTTGTATAGATGAATGAAAATATTTTAGAATAGAGGACAGCTGACAATACTGTGAATGTCACGTGAGATTGTACACTTCCAGGTAGAGTTTTATGTCTCATGCATTATACCTCAATTTTCAAATAGCATCTTTACACTTTTCATCTTAGAAATGTCTGAATACCCTTTAGGAATTTAATTTTGATTATTAACTATTGATCTGACATTATGCAGAACACATAATCAACAAATTCAGCTTGTAATTCAGAATTCACATATTTTTATGCACTGACAATAAGTAGAAGGTATGTCAAAGGTACACTTAAAAATTTTTTAAAAAGATTTTATTTATTTCAGAGTGCATGAATGCAAACGAGTTGGGGGCGGGGCAGAGGGAGAAGTAGATTCCCTGTTGAGCCTGACCAATCCTGGGACCACAACTGGAGCCTAAGGCAGCCATTTAAAGGACTAAGCTGGACTGAACCACCCAGGTGCCCCAAAGATACATACATTTAAAAAAGAGTAGACATTTTAGAATAAAGGCATTTTTGAAAGAGCTTTCATTATACAAAAGAATTTCAGAAGCCAAAGGATCCACAAAGCCTACCTCCATGAGTGTTTCCCTGAGATTTAACCTTTTCTCTATAAGTTGGCCATGTTCCTTAAGAAAGGTGCAGAGAAACAAACTGAGATTTTGAATAAAGTTCTGTTCATCATCTTTTCCATTTGAGTATGCAAGTCGAATATTGGTATTTAAAGGAAGCATCTACAAGTTTAAATATGGACCATTAGTCTGCATTCTAAAACCAATAAAAGATACTACCTTCAAATACTAAGATTTCATCACCTCATTACTAATATTATAAACCACAGACTTAGATTATTCTTCGATAGAAATCCTTAGTCTGTTTATAGTATTTTTGTATTCTAGCTTTTGATTTTTTAAAATGTTACAAATAGTAAGAGTTCCACAATTTATCTTCTCAATTTTTCCCTGTATCAGACTTTTCCTTTGTATCATTAAACAAAAATATTCAATTAATTCACTGGAATATAAACACATACAGTAATGCAGTATTATCATTAACATTCTAAATAATTTCATCTATACCTAATCAATATTATGAATGAACAATCTCATTTCAGAGGCAAAGTCAGAAGCAGAGCAAATATTAAAACCAGATTTCCAAGCTTCTAAATTCTATGTAAATAAATTACGACACTCCCAGAATCTTTATTTCAAGGCATTTTCAAAATGTTCACTAAAATTTCTACCTGTTCTTATTTTATGTAATAAATATACAATCACACTGTAGCTGATCTATTATAATTAGTTGTACCAAACGGTTCAACTCCAACCCAACTTTTTCTAAGGCACTAAAATTGTTTAGTCAGTTGTTAAAGAGTGTTATATTACCTGTTTTAGCTGCATCATTGTCAGTGTAAATAGCGTTACAAATTGTTCCTCATACTGGCTTACACTTACACCAGCAATCTCAGTGAGGCACTTCAGAGAGACATTTCGAAACATTGGAACATTCAGGAACTATTTTAAAATTAAAAAAAGCAAGCATAAAATTAAATGACATGTTATACTTTGACAAATTAAGAAAAATAAAGGTTTTAACAACAGGGAGTGTAAGGGAAAATACCAGATAAATGGATGGGTATTTTGTTTTGCATGTTAAGATTTTGAGAAAATTTCATTATCCACCCAACAGACAGTAAATGCTGTGGGAGCAAACTATGCTGCTTCCTCTGATGTGTCTTCAAACAACTAAATGCAAAGTCACTTAGTAACTTTCCCAGGAACCATTATATGACCTTTTTTTTTTTTTTAAAGATTTTATTTATTTATTCGACAGAGAGAGACCACAAGTAGATGGAGAGGCAGGCAGAGAGAGAGGGGGAAGCAGGATCTCCGCCGAGCAGAGAACCCGATGCGGGACTCGATCCCAGGACCCCGAGATCATGACCTGAGCCTAAGGCAGCGGCCTAACCCACTGAGTCACCGAGGCGCCCCCATTACATTACTTTTAAGAACATCACGTTTTATCGTAGTCTAAAAAAGATCCAAGATTTATAACTGCTTAGCCTTTTAGTAGATGGGCAAAATGTTAACAAACATGGTAAAACTGGTTCTTTCATTTTCTGATGCTGAGAAGATATAAAAATGGCATACCATTAGTATATGGCAATTTGGATAAGCATCAAAAACCTTAAGAAAATGGATACGCCCACTGGCCTGATACTTACATGTGTAAAAGTTGTATTATTTAATGTTTCCCTTGCAGTACCACTGACAATAGTGAATAGTTTTATGAACTACCAATAAAATAGCTCTAATATCATATTCACATATTAGAACAGAGTATTACCTCATCAAGCCCTGAACTACAAAATCTCAAATGTTAAGTTATAATAAGGTCTCAATTAAGCACACAAATTTATTCCTTCTATCTGCCAAGAAAGCATCTGGAAAGATAATATAACCAATTGGTAACTGGTCATCTCTGGATGAGCAATTAAGGTTCCATTCTATGTAAGTATTATACCCTACTGCTAAAAAAAGGGGGGGGAGCAGGAAAAACCCTGAGGCCTTCCACTTTATAGAAACATCTTTATTTTATTTTTTTTTATTTGACAGAGATCATAAGTAGGCAAAGAAGCAGGCAGAGAGAGGAAAGGAAGCAGGCTCCCTGCTGAGCAGAGAGTGGGGCTTGATCCGAGGATCAAGTGGGGCTTGATGTGGGGCTTGATCCGAGCACCCTGGGATCATGACCTCGGCCGAAGGCAGAGGGTATAGAAACATTCTTAAAATCAAATCCCTTAACAGTTGTTCACATGAATTCCTGAGATTTTTGACACCATTCCAAGGAATTATTAGCTGAAACCAAAGAAAAGCTCTTCTGAACAGTTTCTTAGAAACAACACTGGTTACGCCTACAAATGTGTTATGGTTTTCTATAACAAACGGCATTATAAATGAGTAATATATACAACTATCCAGTAATAAGAACGGAGATGTATTCACTATACCTTATAAATTAATGTGCTGATTAACTTGGTCTCAAAAATATATCCCAGTGGAATCCAATTAAGAAATCTGAGCAATGTTTCCAAAGTTGCATGTACAAGTGGAGCATTTTGGGAATTTTCCTGTAACAAAAACACACCTGTAAATAATCCTCTTCCTATAATTATCACTTAAAAAAAAAAAAAAAGAAATCAAAAGTACTTACCATCACAAACTGACACAGCTGAAAAATCTGTGAGAATTCATTGCACATGCTAAAAAAAAAAAGTGACCAGTTTAGAAGACACACAGAAATACTGTGATTTACATACTAACAAAATCACAAAAAATTTCATGAATTTAGTCATTAAAAACTTGACTCACTTCTTTTTAAACACAAATATCAGTAACTTCATCAAAAGCTACAAAGCTGCTAAAGCTATGTGTAGCATCATTCTTTCAAAGTTTACCCCTATAAAATGCTATAAAGAGCATATTAATTCCATTTTGAAGTTTCTGTCATCCTTACTCTAACTTGAAATTTAATCAATTATTTTTAAAAAATTAATTTTTTAAAAGTAATCTCCACACACTAAGTGGGGCTTGAATTCATGACCGCAAGATCAAGAGTCACATGCTCCACTAACTGAGCCAGTCAAGTGACTTCAATCAATTTGGTCTTTTAAATCAAGATAGTTGGAACAAAACTCTCCAAACTAAGAGTAAGAGAGGCAGTATTTTATATATATATCCCAAATCCTACAATGTGCTTATGTATCAAAACAGAAGCAAAATTGTAAATTCTGAAGTCAGAATATATAAAGGTGAAATACTTCTGCGCCCTGAAGATCAGAAAAAGTTTTTATTACTAAGTGAAAGAAAATAGAGTGGCACATTTCCAAGACACAGGACTGGTAACAATTCAGTTGACATTTGGACCCAAGTCAATTCCTTCATTTTTATGTAAGTAGTCACCATATAAAAACAGATCTCAATGCATTGTTTCTGGGAACTCCTGACCTATATTCCTTTTGCATAAGATGTATAAAGTTATTTTGCTGTGATAATGAAGTATGACATCCTGTCTTATTAACCACACACACTTTTCAAGCCTCCAGATTTACATCTGTACCAAAAAACAAAAGTAATTTAACATATTAACAGTTTCTCAAAAATCATAATCAACCTCCAAGTTTAATTTCTTTAAATAAGCTGAAAATTCTAAAGGAAAATAATTACTTGCCTGTCTTTTAAATGCTTAGCTTTCACTTGAGTTATCTGTCCACTAGAGAAATCAAATACTTCCTCACTCAAGAGTTTGAGAATCACCATATTATTCTGACAGAGACTTTCACTGGTTCTACTTGCTCCAACAATGTCACTGATAAAAGTTGGCCAGTGTTTTGGCCATTCTTGTTTTAGTATCTAAAATAAAAAAAGAAAAGTTAATTTCACTTCTCAAGGGCAAAACAAACTTCAAGGAAATTGTGTGATACTAAAAGCAGGAGCAAGTAACACCCATTTTTCATTTTCTCCCCCTTACCCCCTTAAGAGAGGAAATGTGCCATCCTCTACGGAATAAACTAGGTAAAGTGTAACACAAAGATTTTGGCCTCAAATGCCCAGGACTCCTGTCAATTATCCCAGCTGATCGAACTAGTCTGGTTCTTTTTTCTTTTTTTATTAAATATTTTAAGTAATCTCTAGACCTAATGTGGGTCTTGAACTCACACTAGAGATCAACAGTTGCAAAATCCGACTATAGACAGCCATGCACCTTGGTCTAGGCCATACTAATATGCATGCATATCAGTATTAGCCAGATATAGATGCTTAAATTATCCTCAGCAGACTCAAGATAAAACTCTAAGCAACAAAAGGTGATGCACAAGGAGAGGCATTTTCTTTGGGTGGTATCAGAGCCCTGAAATATAGCAACATTTGTTTGTATAAATTCGACAGAGACATAGCATTACAGTGGGAGATGGAATCATCTTTGACCAAAATCTATCTAATAGACTGTATCAGACTTTCAAGTCTGTACTGTGTATTTTGTATACCAGGGATTTTCCTAACCAGATTATTCCTAAACTGTACACGTTAATAAGAGGTAACTAATTTCTTTGTACTCTTCCCTCTTCCCAAAAAAAGGGCAAACAACAAATGTCCTCAGTATAAAAGCCAGTGTAACTTAGTGAAAACCCAATGTTTTCATAACTTATTAAATAGAAGAATCTATTTTTTCCTCACATACCAATTAATTAATGTTCACAGGACAATTTTTTGTCATACTATAAAAAGTATGTAAACAAAAAAAAAATGTAAACATAAAATTTTGAAGTCGAGACTATTTAGAAAGTCTGAAAGACTTAAGTATAGAAATCAATGTAAGGAATGCTGAATTCAAAGGAATGATTTATGAATTAAAATGTAGATGACATGCAAAGGAAGTATGCACAGTCAATGGGCAAATAAGAAAACTGTTAACATGTCTGATTCATACTGGAGCCACGAAAGTGATCGGTTTAAAACATCTCAGGTTTCCTACCATAAAATTTAAAATTTCAAGTGTTAAATAGTAGCTTAACTATTACAGTTACTGTAAAAACTATTATTACTGCAAGATGTTAGTCTAGTTATTTGATAAAGGTTTGACTATTTTGTTCCAGTAATCAACCTAACTGAAGCATTTAATTCTTTTAAGGAGAACAATCAATCAAGTAAACGCTTACCTGAACAAGAATCATATTTAATTTCCCAATATACACCTTTTCCTTCTAAGAAAAGAAAAAAGTTTAGATTAAAGCAAAGTCTAAATTAGGTTTAATAAGAATATAAGCAAAGAACTCCATTTGAGAAAATTACAGATCTACTCTAAATGATTACACATATGTTTGTATGTCTGTGGCAGAAGTAGATTTAAGTTGAAGATTCAATATTTAAATTATTTTACAATCTCTCACTTATTTCCAAAAGTGGTCTTACCTCTACACAAGTTGGGTCAGATGACGTCTTGATAATGAGGCCAACAACATATTTTTTAATTCCTATTAAAAAAAAAATTATTCAACACTTTTATAGCATGCCAATAAATCTTCAGTAAGGAAAAAAAATGGGGGAGGGGAATGCTGAAAGTAAAGTCAAATAATAAATCCCAGTCCCATCAGCAATACTGGCAATTTTTAAATGATGTCAATCATGTTCGTGTACTACTTCTTCAAACTTTAATTTTTTTAAGAAAAAGATTTATTTATTTGACAGAGAGAGAGAGAGAGAGAGAGAGAGGAGGCGCGCGCGTGCTTGCACGAGAGAGCAAGCAAGAGACAACACAAGCAGGGGGAGTGGGAAAGGGAGAAGCAGGCCTCCCTCGGAACAAGGAGCCTGATGCAAGACTTGTTCCCATGGCCTGAGCCAAAAGCGAACGCTTTACGACTGAGCTACCCAGGTGCCCCTAAATTTTAATTTTTGTCAATTTTACAAAATATAGGTTTAACAATTACAAATTATCTTCTAAGATGTTCTTCAATGCTATACTAGTTAAGTGCACCAACGTGTTATTTTTTAAATAAAAACATACCGGAAGGGATTACTATGTTGTTCATTTAGCTCAATACACACAAACTTATTTTTATGGGTCATAACTACAAACCCCTGAAGAAGTAATTTTGTAATAAACATTATAAGAAATAAGTTTACGTAAAATATCTCTAAATCAAGATCAGATACTATTATCCTTTTCCAATTTAATTTTAACATTAAAGTATTCCTGGAAACAGGACTTTAACTTGCACCCCACTACAACATAGAGTAACAGTTAAGGAGAAAGTTTGATTTCTAATGTTATTTACTTAAAAGATATCTTAATAGTACAACCTACTCTTAACTTATTTAACACAGGGATGGGGAGTCAGAGGCCTCAGGTGTGCACCAGGAAGAGTTTATTTGTCAGAGAAAGAGAGAGAGACAGACACAGAGAACAAGCAAGCAGAGGAAGCAGCAGGCTCCTCATGGAGCAAGGAGCCCCACGCAGGAACTAAATCCCAGGACCCCGGGATCATGACCTGAGTCAAAGGCAGACGCTTAATGACTGAGCCACCCAGGTGACCCGGAGAGAGATCTTAAGCAAGCTCCATGTCCGAGTGAAGCTCCAGGTTCAGAGCAGAAGTCTGCCTAAGATTCTCTCTCCCTTTCCCTCTGCCCCTTCCACTCATGTGTGCGTGTAGGGGCGCTTTCTCTCATAAATGAGTAAATCTTTTATAGTAAGAGCCCGATGCTTAACCAACTGAGCCACCCGGGCACTCTGGTCCCCTTAAGTTTTTGAAGTTATATGGTACACCTACATTGACATGCCTAAAGGATTTGAGAAATAGGATCCCTAAATAAACAAATTATTACTTCCTACCACAAAGACTACTCTCACATTTGTTTAATTTAGGCTTTGCTACCAAATCATCTATGAAGATCTTCTTTCAGAGCTATCCAACCTCTGGAAATACAGTTAAGACTTTCTGGAACTATGTTTTCCAAGCCTTATCTAACAAATCTGGAACTCTGGGCTCAAGCTTTCATGGAGAAGGGATTTGCTAAGAACTGTACCCGTGGGGCGCATGGGTGGCTCAGTGGGTTAAAGTCTCTGCCTTCGGCTCAGGTCATGATCCCAGGGTCCTGGGATTGAGCCCCGCATCGGGCTCTCTGCTCAGCAGGGAACCTGCTTCCCGCTCTCTCTCTCTGCCTGCCTCTCTGCCTGTCAAATAAATAAATAAATAAATAAATAAATAAATAAATAAAATCTTAAAAAGAAATGTACCCGTAATAATAAACAGGAAATATAGCCAACATGAAGGCAATAAAATACTGATTTGAGTGTAAAGCTACCTTAATAATCTTCATGGGCTGAAGTATTCTATTTATTCCTATTCATTTGCATTTCAAGTAGTATGTATTAATTATGGCAAAACTGCCCATTTGCTTTCATATTCCAATTAACTGAACACTTTTTAAAAACACTAATTATGAAAATAATTTCCTTAGTGTGGAAAAACTTTATTAGCACGATAACGTCACACAATAAGGGTTATTTATCAACTGAAAATGTAGGGTCAAGTGGTATCAATATTCATAGTTTAAGAGACACTAAAAAAGGCCAGGTGCCAAAATGTAACTGTTACATACCATCTAAAGTAAACTATGTCATTTACATTTTTAAAAGTTAGTCCACAATACTAAATGTTGCAAACAAGACCCACCAATGAACGTTAAAAACAATGGGCAATCCTTTCTGAAGAAAAACAAGAGTGTAGTCTCAAATTACCTCCCCAAGATCATTTGAGGGAAAAAAAACCAAACCCATAGTTTTATTATTAGTAAAGAAGCAGGAACCACCATAACCCACTAATAAACATTAATAACAAATGAGTAATTAAATGTACTGATCTTGTGCCCTATGTTTTGGTGGACTGAGGATACCACATTATTGTGGTATCTTGCCAAAAAACAAGGATCCTCAGCCTAATCATGAGAAACCAGACAATCCTAAATTGAAACACTTTACAAAATGACCAGAACTCATCAAAAGTGTCAAAGACCTATCAAGCAGAGATTAAGAACTATCACAGATTAGGAAACTAAAAAGACCCAACTAACTAAACTTAGAACAGAAAAAGGATATTAGAGAGGAAACTTCTGAAATCTGAATGCCCACAGTTAACAGTACTGGCCAATGTTTATTTTATGGCTTTGATAATTTAATTACGGTTATAGAAGTTGTTAATATTAAAATAAGGTAAAAGGTGTTAGTTGCATTCTGTATTTTTTGGGCAGTATTTTACAGTCTAAAGTTATTTCAAAATAACAAAAGAGCCTTTGTGGACACACAATCAGGTCTGGTTTGAATAAGGCAGTAAAAAAAGGGGAAACACTCAGGAGATCAAATTTATTTTAAAAAGAGTGCTTCTGACAACCATGCATCAATTTTAAAAAACAAGCTAAATTATATACCAATTATTTAGGGTAACCCACAAAACAATCCCTCATGTTCTCAATATCCAGAATATTTAACCAAAACATAATTCTACTATTGCTAGCCCTTCTGTTCTTTACACAGAAATTACTATCACTAAGGCCTCTGTTAAAAAATTGAGGAAATGACAGCTCTAAAAAACTAGAGAGTAATAGGCATCCCTCCAAAACCTCTTAACACAGAAAACACAGAGCCTAAAACAGGAAAAAAAATATTGCCTTCTCAGATTAAATGAGTGACAATACCATACAATGAGAGATCTAATAATTTTCTTCTAATCTGTAATAAGGAAATGAGGAAAATGTCTAAAACTACTATTGCTGCCTCTAGTTGGAACATATATATTTGGAGGCTTTTTTCAGCCTCAGAGAACAGGAAAATAGGATCAAACAGATCCCTCAACTCTCCTGTTACCAATTAAACCAATTAAGTATCTTCTCCCTCTTTTCAGAGGCTTCTGAAGTTCACCTGCAGGTGGAGTAAGGGGTAAAAGATAAAAATGGAAAAAGTGGAAAAAAAAAAAAACAAAACCAAAAAACTGGAAGTTTCCCACAGACAACAGAATCTTAATTTCATGTCACTCTACAATGATCATATTTCAATCCCTTCAGAACACTGGAACACCTTTTCCTTCTTTATTTAAAAGATTTTATATATTTACTTGACAGAGAGAAATGTATAAAAGCAGGGGGAGTGGCATGGAAAAGGAGAAGCAGGCTCCCTGCTCAACAGAAGTTTGATACCAGGCTGATTCCAGGACTCTGACCTGAGCCCAAGACAGATGCTTAACTGACTGAGCCACCCAAGTGCTCCAAGGAACAACACTTTTCTGATCAAGTACGGCTGCATATAAAGTGTCTGTCTAGAATCTCCTACTTCTAGGTACAAAGGTTATTTCATTGGGGCTCCTGGGTGGCTCAGTGGGTTAAAGCCTCTGCCTTTGGCCCAGTCATGATCCCAGGGTCCTGGGATTGAGCCCCACATCGGGCTTTCTGCTCCGCGGAGAGCCTGCTTCCTCCTCTCTCTCTGCCTGCCTCTCTGCCTACTTGAGATCTCTGTCTGTCAAATAAATGAATAAAATCTTAAAAAAAAAAAAAAAAAACCCCACAAAAAACAAAGGTTATTTCATTAGGTACTGTAACTTCTTTCCTAAGTCCGCTCCAACTGAGCCACCCAGGCACCGCAGTATCTTTTATCTATAGCCCTTCATCCTATTCTTCTCAATCTGAACAAAAATTCACCTCAAAAGTTTAAATTAACCTTCAAATTACTGCAAAGTGCTATGTAAAAAAGAGACCAGCATGGGTCACCTGGGTGGCTCAGTTGGCTGAGCATCTGACTCTTGATTTCGGCTCAGGCCATGAGCTCATGGCCATGGGACGGCGCCCTGACCAGGACTCCCCTCCTCACTGACCCCGGCTCAGCAGAGAGCCTGCTTCCCCCTCCCCTGCCTACTTGTGAGCTCTCTCTGTGTCAAATAACTAAGTCCCAAATAAATGAATAAATAAAACAAATCCTATCCTGTCTTAGAAGTTACACATCATCTTCCAAGTTATTTACACAACCTTTAGTAACCTTATCCCCCTAGGAACATCTTTTAAAAAGTGGTCCTTAATGATAACGGTAAAAGAAATGCATTACCAAACCTGATTTTTATAAAGGATTCACTAAAACTCTTTATAAATGGCTTCCCCCCACTTTAAATAGGCTCCACCCCTAGCATGGAGCCCAGTGTGGCGTTTGAACTCACCACTCTGAGATCAAGAGCCGGATTCAACCACCTGAGCCACCGGGCACCCCTCACTAAAATCCTTTAAAAAATGACCACTTACTGACTACAACTTACTGACAAGGCCATATTCCCATGGAAGCAAAAGTCCTACATAAAATAAATAAATAAATAAAAAGATTTTATTAAATGAAGTTTTATTTATTTTAGAGATATAAAAGGAGGAAGAGCAGAGGGAGAGGGACAGACAGACTCCATGCTGTGTGGAGCCCAATGCCCCACATGGGGTCGATCCCACGACGCAGAGATCATGAGTGGAGCTGAAATCAAGAGTCAGACACTTGGGGCACCTGGGTGGCTAAGTGGGTGAAAGCCACTGCTTTCGGCTCAGGTCATGATCCCAGGGGTCCTGGGATCGAATTCCGAATAGGGCTCTCTGCTCAGCAGGAGGCCTGCTTCTCTTCCTCTCTCTCTCTGCCTGCCTCTCTGCCTACTTGTGATCTCTGTCAAATAAATAAATAAAATCTTAAATAAAAAAAAAAAAAGTCAGACACTTAACCAACTGAGCCACCCAGGTGTCCCAAAAGCCCTACTTCTCAAAATTTAAATAAGTTGTACCTTACCATCTTATATGGTCAGTGATAGAGTGCCATAAAACAACTTCAAACAAATACATGATTCCACCTACTAAAATTGCATTCCTAGACGAATTATAAAATATGTCGAACAAAAAAGTTATACATTCCGATTCCTCTTTCACAGTAGCTGATTTTCATACATTAAAGAAAATGAAAAGTCTTAGCACACTATTATGAAAGTAAAGCTACCAAGCTGAGTTCACTCCAGTTCCAACTACTGCGCAATACTCAGAAGTATCCAATTCTACTTTTTTTTTTAAAAGATGTGTTTTTTAGATATTTTACTTCTTTGACAGCGAGATAGGGAACGCAAGTAGGGGGATTGGGAGAGGGAGAAGCAGGCTCCCCAGGAGCAAGGAGCCCGATGCAGGGCTTGATACCAGGACCCTGACATCATGACCTGGGCCGAAGGCAGGCACACAACTGAAACACCCAAGTGCCCCTTATAGTTTTATTTTTTAGTCATCTCTACACTGTGGGCTTCAAACTCACAATCCTGAGATCAAGTGTCAAATGCTCTATTGACTGAGCCAGCCAAGGGGCCCTCCCATTCAACTTTAAATATTTGTTTACCCCCTAACCTCTCAAAACGCAAATTTGGTACATTCCTCCATCAAAGCCATTTTAACTGAAGGTAAGGTTCTTTCCCCTGCCAAATGTTTACTACAGTATCTGTCCATTTAAACCACCAAAAATACTGTTGTCAATAGTGATCAACAAAAAGACAGACACTGGTCCAGATGAATCCAGAGCATGGTTCCTACTCCTTATTCAATGAAATACTTGAGAGAACAAACAGCAAAATGAGAGACAAATAGCTAAAATCAATTCAAAAGCAGGCTTAAACTAGGACTCATACAAATAGGCTAGGACCACACTGTAATTTATTATCTACATGTTTAATAATTTTAGGAATGAGCTGTAAGAACATTATTGATTACTCTTTTTTTTTTTTTTTTAAAGATTTTTATTTGAGAGAGGGAGGGAGAGGGAAAGCATGCATGCACAAGCAGCAGGGTAGAGGGAAAAGCAGGCTCCCTTCCTTGTAGCGAGCCCAACACAGGGCTTGATCCCAGGACCCTGGCAGATGCTTAACTAACTGAGCCACCTAGCTGCCCCCACACATCACTCCTGAAAGGGTTATGGCCTCAGATACCAAACAAGTATAAAAAAAGCATATAGGATTTATAGCATCATTATCTACAAACAGATAAATCAGTCAACAAAATGTGGTGACAATGGAATACCCAGGCATTTACCATAATGAAATCCAGATACTGTTGAAGACTGTAACATAGATAAACCCTGGAAACATATGCTAAGTGAGATTAACCAGACAAAACCCAAATACTGCTATTCTAAGAAAGAACCTGCATGGGTCACCTGGGTGGCTCAGTCAGTTAAGCATCTGCCTTTGGCTAAGGTCATGATCCCAAGGTCCTAGGATGGTGCCCTGCATCATGCTTCCTGCTCAGTGGGGATCTGCTTCTCCCTCTCCTCCCTGCTCATGTTCTCTGTTGCTCTCTCTCACTCAAATAAACAAAATCTTTAAAAAAAAACAAAAACAAAAACAAATCACACTCACATCTGTTACTTAGAATTGGCAAACTCATAGAGACAGAAAGTGTGTAATAGTGGTTAACAGAGCCTGGGAGTCAGTAAAATGCAAGAGTTAATATTTAGTAGGTACAATTTCAATTTGGGATGATGAAAATATTTTGGAGATAGTGATAATGGTTGTACTATACTGTGAACGTACTTACTTGACACTGAACTTAAAATGATAAATATCGCTATGTATGCTTCATCACAAAACCACCTTCACTTTACTAAAGATTCAATGATTACAGCTGACCCTTGAACAACACAGGTCTCAACAGCACAGGCACACTTATTTGTGGATTTCTTTTAATAAACACAGTACAGTACTGTAAATGTTATTTCCTTGATTTTCTGAACATTTTCTCTTGTCTAGCTTACTTTAAGGATATAGTGTAAAAGCCATATAACATACAATAATGTGTGTTCATCGACTATTACTGGCGAGGCTTCCAGTCATCAGTAATTAATGATTAAATTTGGGGGGAGTCAATACGTGGATTTGTGATTACAAGGGTCAGTTCCCCTAACCCCTCATACAGTTCATAGGTCAACTATATTGCTACTAAGAATGTGAAACAACACAACCATTTTAGAAAATAGTTTGGCAGCTGAACACACGCTTACCAGATGATCCAGCCATTCTACTCTAGCTAATCAAATGAGTGACAGAAAGACTGGGGGGAGGGGGGTTGGGGGAGGAAGGGTAAAAGAGAAGGCAAACACAAAAGTGAAGATATTGATTATATTGGCTTCATGCGTATATGCTTAAGTCAAAAGTTATCAAACTGTATAGTTAAACAGCTTCCAGGTTCTGGCAATCTTATCTTTCCTTCTGTTCCCCCAACCCCAAGCTTAGTAGCTGCTTCCTGTGTTTACTAACATCTAGGTTACCTGAACGGCCCTCTCTTGGCCTTACCAAACCTGTCAATTCCTTGCATTAAATCCCCTTGTCTAAAAAAGAACAAAAAATACCACGCTAAATCATTTGTGGTGATTATAAGGTACAGACAAAAGTAAGTATTAAGGACCCCAGTTAGGAAGCCACTGCAGAAACTTCAAGGCGATCTGAGACTAAGACATCATTATTTGTCAAAATGAAGGTATTTTTGTGGAAAAAGACTGGAAACATGCATGCTGTGTTTATTCATACTTAGCACTTAGAAGTGTGCGAAGCTTTGTAAACATTACCTCTTCTACCATATCCCAGTAAGGTTGGAAGGCAGTCAAGATTCAGAGAAACTATCTTATGCAAGGTCATACTAACAAGGCACTGAGTAAAACCTTATGGGTAATCGACTGTTTTATCAACTTTCCAAATTAAAACTGAGACATGCGTAATTCAAACTTTAACTGCCCAAGTATCTTTAAGCACCCAAACTTCCAAAATGCCCAATTATGATTTTATCACCTCGGACTACTCATAAATTCACCGCTCCCCTTTTCAGTATCAGCAAGTTCTCATCTAGCTCATGAAATGAAATGACCTGTAAGCCATATACCCTAACAGATTAAATCATTTTTGGTTTAAAAAACAAAATAAAATGCTACCTTTATACAAATAAATTTTTCAGGGAGGGTTAAAGGGGGCTTCCCCCTCCTTTATCATTTGAATTTGCTAATCAAAAATTTTTAAAAAGGGAGGAGGATTACCTGGATAATGAAGGCTGATGTGCAGCCAAGACAGAGAATCAACATCACAGACAGTCCTGGTATACCATTAATCATTTAGTAACCAGCAACCGTTAGTCCCTATTTGGAAATTATTCTGTATCACGTAATTAAAATTTCCCCTTCAGCACAGATCAATGGAACAGAAGAGAGAGCCCAGAAATAAACCTATGCTTATTTGGTCAATTTATGTATGACAAAAGAGGAAAAGAATATATAGTAGGAGGGGCGCCTGGATGGTTCAGTGGGTTAAAGCCTCTGCCTTCAGCTCAGGTCATGATCCCAGGGTCCTGGGATCTGCTCTCTGCTCAGTAGGGAGCCTGCTTCCCCCCCACCCCACCACCATCCCCACTCTCTCTGCCTGCCTCTCTGCCTGCTTGTGATCTCTGTCTGTCAAATAAATAAATAAAACCTTAAAAAGAATATACAATGGGAAAATACACAATCTCCTCAATAAATGGTGCTGGGAACACTGGACAGCTACATGCAGAATGAAGTTGGACCACTTTCTTACATCAGACAAACTCAAAATAAACTGAAAACCTAAGTGTGAGACTTGAATCTGTAAAACTTCTAGAAGAAAACATAGGTAATCTCTCAGACCTTGGCATTAGCAACATTTTCTAGATATGTCTTCTCAGGCAAAAGAAACAAAAGCAAAAATAAACTACTGGGACTACTCCAAAACAAAAGGCTTCTGCATAGCAAAGAAAAACATAAAAAAAACCAAGGCAACCTACTGAATGGGAAAAGACATTTGCAAACAATACATCCAGTAAGGGTTTAATATAAAAAATGCATGAAAAACTTACACAGCTCAACATCACCCCCCCAAATCTGATAAAAAATGGGCAGGGGACTTTAGATATTTTCCAAAGAAGACATACAGATGGCTAATAGACACATGAAAAGATACTCAACATGGGGCACCTGGGTGGCTCAGCTGGTTCAAGTGTCTGCCTTCAGCTCAAGTCATGATCCCAGGGTCCTGGAATCGAGCTCCACATCCACCCCACACCCACACCAGGCTCCTTGCTCTGCAGGAGCTGCTTCTCCCACGCCTGCCATTCCCCCTTGTTGTGCTTACTTACTGTCTCTCTGTCAAATAAATAAATAAAATCTTAAAAAAAAAAATCTATTAAAAAAAAAAACAAAAACATACTCAACATCACGAATCATCAGGGAAATGCAGACCAAAACCACAATGAGAGATCATCTTACATCTGTCAGAATGGCTAGAATCAAAAAAACAAGAAATAACAAGTGTTGGTGAGGATATGGGAAAAAAAGGAACCCTAGTGCATTGTTGGTAGGAACGCAAACTGGTGCAGCCACTGTAGAAAACAGTATGGAAGTTCCTCAAAAAATTACAAATACAACTACAATATGATTCAATTATTTCACCACTGGGTATTTACCCAAATAAAATGAAAACACGAATTCATGCACCCCTATGTTTATTTACTTACTTTTTAAAAAAAAGACTATTTATTTACTTGACAGAGAGAGAGAGAGAGAGAGAGAGAGACAGTGAGAGAGGAAACAGAAGCAGTCAGAGTGGGAGAAGAGGCAGGCTTCCTGCTGAGCAGGGAGCCCAATGCAGGGCTGGATCCCAGGACCCTGGAATCATGATCTAAGCCAAAGGCAGATGGCTAATGACTGAGCCACCCAGGTACGTCACCCCTATGTTTATTGCAGTATTGTTTATAATAGCCAAGATATGGAAGCAACCTAAGCATCACCATCAACGGATGAACCGGTAAAGAAGATGTGGGGGAATGCATGCGCCCATACACACACTGGCATAGTACCCAGCCACAAAAAGAAAGAGCTCTTGAAGTGAATAAAGTTAGGCAGAAAAAATGCTAAGTGAATAAAGTTAGGCAGAAAAAGACAAAATACCACTTCTATGTGGAATCTAAAAAACAAAAACAAAGGCGAAACAGATCCCTAAATACAGAGAAAACTAGTTGTTACTACTAGAGGGGAGAGGTTTACGGGGATGGTCAAAAGGGATGAAGGGGACTAGAATGTACAGGATTCCAGTACAGAATGAGTAAATCACAGAGACAAAAAGTACAGCACAGAAAACACAGCCAATGATATTATAATAGCACTGTATGGTAACAAATGGTAGCTGAGCATGGCGTTATGTTGTACACCTGAAACTAATAAAACAGTGTGTCAACTATACTTTTTCAACTATACTTAAAATTTTTTTTAGTTAAAATAAAACTTCTCTATTTTTCTTCAGTGAAAAATTGAGTCTCTGACCTAATAACTCACTATGCAAATGTTCACTTCAAAACTTTGAAGATATTATATATACACAAATAATTTACATATATGTATGAGCAAAAATGTTGGGAACTCAGTAGGCCCTTGAGGTAGAGGGATGAAGTAGACTGGGGGAAACACTAACAAAAATAATTTGTTCATTGCATAATTATATACCAAGCATAAGAATGCGATCAACAGGGTTGCCTGGGTAACTCAGTCAGTTAAGTAACTGCCTTAGGCTTAGGTCACTCCTGGATCAGCTCCTGGGATGGAACACTGCTTTGGGCTCCCTGCTCAGCTTGAACCTGCTTTTCCCTCTCCCTCTGCCCTTCCCACCTTCCCCCATCCTATACATGCTTGCTCTTTCTCAACTAAACAAATGAAAAAATTGAATAAAATCTTAATTTAAAAAAAAAAAAAAAAGCAATTATCATTCTTGGATCCCTAACATCATTAAACTTATATTTAGGGAATAGGGGAAAGGGGAGGAGGGCACACCAGAAATACTTTTCTGGACTAAAGCAAAATAATAAAAACCAGAGAAATTCACTACATTTTGTATTAAGTCTAAACTGTCAAAATGCTCTATTATGAAACTGTATCTCCTGTTTTAAAAATTAAAATCTTCTAATTTCATGTTTTTGAAACTTTTACTTGGCTAATTATTATCTGCTGTGTATTTTCTTTTTGAAATTTTATTCATTTGTGACCCACTGAAACAGGATATACACCAAGGAAATATAGCAAGAGACATCTAACATCATCTAGAATTGTCAGGGATTTTCCTGGCAAAGTGCTTTAGACAAAAGGGTTAAACTGAAAATTCCATTATCCTTAAAAAGAAAGAAAATTAACATATATTTATGGACAAAAACCTGAAAGCAGATTAAAAAATTCAAGTTATTTTGCCTTGTTTTCTGTGCAGTCAAACCTATTCTTCCTTTAAAACACATCTAAGCACTGCCATTGGCATGAAGAAACTTGTTTAAAGGGTGTAACCCTTGCTATGGTGAGTGCTGCGAAGTGTGTAAACCTGGCAATTTACAGACCTGTACCCCTGGGGCTAATAATACATTGTATGTTAATAAGAAAATAAATAAATAAAAAAATAAAGGGCGCTACCTGATGATGATCATTCCCCTCTTTTAGCAAGAGTGGCACTCATTGTATTTACATAATTTAACTTTTTCTCTACATTCATGTGTATCTTCCCACCTGCAACACTTTGATATAGGAATGTCTTTACATAGTCTTAATACCTTCTAGTGCTTTGTACAAAGCAGGTACATAATGTATGTACCAGATAAATAAATATATATGCTAAGCTGGACAAGGAATACCTAACAAGTGGAGACAACAGTTTCAGAAGATTTATAAAAGTTACAGACAAAAACATACACATACATACATGTGGGTTATACAAATTTATTCCTAATACTTAACTTACTTAAAGATGATGGAAAAGTAACATTCAAAAATCTAAGTTTATTTTGTGAGACACAAAATCTTAAGACAGGAAAAGCCTCTCAGGATTGATAACGTTGAAAATAATTATAGAATAATAAATTAATAAAGCACTGAATTTATTTTCTGATGTTTTACCTTAAAAACAAATCACTAAATGCATCGTGCATTGCTGCTGTTGTCTATCTAGAGTTCACAAACATTCTCTGGGAGATTTACATGTTCTTTTTAAAAAAGATTTTGTTTATTTGGGGGGGTAAAGCAAAAGAGCGTGCATGCAGGGTGGGGGGCAGTGGGAGAGGGACAAGCAGACTTCACACTGAGTGTGGAGTCCAATGCTGCACTCTGTCCCATGACCCCAATATCAAGACCTAAGCTAAAATCAAGAGTCAGACACTTAACCGACTGAGCCACCCAGGTGCCCCTTACACGTTCCCCTAATAAGCATGTGAAAGATTCTAAAGGTTTTATCATACTTTTTCCTCCAAATAATGGCAACCATTATGTGAGCAGTAGAGTTAACTTCAGGTACTTATTACTAGTCTTGAAGAGAAAAACCCAGGGAAAGGTGATTCTGATACATCTTCTTTACAGATACAGTTGATCTTTGAGTAACATGAGCTTGAAAAGGACGGGTCCACTCATATGTGCGTTAAAAAATATATATACACGGTACAGTACTGCAAATATATATTCTCTTCGATCTTCTTAGTAACATTCTTTTACCTAGAAATGTTACATTAAGAATACAGTATGTAATATATAATATATACAAAATAGGTGTTCCTCAACTTTGTTACTGGTGAGGCATGCAGTCAACAGTAGGCTACTAGTAGTTATGTTTTGGGGAGTCAAAAGTTATACATGGATTTTCAACTGCATGAGGGGGTGGTGGTGGTGGTGGTGGTGGTGGTATTACCCTAACCCCTACGCTGTTCAGGGGCCAACTGTACTGTTTGCAGAGAAACAAAGAAGTGTCTCACCAACACAGAATGGAACACATGAATAAAACAGACCTCTCTTTTAAGTCAGGCAGAATAATCAGCACTCTTCTCTCCAGTTTTTTTCAAACATGATAGATTTTTTCAAGTAAACAGTCTTATGGACCCTGGAGTATGTGTACATTTGATACGGGAGCTACTGTGACTTCAGGATAAAAACCCAAACATACTACTCCCGTTCACATAGAAAACTAAAAATGCCAAATCCTCAGGGAGACTTAATTTTTTCAGTAACAAACAGAACTGTGATTTTGATAAACCAGTATCATTTCTAATTGTTTAATTTTAAAGCTGGAAAAAAATGTTGAAGGATCATCTAGTACAATCCTTATGGGGTAACAGGCAAGGGTATAGTGTACAGAAACAGAAGAGGAGCTTAATCAATAGCAGCCGAAGAACAAGAACCACACCTAGGTTCCCTCTTAGAGAGCAGTGATGAAGTATGGAGATCTATTGGGGCCACACAACCAAACTGTACTCATTACCTTCCGAGGTCACACATCATCATCCACCTAAAATGGTTTCAACCCCAAGTAACACATTTCAATAGGAACCTTTTATGGAGGCACTATTCCCCACCCCACCCCCCGACCCCCATCCCCTTACTGTCATTCTTACCCTGTGGTTTATGGTACAGTAAGGATACTGCCATTAAAAACGGTCTTATTCACCTCTGAACATGCTAAAAAGACACCAGCTTTCTAGAGAAAAGACTAGATGTGTAAATCCAGGTCACTCTCCCACCATAAAAATGACATGAGTATTTCAAGTGAAATAGCTTATTCACGATCAACAAAGAATGAAGACATAATAGAAAAAAAAAAATGCCACCAGTAGTAGCATACTCCCCATTATAACGTCCAGGCTTATATTTATGTATTTTTCAGAGATTAAACAAGTTAGTGATATAATGCAGGTCACAGAGGCAGTTATAGGAAAACTGGAAGTAATTGTATCAATATACTCCAAGAGACTAAGCTTGCTCCAAGTTTCTTAAACTAGGACTACCTTTACTGAGACAGTGTAAGGGCAAAAGTTAAATATCAATTAACAGGCATCATCACATCTTCATTTTCTTTTCTCTTCTTTCCCTAATTTAGAAGCTAATTTCTTCTAAAGCAGGCCCAGAATTCCCAAAGGTAAAGCTTTGTGATTTTTTTTTTTAAAGATTTTATTTATTTATTTGACAGACAGAGATCACAAGTAGGCAGAGAGGCAGACAGAGAGAGAGGAGGAAGCAGGCTCCCCGCTGAGCAGAGAGACCGATGCGGGGCTCGATCCCAGGACCCTGGGATCATGATCTGAGCCGAAGGTAGAGGCTTTAACCCACTGAGCCACCCAGGCTCAGTGGGTTAAAAACCCAGCTTTGTGATTTTTAAAAAATTTTAAGTAGGCTCCATGCCCTATGCCAACACAAGACTTGAATTCACAATCCTAAGATGAAGACCTGAGTGGAGATTAAGAGTTGGACACTTAACTGAGCTACCCAGACACCCCAATCTTTGATTTTTAAAACTTTGTTTTTCCTTTGCTCTGTTAAGTTTATGTACTATTTAATGTGCTACAATACTTACTACTCATCAGTTACTGTTTGGCAAACTTAAAACCATGTATAAGAACACATACTCAAAATTCATTCACTTCATTAATGGTACTGATTAACCACAGGCTGATATGTATTTTTTTCACCACAGCATTTACTATGAACAGTTTAACCCCTCTGGTCTCCTCTCTCTCCCAAAGGGTAACCCTTTTCTTCCCCAGCCCCCAAATATAAATAGAACCTGCCTTGCCAATTGATGAAAGCAGTAATCTCCATCAGAACTATTAAACTACTGAAGATTTAACACCACAGCCACCCTGCCCAATATTCAACTATAATAAAAATGCCCAAAAACTTCCATTCTGAATTTACAATTCTTTGAAACATTTTCCTACCTTCACACTGGTTCCTTGGAAGAATCTTCCACCTTGTTTTTATCACATTTTCCAAAATTTGTAGTCCATAATACTGAAAATTGGAGAATAGAAACATGTGAATATATTGTTATAATACTGGCAACTTTCAGGATTCACAAATGGACAGACATTCACACATTTACATCTAAAGTTTCAAAAACATTATGCTACCAAGTTTAATTACATATATTAAACAAGGATCTATTCACCCATATACTGAATTTTCATGCATTTTCCTCATTTTATTGTTTACTACTCTATTTAATGTCCTGCTGTTTATACATGCTCACACCAGGAGGAAGAACCAAATAAAAAGCCCTTTAAGCAGCCAAATGGGCTTATCTGTAGAAGGAAAAGTAGCAGCCAGATATGAATTCACAGCATAAATGACTGCTCACAGGCTCACGTACTTTAACACGACCAGGCTCCTAAGAATTTAGCAGCTTGGATGCTCTCAAGCTTCCTACCATCTTCTAGGAGTTGTAAGCTCTTGGCCAAGTATTAAAGTATTGTCACAGATACTTTCTATAGAAAGTGTTTATAAACATCTCTGGTGTGTTACTTAAGGAGCAGCAAGACAACCCACGGGTTTAATTTTAAATTTTAATCCCACCCTTACAGTTGCTATTTCTACTAATTTAAAGATAAACTTTTGTGCACAGTCAAAAATACACAAACGCATGTTGCAATCTGTTTTTACCTTTCAGGTATTCCTTCCTAAATATAAAAGTCTTAACTAAAAACGTAAGAAAATAAATACAGATACCACTTTCAAGCCATTTTGTCCCTCCTGCTGATTACTCACTCTAAATAGTCAACAACATTCACAACAATTTATAATGCTATAGGAGTTACTACCCAAAATTATTACCATGACCAATTAGTGTGGATAGACAGGAGGAAGAAAAGGGACAAAACTGTTGTGGTATGTTTCAATTATCTGAAGTAGGGAAGAATGAGCTATAATACCTGAAAGGTAAATTCATTCATATATAGACACAGAACCTCAGATTGCAAGTTTTGGCTGAGAATAAGAGTTCATCTTTAAAATGGTTAGTCATCACACAATAAAATAGGAGCATTAGTATTTCAACCAAAGGGATCATGTGAATGCTCATTTTATCCAAAGCACAATATAGACTGTCCCAAACTACATTGTGCTCAAATAGTAAATGTTTTTGCTGTTTTCTTTCATTTTAACATTTCATACTTTTAAAGAAAAATTTGCCATTTCAACTAAAATCCTACATTTGCACAACATTCCTTAAAAAGACTTCCAAAATAAAAACAAGGCCAAAGCAAAATTCTGAAATTACAAATTTGATACCATCAAAGGGTTTCATAATCAGCAGTAAATACTGAAACTTTCTAACCTGCTCATTTACAATCCCTTTATAGGTCTAGGTCTCAGAAAAATATAAACAGGCAAAAAAGGTTTCTGATTCACTGAAATTTTAAATTAACTTTTGAAAACATACTACCCTAAAAACTTTTAATTTTATAGAGATGAAATAACACTGTCAAAGTTACTAAGTCAAAACAATGCACTTCTTACAATATATCCTCTTGTTAATTCTTAACCAATTAAAAAAATCTTTAAAAAACTAAAAATCCACCATAAATACACCAGTAAGCAGCAGTAATCCCAATGATAATTTCACCCTATTTAACCCATGTTTTACAGCTTATGCTATTACCCTGCTTCCTTTATGTTTGATACTTTGTTACCTAAATTTACTTGCTAACCTCTACTCCCTTCTCCCAACTGTAAAATGGTAGCATTAGCTTACTGAAGATACAATTCGTATTTTTCTTTCTGCCAACCCACTGAGGTAGTAAACCCAATAAAAGCTTTTCACAATTTAACTCAAAGGAATACAAAGATCGCCATCATAATATTCTAAATCCCAATCTCACCTAAACATTAACATTCCACATATGAAGAGAACTCACATTTTTTGAAATTGAGTATTTTTGGCTAAAATAATCTTAACTGCTAGCCAAATCTAAGGGCCAATGATAAATGACTATTTTGGAAATATCCATACATAATCCAAGTATCACTCTAAAGAATTAATCACATTTCTGCTTTACATCTCAGGACTTGAGAAATCCACTGCTGAGTTATGAAGATGAGGGACAGATAACAGCAAAGACTAAATGAAAAAAATAAATGCATGAAATGATCCCTATGGTAGAAATTTCTACTGAGCCCTTAGAAATACTTATTTTATGCATTGAATTCCCCTTTCCCCCCCACCGCCCATGAAACAAAAACAATTGATGAACAGAATTCAGTTAAAGGGAATCAAAAGGGTAGACCTTGTGGAGGCCTGCCGTCAAAGCCTAGCTGTGTCAGTTGCACAGGAAGACACCCCTTTTCTTCCTATTACAAGCAATCAACATAATGGAACATTATGATTAATATCAGGTAGTGTTAACATCTTTAAAGAAAAAAAAAATGATTGCATAAAAGCCAAATGTCATAGTGCATAAATTTAGCACCAAATAATTTGTAATTTATGTAAATTGAAGAATTCTTTACCTGTTGCTTTCTTTCTGTTCCTCTAATCATCTCATTTTTCACAAGACAAATTTGAGTTTTTAAAAATACTGTTGATAAATCAACTTAAACATTAGTAATGTCTGTCAGTATAAAAAGCAAAATTTACCAGGCAAGCAAACAGGCAAACACTATTATGTTACTTAAGGTTAGCACTTTGAGGAAGTTCTGGACTGTATTTTTGCCCTAAAATTTACAAGATGTCAAAACTAATTAGTATTTTAAAACTGTTAATTAATACAGTCTGATTTCAGAAACAGATGTGAAAATGGCTATTTTCTGTTTTAACACAATGTATAACAAGTGGAAATCTTGTGTGTATTAAACAGAATGCCATGCATGGTATTTTATTACTTTAAGTCAGTTTAAAGAGAAGTGTGAATCATCAAGCCTAAAACAGTCAAAACACATTTTGATCAACCCTTCTGTTCAAACTAGGAAAAAAGGACCCAAATTATAACATTTTTCAATTGCAAATAAAAACTGAGTGCTGTCCCATTAAAAGCATTGGTACCATGGAGCAGGGTTTTATGCTGCCCACACAACTTGGTGTTGGTGTCTAGCCTGTATTATTATATTGATTACTTGCCCAAAGTAATTCCTCTGATGTTATATTTCATCTCTGAGTAACATTCAGAATTTATGCTACTTAGATCTGTATACATACTCTAAAAACAAAAAAACAAAAACAAAAAAGCAAGCAAAAAAGCCACCTTGCATACTAGTCCCAATTACAAAACTTCATTCATAATTCTTAGGACTATTTGCAAGAATTAATTCTATGTTTAAGACTAAATTTTGAAATAAGTTAACAATATTAAATAATTTGAGATAACAAATGCAATACTAAAAATGAGATACCTTCCTCAAAGTTTATGACTGGAAGAAAAGAAGAAATAATGGATTTTAAAACCACCACTTGCTTACTTTCGTGTTCATATTCTGTGAAAATTCCAAAATTGTGTCGACTCTTGTCCACGCATCAGGATGCTCCTTTAAATGTGTCAGTACTTCTTGAGCCATTCTTTGCTAAAATATTATATGAAAATAGTTTTAAGCTCACTTGTTCTTTTTAATCACTCATTAAAATGATATTGAGCAAGGCACAAATCCTAATATGACAGTGATTCTACTAACTTTCTGAAACACTCAAAGAAATAATTAGTCCATACAGAAATAAAAATGTATCCATTACCACTCTTAAACTTCAATTTAAATCGGGAATATATCTCTCTGAAACAGAGTAGTTTTTTTGCAATCTACTTTATTTAGCATTCTCAAAATGGAACTTAAAACCCAACCAATACTAACAAAAATTTCTCTATTGTGAAGTTCTTAGCACTTAACAATGAAGTGAAAGCAACATAAAAAAATTCATTTATACTTAAATAAATTATGTAATGGTACTCCCTGCTTTACAAGTTACCAAGATGTCTCCAACAAACCTCACCTATAAATATGTATTTCATGAAGAAAAAAAATAACACATACGTACACTTTTTTTCTTGGGAAAACTGGTAAAAACTGAGTCTAAGTAAGGCCACAAACCCCAAATACATGTAGATATATATATAAAACATGAAGACCCTGAAACCCTTTAAAGTCTCTTAAATATACCTTTTATCCATTCTCTGCAAGTCTTCTGAATTTCATATCAAATCCTATCTTATTTTGAAAATTTCTGTTTTCTGGGGCACCTGGTTGGCTCAGTGGGTTAAGCCTCTGCCTTCTGATCAGGTCATGTTCTTAGCGCCCTGGGATCCAGCCCTGCATCAGGCTCTCTGCTCAGCAGGGGGACTGCTTCCCTACCCCTTACCTGCCTATCTGTGATCTTTGTCAAAATAAATAAAAATCTTAAAAAAAAAAAAAAAGAAAGAAAGAAAGAAAACTTCTATTTTCTTAATATTTAAGAGCTCATGTATTTGAGAGTGAGCAAGCATGAGTGTGCAGAGAGGGAGAGCGAGAGGGAGATGGGCAGAGGGAGAAAATCTCAAGCAGACTCTGCACTGAGCACGGAGCTGACGGGAGTGGGTTTGATCCCAGGCCCCTGAGATCATGACCTGAGCTGAAACCAAGAGTCAAACATTTAACCTACTGGGCCACCCAGGCACCCCTGTTTTCATCTTTAAAATGCAAAACGAGGAATAATAAAAACCTATATAGCCAACATCTACAATGAACAAATGTTAGCACTTTGCTTTACTTGTACTTTTCTTTCAAACATTAAAAGATCTAAAACTTATGGAAATCATCTTTATACCTTTTCTCCAGTGCCATTTCCTTCCTTTGTTCCTTCTTTAGAGAGAATGACTTTCATGAATTTGGGGTCTTTTCCTGTCCATATTTTCTCAGCACATGCATAAATTTCATGGATGATACAGTTCTGTGGTCACTAAATTTTATATAAATAGTATACTATAAAAACACTACGATCTGCTCTTTTCATTTGACACTTTCCCTTAGCTTTATTGTAAGGTGTAATAGACAACTGAATTTTAGAGATCTAGCCATACTGACGCTATGTATCTAGCCTCTTCATTTTAACCATTATAGCTTAATGATATGAACACATTTTACCAAAGGCTGTTAATTCTATTGATTTTTTTGAAGAACAGCTTAATCTTTTCACCTTTAAAGGCAGTTTTGTAGCTCAACTGGATCCTCCCTAATTACTTTCCACCTAGTTCTATCACATGTAAGTAGAAAGTTTGACAATTTTCAAGTATATCAATTACCTTTGTTAGACTGATTCAACTTGATCAAGGCTTTAATTCTACAGGTTATAAAGCAAGCATCAAAGGGGGAAAAGATACATTCATTCTAATTTGAACCATCTCTGACAGACACCTCAAAATCTTTAGCTCAGGTTTTAATACAACTTACAAAGAAAAAAGTTCCTTATTTTGGCTTTGATGTTAAGAATTATTTTCCTTAGGTAGCAGATATAGTGGTTTCCCCATCAACCAACTAGCAATATACACTGCTTATTGTTCAGAAGAAAACCGAAAATACACACCCACCAAGTAATGGGTTTTTTGTTTTGTTTTTAAACATTTTATTTATTTATCTGACAGAGAGATAGCACAAGTAGGCAGAGCAGAAGGGAGAGGGAGAAGCAGGTTCTTCACTGAGTAGGGAGCCCAACGGCGGGCTAGATCCCATGACCTGAGCTGAAGGCAGGCACTTCACTGACTAACGTCGCCAAGTAGTGCTTTTGCACCTTGACACCACCACCAGAATCACCATAGAACTTGGAAGAAAAAAAACAGCTGACTGGATTCCAACCTACAAGTACAGGGTTAGAGCTAGAGTGTAAGCTCTTAAAATACATATATTTTGATTAGATTTTGTTAAGGAACTAACAGTTTTAAGGAGTTGTAATTATGCTATATAATGACAAAAAGCAGAAATAATAATGATCTGAGTTATCCAGGGCCAAAGCACACTTGATCAATGTTGTGGTTTTTTTTTTTAACTTTTATTTTTTTAAAAGATTTTATTTATTTGACAGAGAGAGACCACAAGCAGGTAGAGAGGCAGGCAGAGAGAGGAGGAAGCAGACTCCCCGCTGAGCAGAGAGCCCAATGTGGGGCTCCATCCCAGGACCCTGAGATCAGGACATGAGCCTAAGGCAGAGGCTCTAACCCACTGAGCCACCCAGGAGTCCCACTGATCAATGTTTTGATTCTCTCCCAAAGAATATCTAACTAGATCTATTCGTTTCTCACTTGCTATACTTGCACATAAAATGGTGACAAATACCAAGAACATGAGGTATATCAAAGATCCATGCCTAGTAAAAGTTACTTGGTCACAATACTCTATTAGAGGTTTTGAAATGATGCCAATTGTACACAGAAGTGAATACTCACCTCACTATTATCATTAACACTGCATAAATCATGTCATTTCCTTTTAGGTGTCCTTTTACTCTATGAAGTCACTTCTAGAATTTGGATCTTAGTCTCTATTTTGTCCTAGCCCCACAATCCTTACACAATATTCTTTTATTAACTTAGAACTCCAGGAGGGGTTAAAAAAATACACAAAAGGAAACTAAAGAAGGAGAAAATTTGGTATCTCCCTGTGTTACTTACTGAATGGTGAAAGTATTTTAGTTGCTAAGCAATAGATTAAGAGTTCAAGTCACTTAACACAGCACTGGAGAAAACACCCAACTCTTCAATGTATTTTTCCCCCGCTGGCTGCCTAACTTGGGTAAAAATAGAAAAATACTTAGAAGAAGACAGTTCTAATGTTACAGTGTTAAATATCCTTCTATACTGCCCATATGGACATAAGCTCCAGATATAGATTAAAAGGCACCACTCTAACAATCTCTTCCCCTCCAAAATTAATATAATCCTTAAAAAAATTAGCTTCCTCTGAGTTTTAATGTTTAATTAGCATAATTTCTATAGCTGCCATTTTTAGCACATACTCTATGAAATTGAAAAAAAATTAAGAAACCATACTGTATTTTAAAACAATGAGTTTGCACCATATGCTTAATCTTCTTCGTTATACTTTCTAAGATACCCTTTAAACAGTATGAGTTTACCATATGAGGTACCATAACAGGTGCTTTTACAAAACCTACTATCTTCTAGTCTCTTGTAAAGTAAGTAAGTTTGTAGCTGACACTCTAGAGCAGTAACTAGAAAACTTAACTGGACAACCAAGATATCCATCACTAAAAACATGTTTTCCATGACCGCTTTTTTCTTTTTACTCATAATAAACCCCCAAAGAGGTGGCATATGAAAAATCCACTAGAACTAGAAGTGCAAAGATACACCTTTAGAAAAAAGGTTTTTTGCTGACTTTAAGTTCTAAGCCTCCACTTCCTTATCTGTAACAATGAAAAATGTCAGTTTGCAATTATCTTTATGTAACTGATCTGTCCTATAAGTAGACATAACTCTTACTTTTGGTAAAGCTTATTTTGCCTTGATAAATAGAAAACTCTTTCCTAAGTCTACATTTTATTTAATCAAATTTAAAACAAATCATTAAATCTCAATAATGTGAAACATTACTAAAAGCAGTAGCAGCACCACCACCAATATATATATATACTTTTAAAGTCTTTTTTTTTTTTTTTTTTTTTAAAGGAATCTATACCCAACATGGGGCTTGAGCTCATGTCTGTGAGATCAAGACTCACATACTCTTCCAATTGAACCAGCCAGGTAGGTACCCTACCACCAATACATTCCTCATGATAAAAATTACTGTTACTTCTTAGTTATAAGCCTAGAAGAACACTGGTCTCTGTTTATCCTCATACTTTTAGATGTTGTGAGTTATGTTAAAAAGAACAAAGATTTAAACAGCAGTAGCAGCTAAGTGATGTGACAAAATTAAATGCCCATCTTTCTAATGGCTACAAGACTTGAGCTTCTGATATGTTCACAGTTGAGCTCAACCTTACTTGTATACTTTCCTCCAAAAGCAGCTGCTTTCTACACATGCGTTTTAGAATAAAATGAAGCTTAAAGCTCCAAGCTGAATTTGGAGCACAAAGAAACTACTACATTGTATGTGTAATACATATGGATGGAATACCTTTTCAGGAAGGCTTTTGGAGACAATAATGTGGACCAAAAGCCCCGAGGAGTTCTAAAACCGGACCAGGCTTACAAAATCTGAAGAAAAATTTTTACCATTCATACAACTTTCATGGCCCCCCTTTCACTTTATATACACACTTTCTCTTCTATACAAACACACACGAAAATAATGTTGGATTTCAGAAGAAATTGAAGTATTTATGCACATGCTAGTATTTATACATCATGCTTTTGGACCATCTATGAAAGATATAATTTCTACCTTTCAGGTTTCTAAACAGTACGATAGCACTCAGGGTTTAAGTATGCAAATATAAACTAGTATCTTGAAGATATAATTAACTTCCCACGTACTAACCAGACATCATCTACTAGGAATATAGTATTTTGGTAACAAAATTTTACTGGTTTTTGTCACATCACCTCAAGATGTTTAAATCCAACAGAAAATTTCACTCATTTAAAACCCTTCATGTGATTAACTCCACAGAGTGAAGAAAAGATTGCCCAGTTTCTTGTAACATCAACAACTAAAAATTTTATGAATATTCCTGTCTTGTCTAACATTCAATTGGCTGTTTAAAAACTTTAATCTGATCAAAACATGGATTATGTGTAAGGTAAATGCCTACAGTAATTGACTACGTTTACAAGTCTTAAATTCAAATAACTTAAGATGCTCAGTATTGTTGGACTCTTAAAAGGAGTTTTATCAGTGAAGTATTTCTGTAATTTAAATGTTTCAAAAATACAAGAATCTTTTAACTCCAAATATATTACATACACAGAAGATATACAGTCTTTAGTATCTATAAAACATTTAATACATTAGGCTCGCATTAGGCTCTATCTTTCATTAAACTGGCTAAAGGTTTCTTAAAGACAGAACAGTAAGAATATATCCAAAACATCTCATTCTAACCATGTCAGAATATAATGCATATAATACAGTTTCTCCAGACTGCTTCTTACTGGTTACCATATAGTTCCAATTTAACATAAACTATGCAACTTTTTAAAAAGGCGATAATTTAAAATTGTATTACAAACCAAATAATACCGCAATAATGTTAAAAAGTTTTGCTTAACTACTTTACCTGGGCTCCTTCTCCATGGTATAAGCAATTCACCACATTGTCTAGAAGGTTGATGTCCAGTTTTTGGCTGAAATCAAGCAGCTGACGAGCTGCATGGTCTGCTAACATTGTCATAATTGCTGGCATAGATTACTGTAAATAAAGAAAAAAATTTAAGGCGCCTATGAAATTTTGGTATTACCAGTCAGAAACTTTCTACTCAAGTTATTTTACTTCAACCATGTTCTTACAAGTATTATAATGAATATTTTTAGAGACTACCTAAGTAACAGTAAAAGCAATTAAATGCTGAAGATACTTACTTAGCCACTCCATAACTGTTTTTGTTAAGGTCCATTCAACTTTTCTAGTGTCTGCTTTATTTTTTTCCTAGTGTCTATTTTAAATTACCAGAAAAATCTTACTGTTCTACTAATATTTAAATAAAATTACTCCTAACCTGTTTTAATGGAACCATTATTAGAAATTTATGGCCCTAAAAACTGAAACAGTTCAAAGTCTTAATCTAAGATTTTTAGGTACAGATAAAGTTTAAGTGGATTTCCCTCTTCCTAAATAGGGTCTTCTATTTCAGTAGGAGCTCCCTTCCCTGTATATTACCCTAATTTTTAGGATATACTGAAAAAACAGGAAGATGCTAAGAGCTAAATGTGGTACCCAAGTTTTCTTACTGTATATACCAATTACTAGCAGAACTTAAAGTTTCTATATTCAAACCATCTATTTGTTTCTTTCAACACTCAATGAATTTGGAGGTTAAAATTCCTTGAACAAACGTCTAGAAGAACACTTTACAGTAATAACTCAAACTTTTTTTTTAAATTTCCAGGTATTCACTGGCAAGGTAAAAAAACTGTAAAAGCTTGCCAACTATTCTCCAAATAAAAACAAATTCTATGATAACAGAAAAACGAACTTCTTCACTTCATATAATGCACTGGCTAAAACCTACCAGCTCATATGCAATGCTATCCTTTTAAGAGGATTCTAATCCAAGATGCTGGCACACATTCACATTTCTTTTGCCCAGCATTATAAAAATCTTTCTTTTGCTTTTTCTTCAAAGCCAGTGCCAATTGAGTCTGGCTGGCTAAATCAGTACTCCTTAACCTTTTTGGGTCAAGATGCCTTACAATCAGAAGAACACGACAGCTCCTACTAAATTTTAAAAATTCACAATTTTGTATAAAATTACAGAAAATCCAGGACACCCTGAAAGCCATGCATGAAACCTCAGGTTAAGAACCACTGGTTGAGGGCGCCTGGGTGGCTCAGTGGGTTAAGCCGCTGCCTTCGGCTCAGGTCATGATCTCAGGGTCCTGGGATCGAGTCCCGCATCGGGCTCTCTGCTCGGCAGGGAGCCTGCTTCCCTTCCTCTCTCTCTGCCTGCCTCTCTGCCTACTTGTGATCTGTCTGTCAAATAAATAAATAAAATCTTTAGGAAAAAAAAAAAAAAAAAAAAAAAAAAGAACCACTGGTTGACTGCAGTTAGACCCAACAAAGTTGTCAGGTCATCTCCACCTCTCCCCCTCTTAAAAACCTTCCAGGATCAGGAAATGGGTGGGATTTGATTACATTATGTTTGATAGGAAAAACTATTTCTTGGCTATTTGAGAGCAGTTTTAAAATGTTAACAACACTGGCAGCAATTTCAATTTTAATGCAAATGCTTTACTTAATGATAATGCCAACTGCAAAAAAATTAAATATAAATGGTGAGTCAGAAAGTTAGAGATAATGTAGAAATCGAGAAATTAAGAGTTCCAAGAATTTTGATTCCTCTGAAATCTTTCAGCCCACTACTGACAGCAATACTAATTAGATCTCAAACATTTTATAGCAATTACTAATGTTTTTAATACAGAAATACCTGACATGCATCAACAAAAATCTGACCTACATATGAATATAAAAATGGAAATATATATATTCCACCAACCTGTATAATTTCTTGCATCTTATACCATAAAATTTTAAGGATCAGAACAGTCTTAAAAACTGAGGTTGAAAAACAATGCCCACAAAGCACCAAGATCTACATATCAAAAGTTTTAAATTTTTTGTTAAAAACTGAACGAACTTTTCTCCTATGCACTCCTATCATAATTTAATAACCCAAACAAGAAAGAACAATTTGACTATAAAAAGTTTCATTTTCAAGTACACTGTCTTTACAAGAGTTCTTCGAGCTAAATTCTTGTGAAATATCAGGTTTAAAATAAAATCTCGTGCTAAATACAGTAGTTTGCCATCCTCAGAACTAGCTGCTATCTTCGAAATGACCTACCTAATCTTGAACTGTACAGAAATGGCGGCTTTCTGGTCAATGCCAAGCACATTTAGTCCCCCAAATCAAACAGCTTCCAAAACATTCTTTCCACTAACAGCAGTGTCCCACACGCTTAAGATACACAATCAGGCAGATAGCAAACAGCCATCGGCGGGAGAGCGTGAAACCACAATCGCTTTCTTTTCTCCTTGGGACACTCAATCCTAAAATCCACTCATTGGATAGCATATACAAGGGATTATCCAGCAATGTGACTCTACAAGTGACTACCAAAATACCTTCACTGCCACTTCAAACTGAATAAGCAGGCAGCTACACACTGCCAGCTCCCATGCAAACCATAACCGTTGCTTTATGATTACTAAGTAGTAGGTCAAAAAACAAGTCGCTACAAGGAGAGACTGCTACTTAGATGTGTGGGCAACTGCCTGCTTCATTCAGTAGAAACACACCTCACTAAGGCCCGCCCTCCCCTCGCTTCCCACCCGAACCGATTTGCAGCAGTTCTAACTATAGCATACCCGAGCACGCACTCACCCCGCCCATACTCGGAGGAGGCATTTAGACCAGGCGCCTGAAGTTCACCGCCCCATTCTCAATGCAGCATGGCCTCTGCGTGATCAGAGGAGGTCCCGGCTAGGCAAATCTTTAAACCTTCCTCTACTACACCACTTCTTCCCACCCATCCCAAACTCGGAGACATCGGAATGAAGGAGAATCAGGGCATCATCCACCGTACAATGCGAGCAGTAACCGATCTGGTCACTTAACACACTCAAACCTTCCCCCCCCCACCAACAAACTACAGCACGAAATCCCACTTACAGAACCCTGAACCAGCAACTAACCTTTCCTATTTCTAAACCTAGCCTGCAAAAACACAGATTTCGAGTTTCCCTGCAAGAGGAGGAGGGAATCGGCAGCCCCTCCCTCCCCCGATCCCAAGCTCTCCACCGAGGGGCCACGTGATGCAGGCGGACGTTTCAATGCTGCTGCACTAAATATTTCTGGAAACTTCCACTCCTAATAATTTACAGAGATGTTCCTGAAATCACCCCAACTTCTCGCCAGCCCCCTGGGCTGGGGAAGCCCTTCCACCCCCACACCGGCCCCGCTTCACTATCACGCTCCTCGCCTTCCTCCACCGCCACCCGCACACGCGAATAACCCAGCAAGCGCTACCCTCTCGCGGCCGCCTCCCCGCCTCCATCCCCCAGCGGCAGAAGCGGCTCCATTCAATCGCAGGCTCTGCTGTGGGCCCGCCGCCGCCTCCCGGGCTCGCCTCCCGCTGCTGCCGCCGCGCCCCACGCCGGCCTCCTCCCGCCCGGCCGCCGCCCGACCCTCGGCCCCGAAGACACAGTCGACTTACCCAGAGATTGAACCAACTGCTTCTTCTTTCCTTGTCGGGGGATTAGGGCGAGGGAAGGTGGGGAGGGGGGAAAGGGGAGGAAATCAAGGTGGGTTTCACAGTTTTCCCACCTTAAAAAAAAAGGAAATTAAAAAAACGAAGATAAGGGCAAAAAAAGCTCAACAATATTTACTATTTCAGGGATACCCCCCACGACACACACCCACCCGCCTCCCCAAAAAAGGAAGGGGAATTAATCCGTGGAATAAATGCTCCCGCCTGGCTGGGGAGTGAGGGAAGGGGGAGGGGAAAGGGGTCAAGTCCCAAAGATTCAGCCCCAGGGGGACCCTCCAGCCACAGGCGGCAGCAGAAGCGGCAGGAGTAGGGGGTATAGAGTCCACAAGGTCGGGGGACGCTCTGCTGCCAGTTGCAGTCCGACTCCCCCCTACCAAAATACAGCTCCCTCTCTCACGCGGCTCCGGCGCTGGGCCCCCCCACCCAGGCTCGCCTAAACTTTCCCCCTTCTCCTGCTCCTCAGCGACTGGTGGTTCCCCCCTCCCCCTCTGGGTGGTTGCACGGACTGCAGCAGCAAAGACTGGAACAGGCACCGCCGCCGGGGCTGTAGCTACTGTTGCTCTTGCTGATGCTGTAGCTCCCGCTGCTCCTGCCGCGGCCGCTGCAGCCGCTTCTCCCCCTCCTCCTAGTGCCTCAAACTCGGAACCGGTTGAAACCGGTTCAGACTGGGAGATTCCATCTCGGTTGAGTTTTCAGCCCATGGCGCCGCGGAGCGTTTGGAACCTGGGCCTCCGCCCCCAGCCCGCCTGCCCATTGGCCGGTCCCAGCCACAGCCGCGCCATCAACCTATGTCTTATTGGCCAGATCGCCCGTCAATCCCACCTCAAGTCTCCACACGAGCCCGCCGCTTCGGCCCCCGCCTCTTTCCAGCAGCGATTTGCCTGCAGAGTGGGGGAGGGGAAGTGGGGCGGGTCGAAAAGGAGCATGGAGGGGGGTGGAGGAGGAGGAGGTGGGGCGAAGAGCTGAGCCCAGCTGAGAAGAGAGCGAAGACAAGCCGCGCGGAAGATTGGTGCGAATGACCTGTCAATCAAGTAAAGCCCGCCCTCGACTTCCCGTCCCCCTCCTGCTGCTCCCCCTCCCAATGCTTAGCCCGCAGGCCCGGCCTTTCCGGCCCGCTCATTGGCTGGGCGCCTTTGGTGACGGAGAGGGTGGGGCGCAGCTTGTGAGCTAGTGGCGGCGCGAGTTTGAGCGGGGCGCGCGGCAGCGTTCGCTCGGCTTTCTCCGGGTCCGCGCCGGCCCGCCCCCGCCTGCTCCCGCCAACCTGCGGGGTGTGAGCCCGCCGTGTTCAGAACCCGCCCCCTCAGAAGGGAGCCCCGCTTTGAGAAGGGAGGGCACACCCAGTTGTTTTTATTAATCGGGGAGGGGTGGAAAAAAGGAGTGAGAAGAACGCACGGGAGGCCAGTTGTAGGCCTCGGACCTCTCTGATCCATTTTTGAAGGCCTGGCTTTGGGAACTGGAAGTTGAGGGTGAGAAAAACCGTGAAAGAGGTTAGGGTGAGATGTGGGGGCATGCACTCTTGGCGCCTCGTGATCTCAGAGTCATGGAAAAGGTGCCTGAATGGATCTTGAGAAAGGCTTTTTAACTTGGTGTCTTCGGGGCTGGGATCTGGCTGCCAACAACCAACCAACCCTTACTAGGAAGGAAGACACCGTAATCCATGTAATTGGTGTCACTTGGGTTTTTTTTTTTTGCTCTATTAGGGTGCATGCCAACAGCCATCAGGTGCCCTTGATCTGCCCCTACCTTTGACTTCTTTTCAGCATAGCTGCCCTTCACATTCTTCATCATCCCAAATAGTATTTTCTATGAAAGTCACATGCACGTGGCGTTTCACGTGGTTGCCCCGTTTGTTTGTCCCCAAGTGCCCTCCAAATCAGCTTTACTGATTTTTCTATGCTTAAACAGCAAGTAGCCCACCAAAATTTTTTAGGTCCATTGTGCCACCAAGAGGTTAATTAATGATTTATTAAATTGCAATTTCAACAGCAGATCTTTTCTCTGGGAATGAACAATGGCTAACACCAAAACTACGTAAGAATAACTCCCTCACAGGGCACTTGGGTGGCTCAGTTGGTTAAGCTTTCAGCTCCGTCATGATAGTAGGGTTGTGAGATCCCTCTCCCTGCATACCCTCCCCCTGTTTGTTCTCTCTCGCTATCTAACAAAGAAATAAATCTTAAAAAATAATAACAATAATAATTCCCTCACCTTCCAATAAAGAAAAACTCTATAACTCAACTCCTGGATTTACCAAAATAGTATTTTTAGATGACTTTCAGGTGTAAGATTTTTATTCATTAACTAACTGAATAATATCAAGCCATATTTAATATATAACATACATCGTATACACTGGTCATTTGGAATACTTACATTCTATTACCAGAAAAACTGGAGCTGTCCTGTTTTTATTTTTTTATTTTTTTTTTTTAAGATTTTATTTATTTATTTGACAGATCACAAGCAAGAGAGAGAAGGGGGAAGCAGGCTCCTGGCTGAGCAGAGAGCCCAATGAGGCTCACTCCCAGAACCCTGGAATCATGACCTGAGCCCAAAGCAGAGGCTTTAACCCACTGAGCCACCCAGGCACCCCATGGAGCTGTCCTGATTTTGAAAAAATACTTTTTCCCTCTACATTCTCAGCTCTTGGCCACCATTCTTCTTTTTTTTTTCTTTTCTTTTCTTTTCTTTTTTTTTTTTTGATGGCAGACTAATAGGAGCAAAAACTGACTAGGAATAAGACTTTGTCTTTGCTCAAGAGTGTGCCCTTGGGCAAGTCACTTCACCTCTTTGGACCTCAGTTTCCTTCTCATCCATCTCACCCGTTTAATGAGGCTGACATCATTAATGCCTGTTTCTTCCATGAAGGATCAAATGGGTATGAAGGAGCAGTGTGACCCATAAAGCACTGTGTGGATTGTAAAGTTCAAATAGTCTCAGTTTGTTGTCCCTTTGCCTCTTTTCATCCGATCTTTAGATCATATACTAGGAGGTTATCTCTGTCTGAGTATCTTGAATTACATGTAAATATTTAGCCCATCATTTTTGCCCAGAATTTGCCAAAATGGAGTGTTCAAAATCAGCTTGTTGTTAACAAGTATAAAAAGAAATGATGGGAGCAGATGTTTGATCACTGTATTTTCAAGATAAAATTCAGAACACAGGTCTGATGCGTCTGATATTTTTTTCATTACTGGAATCAAACAGATTTCAAACCTTGGAGTGGGATATGGATTAGGAAATATAAGTAAACTGTATTGAGGGCCTGCCAGCTGTCTAGCAGGGTGAGAATTTTTTGTACAATATTTCACTGAACTCTCATAGTAACCTGTCAGATAGTTATTATTTTGCAATCTCATTCTTGATTCCCCCTCTTCAAACACACATACATAAACATATAGGTAGATACACATCACCTCACAGTAGTTGAGTCGACATTAGAACCTATGTGTTCTTTCTACTTACATTGTCTTACAAAACAATAACGTTCATTGGAAATAAGAGAAATAGAAACTCATAAATTCCTTTTTAGCACATACTACTTATTTCTATTTAAAAAAAAAAGTTTTTAAGATTTTATTTTTAATAATGTCTGCACCCAACATGGGGCTCAAACTCACAACCCCAAGATCAAGACTCCCATGCTCCACCGAATGAGTCAGCCAGGCACCACTATTTTTTAAAATTATTTTTAATTTAGAAAGTAATACATGATCATGGCTAGCAATTCAAACAATATAGAACGAAGTACCTACAGTAAAAAGTAAATTTCCCCTCTGCATATCCCCACAGTTATTTTTCCTGCCCAGAAATTATCATTGTTAAGGGTGCGGTATGCATGCTTTGAGGTCTTTTCTATGCATTTACAAATGTATTTGCTTTGTGTTTTGTTCAATATATATGACATCATACCCTACATAGTTCAGTGATTTGCTTTTTACTTAAAAGATTAGTATATATAAATCCACCTTATCCTTATTAACAGTCCTATAGCCTTCCACATCTTCTTAGTACCATAAATGATTCAACCATTCCCCTACTGAGGGCAGCAGGCTATTTCCGGTTTTCCCTCTTAGAAATAATGCTGCAGTGAATATCCCTGTACATTAATCTTTGGGCACAAATGTGAATATATCTATTTCTAGGTTAACATCCTAAAAGGGAAACAATGGTGTGGAAGACATTATATTTATTATTGTGATAGGTACTACCAAGGTAACCCCTAAAAAAGTTGTATCGGTTTACATACCCATCACAATATGTGAATACTACATGTTTATTCCCTATCAAAGCCATAAATATTTGCTACTACAATCACACCAGGGTCAAATAAGCATTTTAATTTAATCTTTTGGCACTGAAGACAATCTTCTGACGGTGAGCTCTTCAAGGAATGCATAAATAATAAGATTAAATGTCCATATAATATAACAAAAAAAAAAGTTAAAATAAGAACATGCAGTAAATCTCTTATCTTAATGGTGGAATTCGTCATTTCACTTTTTTTGAGAAACTCGATACTACTTTGCTCTCAGAGATACAGCAGTGACCTTCCAACATGTACTTCTTCCTATCAGTCATACAAAATGGGCATTGGACTGAACATGAGTTTGACTCACTGGGTGTATTCATGTATTGAACACAAATTCACAATTCCATGGGCTCTTTCTTCCAGTGAATCTCTATGGGATGATTGTAACTTTGTAAGGCCTGAAAAGAAACACTGGGAGAAATATTTATTTGTGAACATCTTATAAAGCAATTGTTTTTCTATTTGCTCTTAAAAATACTTCATAAAACAGTACTTCACATCACAACCATAGACTTAAAAAAAACATTACCAATAAAATGTGGACAACAGTGTGATTGTGTATGATGTTCAGACATGGAGGTGAGAGAGAAGAGATACCCTTTTCATGAAAAAATTAACCTGGAAAGTCATAGTCCTATTCCTATCAACCTCAATTTACAATGTCAAAAATGTTTATGGAAAATTAGGAATATTCTCTTTGTGGAGCTAAATTCCCTTATTGTCTAAGGCTTCAGCAAATAATCTATATGTAGTCTATGAAACCTCAAATTGATCAGAAGCAGAATTAGCAACTGTCTGCAAGTAAGTTGCTGCCTTTTTGAGAACATAGCAAAAAAGCATCTGACTAGGCTGCCAAGCCTCAGAGTTATAGTTTGACAGTCAGAAATTTATACAGTTCTGTGAGATGACATTCAACAATAGGCCCCAGACTCTTACTCATGGAGAAATGAGAAATAAAATTATCATTTAACTAGGATCGTTCTCAAGCAGGACAGGAGAAACCACAGAGTTGTATTTCTAAGTAAAAAATAAAAATATGTAAGTAAAACAGATCATTAGAGAAGGTGGAATTAGTACTTGTAGCCTGGATGGAAAGATACGCTATTTCCTTCACACATAAATGTATTGTTATCTATTAGGCAACGAGAATCAGAAAAGTAAATTTTAAAAAAGAAATGAAGAGGTGACCCTAACCCTAACAAATATTAAATTGAGTATTTACTGGTCACTGTTCTAAATGCTGAGGATTTGAGAGGAAACAAATCCTACAAAAATCCCTACATTCATTGGGTTTTAAGTCTAATGGAGGACACTGGACGTAAATAACAAAGGAGTCAGAGAAATGGTGTGTTGTATGGTGACAAGTGCTAATGTTAGAAATGAATCAAGGTATTGAAATAAGAAGTTGGGGGTGGAGCAGTTTTTGACAGGGTGATTAGGGAAGGTGTCACTTAAAAGGTAACATTCAAAAAAAGACCTGAAGGAGATGAAAGAATAAGGCCTTGCAAGTATTTAGGAGAAGAGCTTTCCAGGCAGATGGAGAAATAAAGGCCCTGAGGCAACAGCATATTGGTGTGTTATTTATAGTGGTGAACTAGTGTCAGCCCTGGGAACCAATTGTTAAGTTTTCAGGAATTTTGCGAGCTGGTTGTCAAACCTAGCCATTACAAACAAATTATGTATAAATGTATTATTAAATAAATAAATTATATTAAAAGCCAAGGTAATAAATACTCAAGAGTCATCACTTCCTAACTATGTTATTGTACTTTATCATTCTCTATGCTCTTTAGATTACTTACATCAATGGTGTTTGCATGATGGAAACACCATATAACAATGTGCCACTGTGCCTCTCTCCAACTTTTGTGACATCATATTCGTAGCCTGACATTGGCCATGGCAGGAGTACTTATAGTTTGGAAGTCAGCTAAAATTCAGGACTTTTTCCTCCTCAGAGCTTGTTGTTAAATCTTTACCATCAAGGAGGCCAGAGTTGTGATTAGTGCTGACTGAGCAAGAAGGAGATGAAGTCATAGCATTAAAAGGACCAGGTAAGGGGGCAGGTAAATTGTAGGGCCTTACTGTAGGCCATTGTAAATGCATTTGCTTGTTTTCTCAGCTACACTGGGAACCATACAAGTGATTGAACAGAGACATGATGACTTGACCTGACTTCAAATCTTACCAGAATCGCTCTAGATGCTGTGATGAGAATAGCCTGGGAGCAAGGATAGAACTTGGGAGAACACTTAGGAGACCCTGCATTCATCCACAGATTGATTTTGGTTTGGACCAGAACGGTAAACATGGAAGTACTCAAAATTAGAGTCAAAGGACTTCCTATAAGATTGGTTTGGGATGTGTGAGAAATAGAGGATTCAGGGCTGACTCCATGGATTCTGGCCCGAGTGACTAGAAGGGTGGAATTATTGTTTTTCTGAGACTGGCTGCAGGAGGAACAGTTTCGGGGGAGTGTGGTAGAATTAGGATCTCAATTTTCCATCACCCATAAATTCCTTAAAGGCAGGGGCTTTGTGCCAACTTCTTAGTTGTACTTAATAAATATTTGTCGAATTCACAAATTAATCTTTTTTTGGCTTTTGTAATCAAACATAGCCCTGAAAATTAATGTTGATAAGAAGATGTTACCAGGGGGGTACCTGGGTGGCTCAGTCCTTAAGCATCTGTTTGGCTCAGGTCATGATCTCAGGGTCCTGGGATCCAGCCCCGTTGGGCTCCCTGCTCAGTGGGAAACCTGCTTCTCCCTCCTCCACTCCCCCTGTTTGTGTTTCCTCTCTCGCTGTGTCTCTCTCTGTCAAATAAATAAATAAAATCTTAAAAAAAAAAAAAAGATGTTACCAGATGTGAAAGTCTCTAACTCTGTAACTCTAAAGAAAAAGACAGAAGCTGCCCATTTTACTTCCTTTAATTCTCATACTTAGTAGATCTGACTCATTTGTCTCATGAAGTTCAGGATATTATCGCCATTAGCAGAAAACTTGAAAAGCAGACAAGAATACTAAGACCTCATGTGTACTTGGACACATAAGTAATTTTGAGAAGGTATTATCAAAATTATGTTTTGAAGCCTTCTTCTCATATAATAAATTGAAAATAGATTCTAACAACAATAGAAAATGTTCTATCACGTGCTCTGACTTTAGAAGAAATGAAAAAACCTAGCAAAATTGGTGGATCGATTTCAGTAATTCTCTACAGGGGGCAATTTTGCTCCTGAGGAGACATTTAGCGATCAACCGTTGCCTCACAAAACAACATTGTTAGCCAATGTCAGAATCAAACAGCATGTTATCAGACTAGATAGATCAGAAGGTGAAGGTAATAATAAACACCAGTATAATAATGACTAATACAAAGACATTGTCGATACGTACAAGTGGTCAGGGATATGATGCTGCTAAATATTCTGTATGTAGAGAACAGGCCCCCCACAACAAAGAATTATGCAGCCCAAAATATCAATGGTGCAGTGTGGTATGGACAGATGACAGCTACACTTGAGGTGGGGACAGCATAACAGAAAGTTGTGGAATCACTATGTGTGAAACACCCGGAAACTAATGTAACATTGTGTGTCAACTATACTTCCAAAAAAAAAAAAAAAAAAATCAATAGTGCAGAGGTTGAGGAATCCTGGTCTGTTTTTAAAATATATGATGTCGGGGCGCCTGGGTGGCTCAGTGGGTTGGGCCGCTGCCTTCAGCTCGGGTCATGATCTCGGGGTCCTGGGATCGAGTCCCACGTCGGGCTCTCTGCTCAGCGGGGAGCCTGCTTCCCTCTCTCTCTCTCTCTCTGCCTGCCTCTCCGTCTACTTGTGATCTCTCTCTGTCAAATAAGTAAATAAAATCTTTAAAAAAAAATAAAATATATGATGTTATCTTGGCTTGCTGGAGGAGGGAAAAAAGTGGAATCTCAACTACATCAGTGTTTCTCAAACTTTACTGTATATATGAATTGCGTGGGGAGCCTATTGAAATGAAGATTATGTTTCAATAGATTTGGGGAAAGGCCTGAAATTCTGCATTTCCAACGAACTCCCAGGAAATGCTAATGCTAATGCTGATAGTCCATGGACCACACTTTGAGTAACAAGGCACTAGATTATGCCACTGTGTTGTCTGTTGGGCTGGCATGGGGACAGAGATTCCTTAAGAATTTGTCTGAGAAGGTCCCCCCAAATAATGTTTGGAGCATGGTATGTGCAGTTTGTACTGGATTCATTAAAAATACATTATTTGGGGGGTGCTTGGCTGGCTCAGTCGGTGGAACATGAAACTCTTGATCTCGGGGTTGTAAGCTTGATGCCCATGTTGGGTATAGAGATTGCTTTAAAACTTTGAAAAAAAACAACAACATTATTTTTGAGTATTCTGTATTGTGCAATTCTTTCCTTTTCGGAGAAGTTTTAAAACATATCAACTAAGCATCATAAATACATCAGTGGAAGAATCTCAGCACCTCACCTTGTCTTTTAGTTGGTACTAGGCTTGAACAATTTCAAGCTGACTCAATGTACTTATTGAGAATGTCAGAATTAAACAGCAGCTAGACAATAAACCAGAGAGATCAGGTGAAGGTAGTTTTAAAACAGCGAGTATGATAATGGTTAACATTTAGTGAGCACTTACTATGGGCCAGGGACTTTTCTAAGCACTTTGATATGTATTCACTTAATTTTATTGATAACCCAATGAGGTAGGAACAATTACTATCACCATTTTAAGATGGGGAAATAAACACAGAAAGTTAAGGTATTTGAAAGTAAAGTGAAAAGTATGCCAGGATACCTCGATACAAGATAAATGATGAATAAAGCATGAAGAAGTTTGCTAGAAGGAATAAGCTCATTCTGTTCTTATTCCATTTGAATGTAAATTCCAAAACATTGAAAGAAAGAAAAGAAAGAAAAAGAATATCATCTGGAGGGACTGGAACATAGAGTGTAATGAAGTCTTTTTTAAAATAGAGCTTTATTCTAATTTAGCTAAATTAGAAACTTTCAAGGTTTCATAAAATGTATTTCAGAACCGAGGTTAAAAATCCAGGGGGCGCCTGGGTGGCTCAGTAGTTAACTGTTTGCTTCCCGCTCAGCAGAGAGCCTGCTTCTCCTTCTCCCACTCCCCCTGCTTATGTTCCCTCTCTTGCTGTGTCTCTCTGTCAAATAAACAGATAAAATCTTTAAAAAACATAATAAAATAAAATCCAGAAGAAGAAGAGTATAAACCGTAGAAGTTAGTTGTTTGTTTATTTAATATTAATTTAAACATTCAATTATCTTTCCCTTAAGAAATGTTATAAAAACAAAAGATTTATTTCAATAACAGTTACCTTTCTTAGGCATTTTGAAAATTGCCACAATTAATGGAATATTTTCTTAAGAATCTGGCATGTTACTAAAATAAATAAGTAAACTTCTTAAAAAAAAAAAAAAGAGGATCACCTAGCTGCCTCAGTCAGAACAACGTGTGACTCTTGATTTTACAGTCAGAAGTATTTTGAACCCCACTTTGGGTGTAGAGATTACTAAAAAAAAAATAAATAAGCTTTATTTTTTTTTTAAAGATTTTATTTATTTATTCGACACAGAGAAAGAGAGCACAAAGAGGGGAGCTGCAGGAAGAAGGAGAGGGAGAAGCAGACTCCCCACGGAGCAAGAAGCCCAAATCAGGGTTTGATCCCAGGACTGCAGGATCAGGATCATGATCTGAGCTGAAGGCAGCCACTTAACCGACTGAGTCACCCAGGTGCCCAAAAAAAGCTTTAAAAAAAAAAAAAAAGGAATGGTCTGGCATGACTTGCCTGTACAATTTTTTATGTATAATGTAATGAAGATTTTTCAAATGAATAATATGAAAAGAGAAGTGAAAAAAAAGTTACATAACTATATGGGCTATTATAGTTGAAATTTCAGTAATTATAATCCTCTGTAGATAAGACTGGATGCCATTTACCTAAGAAATGCAGAAAATGATATATATGTGTAAGCATGAGATCATAATATCCTCCTCTACAAATTCCTTTTATCACAGTTGTTCAGTTGCACAGAACTATAAAAAAATCTTTGTACATGCATACATTCATTCCTCCTCTCCACCTTTCCTCACACTTACAGGAAACTGGAAAGAAAAAGGTGGGGGGTGCTCATGGAATTGAAGAAATCTGATGAAAATTCTCTTCTCTCTCAACGTTTTCCAACAACAACAAAATATCTCCATGATAACATTTGGAGGTATCAAGCTGGTTTCTTTACAAGGCTCTGAATCTTGGGCACTTACTGTTTTTCTAGTTGGATAAACTCATCTGCTGGAAATCAAATAATAATAATTATTTATAAGAAAATTGCCTGGTAGGGGCGCCTGGGTGGCTCAGTGGTTGAAGCCTCTGCCTTCGGCTTGGGTCATGATCCCAGGGTCCTGGGATCGAGCCCCACATCGGGCTCTCTGCTCAGCGGGGAGCCTGCTTCCTCCTCTCTCTCTCTGCCTGCCTCTCTGCCTACTTGTGATTTCTGTCTGTCAAATAAATAAGTAAAATCTTAAAAAAAAAAAAAGAAAATTGCCTGGTAAATTTACCATTTATCAGTATCTACATTTGCCAGATGCTTTATATACGTAAACAGTCATAAATAAGAAATGTGGCCAGGGGCGCCTGGGTGGCTCAGGGGGGTTGGGCCTTTGCCTTCAGCTCAGATCATGATCCCAGGGTCCTGGGATCAAGCCCCGCAATGGGCTCTCTGCTCAGCGGGGAGCCTGCTTCCCCCTCTCTCTGCCTGTCTCTCTGCCTACTTGTGAGCTCTCTCTCTCTGTCAAATAAATAAATAAAATCTTAAAAAAAAAAAAAGAAAGAAAGAAAGAAAGAAAGAAAAAAGAAATGTGGCCGGAGGTAACTCAAATTTCTAAATGTTTGAATGTTTGATAAAATAAAAAGCAAGATTTAAAAAAAACCCAGGGCATGTGGGTGGCTGAGTTAATGAGCATCTGCCTTCAGCTCAGGTCACAGTCCTGTGGTCCTGGGATGGAGTCCTGCATCAGGCTCCCTGCTGGGGAGCAGCTCCCTCTGCAGCTCCCCCTGCTTGTGCTCTCTCACTCTCTCTCAAATAAATAAATAAAATCTTAAAAAAAATTTTTTTTTAAAGCTTATATACAGGGAAATTTGGGTTGTCCATAATGCTATGAACACAGAAAATGTATGACAGTATAAATTCAAACTAAAATGATTTCTTTCTGATTTAACCAGATAATTATTTCATGATACTTTTCTTTGCCTGTAGAGGTCCAGCCTATTGAACTTGAACACATTTTGTAAAAAAGAATTTTAATGTGTTTTCATGTTTTTTTTTTTAAAGGTTTTATTTATTTATTTGATAGAGATCACAAGTAGGCAGAGAGACAGGCTGAGAGAGAGGAGGAAACAGGCTCCCCGCTGAGCAGAGAGCCCTATGCGGGGCTTGATCCCAGGACCCCAGGATCATGACCTGAGCCAAAAGCAGAGGCCCTAACCCACTGAGCCACCCAGATGCCCCTGTTTTCATGTTTTAAATGTTTAAGTTATGCTGAGATTCATGAAAGCTGAAGTATTTGAAAAAAATTTTTTAAGGATCTTATTTATTTGACAGAGACATAGCAAGACAGGGAACACAAGCAGGGGAGTGGCAGAGGGAGAAGAAGCCTTCTTAGTGGAGCAGGGAGCCTGATGTGGGGCTCGATCCCATGATCCCAGGATCATGGCCTGAGCCGAAGGCAGCCACTTAACGACTGAACCACCCAGGCACCCCGTAAAATATTTCTTAAGTCTTTCCTACATAAGTCAAACTATACCGAAGGACACATTGAAATAGTTTGCCTAGGGGCACCTGGGTGCCTTAGTCAGCAAAGCATCTGATTTTGGCTATGGTCATGATCTCAGGGTCCTGGGCAGGAGCCCTTCCTTGGAGTTCTAGTCGGGACTCTGTGCTCAGCAGGGAGGCTGCTTGAGGATCTACTCTTCTTCTTCCACCCCTTCCCCAGCTCATTCTCTCTCTCTCAAATACATAAATAAATCTTTAAAAAAGAAAAAAAATTTTCCCCTCATAATTCAACTATATGTTTTTTGCCCAACATAATTTAGTCACTAATGTACTACATAGCCTTTTCTTGTGTTTAAACCACGACAAGCGGCTCTTCTCTCTTTATCCGGTAACAGCAAGATTCTTCAATAAGCGTTTTTCAGGGAACTTGGGAAGAGAAGGAGAGCACAGGGTGAGCAAATAAAATGGGCAAGGGTGCGTGAAACTGAGGCCAAGAGGAGGGACCACTCTGCAACAACTGGACATGGCCATGGCTGGTGGGTGGTTGAGGGTGTGCAGTCATAGACTGGGTGTGTGGTTGGCAGGAACCATATACTATCCAAGAAACTGAGTTAACAGGCTCACCAGACTCACAGACTGAGGAAACAAGCCCACAGACTCACCAGACTAAGGAAATAAGAAAACGGTGTTGGGTTGGCCTTCAGAGGAGATGAGATGGGAAACAACGATGATCCCAGAATTAATGCCCAGGGGGCAATTTGTAGTTTCCTAGGCAGAAGCATCATCTTTATGATAAACCAAGAGACTCAACCCAGGGAAACCATGGAGAAGGAAGAAGAGGGTCTTATGAATGACGTGGGCAGAAATAGTTCCAGCTTCTTCCTACTACACCAGGATATACATCTCCTTAATTTGTGCAAGAGTTTCAGTTTTCTGACTGGAAAGAGAGAGGACCAGGAGACTAAGAAATCCATGCTACATACAGATTAGTCAAAGGTTTTGGAGAGTCCCAAAGCCCTGCACCTGTTATAGCATTTTCAACATGAAGGGTGGTCCAAAAGAGCCTCAGTTTTCTGAGGAGTTCCTGCTTTCACTGCTACAGCTAGACAAGACTGGAGGTAAGTCAGTAGAGTTTGTCACTCAGTTGTGTCAGAAGAATTTGTCCAGTCTTGTTTTATAGTGGCATCAGCTCTGATGCTAGAGAGATAAAAAACTCAACACCTGGTACTTGAAGAAAGACAAACAAGAGGCAGCTGGAAGTTCACACAGCTCCTGTCGTTTTTCCATCAGAGGTTCATCTCTTCCCCAACACCTTATTGAGAAGGTAGGCTGCAGCCTGTTTGGGCTTCTAGCCTCCTATTATTCTGGTTAAGAACTTGGCAAGGCCATCTGGACCCTCTGGCTGAACCCCCAAGGCAGGAGATACAATTGCCCTTCCAAAGACTGGGATGAAGAAGAAAAGAGCAGGGCTTCCCTTCCCTCTCCACCAGCGAGGACCCAAAGGCAGCCCTATTGCCCTAGGCAGAGAGAAGAATGTCTGCCAGGCTCTGCTTCTAGAGATGCAGAACTAGGGACCAGGCGACTGTTATTCCTCCCTTTTAGCTTTCCTCACCGATGGTGTGGGGTGGGGAGAATGGTTTCAGGCATTTAAGCTTTAGCCGGTATGAGAGATCTGCCAGCGTTTTTTTTTTGTTTTGTTTTTTGTTTTTTGTTTTGAGAGATAGAAAGAAAGTGCACACACATGTGTGGGGGGAGGGGCAGAGGGAGAGGAAGAGAGAATCCCAAGCAGACTCCACCTCCAGTAAGGAACCTCATGCGGGGCTCCATCTCACCATGCAGAGATCACAACCTGAGCGGAAATCAAGAGTCGGTTCCTTAACCAACTGAGCCACCCAGGCGCCCCTGCCAGCATGGTTTTTTTATGAGGTCAGGGTGACTAAGGGAAGAAATGAGATCCGGTGAGGGAGGACAGAGTAAATGGGGCTTCAAAGACAAACTCTGCCTGTCCTGAAATCCAGAAAGTAGAATCATGTGCAGATCTGAGAAGGCAACTGTCAGAATGTCACAATGAAGTTCTTGGTAGGAGGGCATGAGAAAATTTGCTTTTTATTGGCCCCAGTGAACATGAAATCCCCAAGGTCTTGCGTAAAACATTAACTCCATTGGTTGTTGAAGACTTTAGTCAAACAACTTATACTTGTAGAAATAACTGGCATATAGAAAAACATACAAGGTTTACTTGAGGAATAAAAGCACCTTCGTTTATGAATTCACATCTATATTCCAAATTCTGCTCCTACAGGAGATACAGAGCTGTGTAGTAACTCTAGTGGAGAGAGACAGGTCTGAGCTGTACCAAAAAAAAAAAAAAAAAAGTGAGTTTCATAGGCTCAAACAATATTTTTATAAATATTTCTACTTTAAATAGATTAGAGTTGCCAAATGGGACAGCGAAAAATGTCTAGAATCCAGAGATCTAGAGCCTTCTCAGTTTTGCTCCTAGCAGGGAAACAGAACTTTTTTTTTTTTTAAGATTTTATATATTTATTTGACAGACAAGGGATCACAAGTAGGGAGAGAGGCAGGCAAAAAGAAGGAGGGGAAAGCAGGCTCCCTGCTGAGCAGAGAGCCCCATGTGGGGCTCAATCCCAGGACTCTGAGATCATGACCTGAGCCGAAGGCAGAAGCTTAACGCACTGAGCCACACAGGTGCCCCAGGCAGACAGAACTCTTGACCATTAGTGAAGTGATCAAACTGCTAAAAGATCCCTAAGGTCCCTCCAGGCTCAATGACACCCCTTAACTTCTATTTGATCCTTTCTTCTTAAAGATTACAACAGATAAAGACAGGTGCAGTTATGTTTATTTATTTATTTATTTATTTATTAAGATTTTATTTATTTGTTTGACAGAGAGAGACACAGCAAGAGAGGGAACATGAGCAGGGGCAGAGGGAAAGGGAGAAGCAGGCTTCCTGCTGAGCAGGCAGACGCTGGGCTAGATCCCAGGACCTTGAGATCATGACCTGAGCTAAAGGCAGACACTTCATAACTGAGCCACCCAGGTGCCCCAAAATATGAGAAATTTAAACTAGCATGTATAAATGCAATTTAAACTTCTTGAGTATGCTAGTCAATTGTTCCAGCTTCATAAGGTATCCCTGAAAATTTTTTTTTAAGATTTTATTTATTTATTTGAGAGAGGGAGAGAGAGCATGAGAAGGGAGAAGCAGACTCCCCAAGGAGCTGGGAGCCTGATGTGGGACTCGATCCCAGAACTCCAGGATCACGACCTGAGCCGAAGGCAGTGGCTTAACCAACTGAGCCACCCAGGCTTCCCTCCCTGAAAATTTTTAAGTAACATTTTTCAATTCAAGACTGCGTTTGGTTATTTAAGCAATTTGTGACAAACTGCCACTTTCCCTAGTAATGCTTCTGGACTGTTGATTTAAAAAAAATGAATGTGACTGTGCCCTTCCAATTTTAGAAAATCCTTCTGTGGCTACCCATTACCCCACAAGAAAAGAAACCCCAGCTTCCTAACACAACAGGCAAGGCCTTTGGCAACTGGGCCCTGCTTCCTCCAGTCCTGTTCATTCTCTGATGTCTGCACACTGTACACTCAGTACACGCTGATTGCCATTTCCCAGAATAACAGTCTCTTAGCTCTGGGCCTTCATGTGCGCTACTTCCTCAATCCAGACTGTTCTTCACTCCTTTTCTCCCTTCAGAGCCTTCATTGATTGCCTGGACTTGGGTTCATGCATGACTCCCACAGTTCCTGTGCCTATGTCCACCCTGGGTCTTGCCTATTGCAGTATAACAGTCTGCTTACACATCCATCTCCTGACTACAATCGGAAATTCCAGGACGGTGCACAGGCCTGAACATGTAGACACCCTTAATAAAAGATGTTCTGAGTGAATAAATGAGTTAATGAGCACGGATATCAACAGATGACATTCCAAACACGGGGAACAACACGAGGGAAGAGAAGCATTGTGAATTAGGGCCCCTGAAAGGAATTAAGAATGTCTGGAAACCTATCTGAAGAAGGCGAATAGTTAGTAATGGGATAAGAGAAGTGAGAACAGATCCAGTGAGTTTGACAATTTGGACTTTATCCTGAAGACAACAGTGAATCATTAGTGGGTTTTAGCAAAGGGAATAATTAGATTAGTTAGCATTTTAGGAAAAACATAGTAAAGAATAAATTGGAAGTAAGCAAGGCGAGGGACAAGGAGGTATGTAGAGTGATTGTTGCAGAAAACCAAGAGCTGGAGATGGCCTGAACTGATGTAGCGCCCTCTAGGGAAGGCAGGAAATGGGAAGATTCAAGAAATGTTAAGGAGATAAAATGGTCAGAACTTGGCGTTGGCTATACATCTTCCCTCCCCAACGGATTGATAAACTTTTTAAGAGCAGAAATACTCCAGTGTATGTCTCCATATTCCACTAAGTTACCTATGGTGCCTACCCCTATTATGAAGTGTCTAATAAATATTTGTTGAATTAATAGGTGAATGAATGAATGACACTTTATAGCTATCCAAGTTGAGCTGATAAATCCTTTCTCTCCCTCTTTTTTAAAGATTTTATTTATTTATTTGACAGAGAGAGAGAGATCACAAGTAGGCGGAGAGGCAGGCAGAGAGAGAGGGGGAAGCAGGCTCCCCGCTGAGCAGAGAGCCCAACGTGGGGCTCGATCCCAGGACCCTGAGACCATGACCCAAGCTGAAGGCAGAGACTTAACCCACTGAGCCACCCAGGTGCCCCTAAATCCTTTCTCTTAAAAAGCAAACAAACAAAGAAAGAAATAACTCAACTTAGATTTAGAAAAGACTCAAAACTGTTTATCAAGGTAGTCACCTCAGGCATGAAGGTGGGCTAGCTTGTGGGATGTTCTTGTCTAAAAAGGCAAATACAATCTATGTATAAAATTCCATATTACTCCTTGGGAGGAAGAAGACTCTTAATTTACTTAAAATTTTTTTAAAGTTTTATTTATTTATTTATTTTTAAATATTTTATTTATTTATTTGACAGACATCACAAGTAAGCAGAGAGGCAGCCAGAGAGAGAGGGGGAAACAGGCTCCCTGCTGAGCAGAGAGCCCCATGCGGGGCTCCATCTCAGGACCCTGAGATCATGACCCAAGCCGAAGGCAGAGGCTTAACCCACTGAGCCACCCAGGCGCCCCATTTTTATTTTATTTTTTTTTTAAGTAATCTCTACCCCCAGTGTGGGCCTCAAACTCACGACCCTGAGATCAAGAGTTGCATGTTGTACCATCTGAGTCAGCCAGGTGACCCTGGAGACTCTTATTTTAAAGTAAATGCTTAAAAGGATCTCATTTTACACAATTTGTACCATGAGAAAAGTCTGTGCAACCAGCCACATAGAATCCTATTAGATAGAGATACCTGGTCCAAAGCAATATAAAAGTATATTGTATGCTATTATATGCTGCATCTGTTTGGAGATAGCTTGTCACTTAGATATGTCAGAAATGTCAGAAATGATGTCCTGTGCTTTCCACTGAGAAAAATCCTGTATACTTTTCAGATTGCCTCTGGAAATCTTCTTTTAACTCATAAAATATTAAATTATGATTCCTTAAGTTACTGGGCAAACCAAACCAAAAAGACATGTATCAGAGGTGGTAGAGGAGGTCATTATAGTTAATTAATAACCCACTATTGGAAATCAGCAATAATCTTAACAATTAACAAATAAACACAGTTAGCCTACGTAATGAAAGCTTTGATTCATTCTTCAACCTTTACTTAATCATTTCCACAATCAAAGAAGTGATAACAAAAGTTAAAAATTTTGAAGTTCAAAATCCTGTCAAAAACATTTTCAAACAAGGTCATAATTAATCATACACACAAAAAAGAAACAAAGTCACAAATGCTAATTCATATTTCATGATTCATTCATAAAATAATTTGTATCACATGCATATTCATTCATTTGCATAACTCTTGATGATAAATTGAGAAAGGAGCATAGATAATTTTTTAAAACATGGAAACAATCTACCACACAGTATCAAACAAAAAAGTACATTATAAAACCCAGTTGTCACAGATCTGAACCTAACAACCAGTTTTCCAAAAAGGGCAATTATCTTATTTTAGTTGAAAAATTAAACCTAAAAATGCATTACTCCAACTTTACTTGCTTGAAAATATTACAAAGCACAGAAAGGACCAAAGACAGGAACAGTTTGAACTATGATATTCAAATTTGTGTTTTAACTAAAAGATAAATGCTTCACCATATGAGCTCTCAATTATTAATTTTGTGGTATTAAGTTTTTGTCTACCTCTACTTCTATGATTTTTTTTGCTGGTTTTTTGCTTTTTTACTTTTAGTTGGGTAAGTTTTTATTTTATTTTATTTTATTTTATTATTTTTTTTAAGATTTTATTTATTTATTTGACAGAGAGAGATCACAAGTAGACGGAGAGGCAGGCAGAGAGAGAGAGAGAGGGAAGCAGGCTCCCTGCCGAGCAGAGAGCCCGACTCGGGACTCGATCCCGGGACCCTGAGATCATGACCTGAGCCAAAGGCAGTGGCTTAACCCACTGAGCCACCCAGGCGCCCCATAGTTGGGTAAGTTTTTAAATGTTAGATAAAATTTAAATGCTCTTTCTCAAATTTTTTGCTATTTAATTATTTTGTAAAGAAAATTTAAGAGACTAGTCAAATCAATATTGTTGATTTGATAATTAAAAAAATAACATCAACCATACTTGAGGTTAGTGGACTTGCAAAGATTTTTTACTTCAACCCACAATAAAAAAAAATACATTTTACATTGTGACCCAATCCACATGTCTCCACATAAATGACTGAAACAGGACAGTAGTTCTATGAAACACTGCTTATATTTCTTGCAATATGCCCTCATATTTTCAGTTCTATTCTACTCGATTTAATTTTTAAAAGACACACTAAAGTGATGGGCTATGGCCTGCTGCTTGAAAACCTCAGTTTTAGTCATCCCACATTTAAGAAACAGCATAGTAATTAAAGACTCTAGGGACAGATGTCTGATTTTGTGTCCCAGCTCTGCTACCTTCTAGCTCTGTGATTTTGTACAAGTTGACCCAGCCTCCCCATCTGCAAAATGAGGATAACAAGAGGACCTACTTCATAAGGTCATTGTGAGAATTGGTAAATACATGTAATAGTTTTTTTTTTTTTTTTAAGATTTTATTTATTCATTTGTCAGAGAGAGAGCATAAGCTGGGCAGCAGTAGGCAGAGGGAAAAGCAGGCTCCCTGCTGTACAAGGACTTGCTCCCAGGGATCTGGAATCATGACCTGAGCTCAAGACAGGCACTTAATTGACTGAGTCACCGAGCACTCCAAAGCTTCTAAGATTTATATCAAAGAGCCTACAACTTGTGGGGTACCTGGCTGGTTCATTTGGAAGAACATGCAACTCTTGATCTTGGGGTTGTGGGTTCAAGCCCCACATTTGGTGTAGAGATTACTAAAAAATAAATTAATTAATTAAAAAGTGCCTACCATTTATTGAGCAATCAATACATTTTATTGTTATTATTATTATTTACCAGTCACCAGGTGGGAATAGACAATTCAGAAAGTCTGGATACAGTCCATAGTACCAGGCACTCTCAGGCATTCCAAAGACACACTGCTCTCATTACTCATCTTTTACTGGTTGATAAATTATAACCATGACAAATGGGCTTTTATACAGATAGTAGTAAAACTTGACACTTCATCAAAATACAGTTTCCCTTGGTTTAAAAGCAAAAAAAAAAAAAAAAAAAAGAATTCAACCTCTATATAATTACCAAGTAGCTACTCCTCATAGTCAAAGAATAATTTTGTCACAGAGAGTGCTTATCAACCTCATCAAGTCACTCTGAAAGGAAATTCCAGTGTTTGAGATTGATGTTCAGATGGTGTTTACAGTCTCTCCCTCTGGTGAAGAAATGTGTTTTAATAAGACATTTAAAATCTTGATCTTTGTCTTCAGAATTTTTACTCATTCAGATTTACACGGCTTGAAGTATCACATTTGATACCTGCGGCTCTAATTATATTATAAAACAATGCCTTTTCCCCTTTTCTAGAAAGTCACAGGAAGAAAAAAAAAAGGTTTTTCCCCTAAAGTCATAACCTTCTAAACAGACATTCTGAACGTTATCGACGTAGTACCTATATCAGCAATACGTTCAAATTCTTTATAAAATGAAGAACAGAATAAAAGTAATTCCAGAGTCTTACACTGTGCTTTAGTTTTTTATTTTGTTAAGACAAATGAAATCTGTTGTTACATCATTTTAATTCTATTAACTTTAGCCAAGTATATAGACAGCTATTGTTAGAATAGAAATTCTGTAATGACATTACAGTTCCAAGAATACAGCTTTCTGAACTGTTACTCAAATTGATTTTAGATGCTTAAGGCAGTGAAAGAGTTACTCTAAAAAATCACACTAATTAAGATAGAAACTGGCTTTACTATGATATTCCTCACTTTCCACATTTGCTTTTGCTCCTCTGCCAGAACCACACACTTAACTTATTTTTCTTGTTAAGTCCTTTGAAGCTTCCCTGGGTAGAGTAATGATGCAGCGGTAGCAGGGAGGGATGGAGGCAGGTGGCATGGGATGGAATGAAGGCATTATGGGACCCACCAGTGCGTGGACAGATGGAAAGGTCTTCCAAGAGTTTTAAGATTTGATTACTCCCTGCAGTAAAATTATATCAACAGGTAATTAGATCCATTTATAGATGTAACCACCCTAAAAATGGTTAATTAATCTGAAGCTTGAAGAGATCTATGAATTCCTAGATCTAAAGTAAAGAGGATATGGTCTCAGCGACATATAAAAGAACATGCAAACAAGTAAATTTGTATTATATTCTATGTGAATTAATTGGTCATGAATTGTCGCTTGGGGTTCATCTATTCATTCATTTAACACTTTGTCATCATCATTATCCTCAACAATTATAAAAGCCTCCTGGGGCTCCTAGGTAACTCAGTCAGTTAAGTGTCCGCCTTTGCCTCAGGTCATGATTTTATTTATTTACTTGAAAGAGAGAGAGCATGCCAAGTGGGGGGAGGGGCAGAGGGAGAAGCAGAGGGAGAAGCTCCATGCTCCACTGAGCATGGAGCCTGATCTAGGGCTCCATCCCATGACACCGGGATCATGACCTGAGCCGAAGGCACATGCTTAACCACTGAGCAGCCCGGGCGACCCTCTAAATAAAATCTTTAAAAAAAAAAAAAAAAAGCTTCCTAAACTTTCTAGAGCAGCCGAAGATTTTGAGACATGCACATCTAATCAATTCTGGATCTCCAGCCTAAAACCCTTCAGTGGAAACTGATCGTTTTCAGTACCAAGCACAATTGTTAACAAGTTTTATGAAGTCTACCTCCAGGGCCACTGCAGATGTTTCTTTCCTCATTCCTGAAGGGTCAGCTGGACTTTTGGTTCCCCAACAGCATAAAACTCCTTTCTTTGGGGAAGCAGTCCCTCTGCCTGCCAATACTTTCTTCAAAATCTTAGTTGAAACAATTCAGTTAATCTTCAGTTCTCACTTTAATAGCCGGTTCCTAAGGGAGATTCTCCCAGATTAGCTTCTCCCTGCAGGGTCTCATTGTACTTGAGACATTATACTTCTCACTCACTCTACTGCCATCAAGTATCTGTTTAATGTCTGTTTCCGCTGCTAGACTCTTGACAGGATCACATGTCTTTTTTTTTTTTTTTTTAAGATTTTATTTATTTATTTGACAGACAGAGATCACAAATAGGCAGAGAAGCAGGCAGAGAGAGAGGGAGGAAGCAGGCTCCCGGCTGAGCAGAGAGCCTGATTCGGGGCTCGATTCCAGGACCCTGGGATCCTGACGGGAGCCAAAGGCAGAGGCTTTAACCCACTGAGCCGCCAGGCGCCCCGTATCACACGTCTTTTCAGTGCTCAGCAGCAAGCAGAGTACCTGGTCAAACAGTAGGTACACAATAGATCTTTGCTGAATGAAGGCACACACATTCATTCATTCATTCAAATTTTTTAAAAGGTTTTATTTATTTATTTGAGAGAGAGAAGAGAGAGAGAGAGTATGAGAAGAGGGAAGGTCAAAGGGAGAAGCAGACTCCCTGCCAAGCAGGGAGCCTGATGCAGGACTTGATCCTGGTACGCCAGGATCATGACCTGAGCCAAAGGCAGTTGCTTAACCAACTGAGCCACCCAGGCACCCTGGCACACACATTTACTACATGCACACTGCAGTCTACAACATACAAGGCAATGCATTGGGTACTTCAGGGACAGAGCTGAGTAAGACAGGGGGTCTGTCTTCAAGAGATCAGACTTGCAAACTGCTACCACAGAACATAAATGCTTTGAAGGGAAGTGGGTGCCAGGTACCTTATCACTCTCATGCAATCATGCATTTCTATTTAGCATGTGCCAGGCTTTGCCCTAAAACCTATACATTATCTCCCTCATTCAATCCTCATGACAACGCCATGTGTTGGTAAGGAACTTGCCCAAGGCCACAGCCAATATTTGAACTCAGCATATCCAGTCTTCTGGCTGCAAAGCAGAAAGCCACACAGACACAGCAGCTGAGACAGTGAGACCCTGTCAATATGTCCAGCTTCTTCCCCAGCCCTGCTCACAATTTAAAAGGGGCTCATAATAGGCAATTTAAAATTTGATTTAAATTTTTAAATGTTGAATATGTAATGCTTTCACACGTTTTTCCCTGTATGTTTTTTTTTTTAATATAAGGTTGTAATATTCTTCTTCTTCTTCTTTTTTTTTTTTTTTAGATTTTATTTGCCAGAAAGAGAGACAGCGAGAGAGGGACTACAAACAGACAGAGTGAGAGGGGGAGAAGCAGGCCTCCGTCCGAGCAGGAAGCCTGATATGGGGCTTGATCCCAGGACCCTGAGATCATGACCTGAGCCCAAGGCAGATGCTTAACAACTGAGCCACCCTGATGGCGCACCCCCTGAATATTTTCTTGAATAAACAGTGCATTCTCATGGTTCAGGGGTTTAAAAAAAATAAGCAGGTTCACTTGAAAGTTTCCTACTCCGGGGGTGACTGGGTGGTTCAGTCATTGCTTCAGCTGAGGTCATGATCCCAGGGTCCTGGGATTGAGCCCCACATTGGGCTCACTGCTCTGTGGGAAGCCACTACTCCCTCTCCCGCACTTGTGTTCCCTCTCTCGCTATCTCTCTCTGTCAAATAAATAAATAGAATCTTAAAAAAAAAAAAGGAAAGTTTCCTACTCCTGTCTCTCATTGGTTCATACCCAAACTGCCGAAAGTAACGCCTCTTTATGCATTAGTATAACATTTCTTTATGAATACACAAATAAAAAATATATATTCTTATTTCATCCCTTTTTTCCTTCCAGAAGACAGAATACCACACATATTGTTCTGCACCTTGTTTTTTCAGTTAGTGATGGACATATATCTTGAAGATCTTTCTGTATCATCAGGACATCATTCTTTCTTGGTTGCATAGTATCCATTTCATGAATATACTTCAATTTATTTAATTAGTCCTTTATTGATAGACCTTTGGGCTATTTCCAATTTTTTATTGTTACAAACAATACTGTAATGAATAACCTTGTACATAGGTCAATTAGCACGTGTGCAAGCACATCCACAGGGCTAATTTCTAGGAGTAGTATTGCTGGGTCAAAGGGCAGATGCATTTGTAATTTAGATAGATTCTGCAAATTGTCCTCTATAGGGATTAAATCAATTTACATTCCTACAAGCAGTGGATGAGAACACCTGTTTTCCCACAGCCTCTCAACAACAGGGTGTTAAGAAACTTCTGGTTATTTGCCAATTTGATGGGTGAAAAATGGCTCTACAGCATTTTTCTCATTATAAGTGAGGTTGAACATTTTTTTTTTACGTTCGAGAGTTTGTATTTCCTTTTCTCTGAACTATCTATTCACATCCTTTGTCTACTTTTCTCTTGTTGCTTTTTTCCCTCTGGTTTTCATAGGAGCTTTTTCTATATAAAGGAGTTTAGCATCTGCTAAGTTGCAGCCAGTTTTCTATAATATTGTGTTCAAGTTCTAACCAAAGCAACAAAATGTGTATTGGATACAATGTAAGAATATTCAAAAGAAGAAGGCAATATATCAGTATTTAAACATGATTACAGGGGTGCCTGGGTGGCTCAGTTTGATAAGCGTCTGCCTTCAGCTCAGGTCATGATCCCAGGGTCTTGGGATAGAGCCCCTGCTCTGCCGGGAGTCTGCTCCTCCCTCTCCCTGCTCCTTCTGCCCCTCTCCTAGCCCTTCCTCCAACCCTGCCCCTGCTCATGCTCTCTCTCTCAATTAAATAAATAAAATAAAATAAAAAAAGTAATCTACAGCCAACATGGGGCTTGAACTTAGACCTCTGAGATCAAGAGTCACATGCTCCACAGACTGAGTCAGCCACAAGTCCCAATTACGCATAAATTATGCATATTTGAAAGTCTACTATAGACTGGATGGCTCAGTCCATTAAGGGTCTGACTGTTGATTTTGGATCAGGTCATGATCGCAGGGTCATAGGATTGAGCCCTGCACCAGGCTCTGTGCTTAGCGCAGGTCTGCTTGTCCCTCTCCCCTCTCCTTAAATAAATAAATAGGTTAATTAATTAATTAATTAAATCTTTTTAAAAAGTCTGCTATAGGATATCATTAAGACTTTCTCATGTAATTCTTTTGCTCTCTACATTTCTGTATTGTTTGAAGTCTTCTACAATTATTATTATTATTATTATTCAAGCCCCACATTGGGAGTGGAGCCTACTTAAAAAAAAAATTTGAAAACCACTATATACAAATAAATCCAACACTCAAATGCAGGATTACAAAATTGCAATTGCGGTATATTTAATTTTTTTCAAGTTGATACTATTTTTTACACTTTAAATAATATTTATACTTTGGACACCCCACTTTCTGACCAAACTTTCCCCTCACCCTGCCCTTTCCTCAGCTGCTCTTCACTTGGATTCTTGAACCTCTTGTCCCCTTTCTCTTCCTTTGGGCAGAGTTCCTTCTGCCTTTATTTTTTCTTTCTCCAGCCTTTAGCTCTTGGCCCTTTACCTTGACCACTCTGTTCCCTTGCCTTTCTGTGGTTCCACCTGCAAAGGGGCCCTCACGGCTGCCAGGCTAAATAAATGTTTCCCATTATCCACAACAGTCTTTCCAAACCTCCACAAATCTCTGACCCTCCCATCTCACCCTCCAAGAATGACCTCACCTCCTACTTTTAGCTAAAACAGAATGCTAAAAGGAACTCCCCCCAACTTCCTGCCACCAAAATAACACCCCTCCTTTCCACCTATTAAGGCTATTTTTTCCCTCCTATGCTGCAGATCACACACCGCACCCCCATCATCTTGGGCTTTGCACTGCTAATCACCCCCCCCCCGACCTCTGAATTTTGCATCTCTCTGGTCCACGAGTCTTTATAACATGGTTACTTATAATTCAACAGTTCGATGGAGTCAGCATGAAGTTTGTCTCTGACGTTCCTGTTCCCGCAGAGCTAAGTGTTCATCTCATTATCCTGGCTCTTTCTGACGAGCAGGTTAAGTTTACCAAAGAAGCAGTGACAAATAGCTAGAAGAAATCTCTCTGTAAATAGTTCTTCTTGAGCTTTTTTATCACCATGGAATTGATGCTTGGGGTCATATTTATGGAAGGGAATTAAGAGAGGTTCTTTTGAGAGTTTTTCAACTGATATTTTTGGTTATGCAGAAAGGTGGGGAGGGAAAAGGTGGAAATACTTAACCAAGTTACTGAAAATAATATTGGAATAATTGTCAAGTATTATACCAGGATAACAATGAAGAGGTTGGCCCAACTTCTGGATCTGTCGATGAGTCAGATGTATCTCTCGAGAAGCTAGTAGTTAGCAAGACAGGTTGGCAGGAATTAACAATTTTCAGGACCCAAGGATCCAAATAACCTACCAAATGACCGGTCTCCAAAACTGAATTTGCTGTTATCCACATCTCACATAGACAAAGAAGAGATGACACATAATCCACAATAAGGGACTTGATGTCTTTGAAAAGGCATTTAGACAATCAAATGGAGCGCAGGTGCCTAGTAATTTTTTCTCTAATCTCAACTGCTTTGTCTACAATGTAAAAGATAAAATATTGGAGGGTTTTTTGTTTGTTTGTTTTTGTTTTTGGCTTTTAAGTTCCCTAGGTTTCATTCCCTCAACTGTGACTATCAACAAACCATTCATATTCATTTGTTCAGCCCTCCTCCACTTAAGTGCACTTAAGATTTGTCTTTGTAACTGTTCCTTGCCACCCTTGTATTAAGTAATGTCAGAAAGCAAGATACCTTGTTGATATTGAAATAATTTCCTGCCAAGAGCCTTTGCTAAATTAAGATTTAATCTTAGGCCCTTAGCTTCTACAGAAAGGTGATTGTAAGAAATGTCTTTTCAAAGAAATATTTCCTGTATCTTTTGCAAAGTCAAATCAAAGACATCCATTTATTCATTCACTTAACAAATATTTATTGACTCCTGATTACATGCCAGGCTGGGGATACAAACATGAATGAAACCCAGTCTCTGCCCTGAAGGAGAATACAACCTGGTGAAATGCAGACACATAAATGAATCACAATATAGTGTTAGTGTCTGTAATTAGAGGCATGAATAAAGTGTTGGGGGAGCAAAAGGAGGGGGAGACAGAATTCAGCCTCAGGGTGAAGGAGCACTTCTCAGAGATGGTCATAAGAAAGTTGGATATTGAAGGTTGAGAAGAGCTCCTTTGACCAACAGGGGAGAAGAGAAAGGCACTCCAGAGCCAAAAGCCTGAATAAGGATGGGCAAGTATGAACTTCTAGCTTCACAAATTCATAGAGCAGTCATTAGGATAGAAAAGGGACACTAGAAGTATCCAGAGATGAGGCCAGAAAAATAGGTTAGGGACCAATTTTAAAGAGACTTGAGGTATAATGGATAACATTCATAGGCCCTGGAGGCAGATCGTCTTGTGTAGCTAATTTACTACTGCTGGCGATGAAATCTGGGGCACCTGAACATTCCAAGCCTTGTATCCCCATCTGTAAAAAAAGGAGATCACTCATTTGACAGGATTTCTGGAGAATCCACTACGGGTCAAGTACGTAATAACAGTAATGCCTGCCTAATAGGGTTGTTTATAGGACAAGTTAGTAAACATAAAGCATTCTGAATGGTGCCTGATCCATAGTAAGTGCTAACAAATGTTAGTAATTAGTATAAATCATTATAATGTTAAAATGCCTTCTTGGGGCGCCTGGGTGGCTCAGTGGGTTAAGCCTCTGCCTTTGGCCCAGGTCATGATCTCAGGGTCCTGGAATCAAGCCCCTCATCGGGCTTTCTGCTCAGCAGGGAGTCTGCTTCCCCCTCTCTCTCTGCCTGCCTCTCTGCCTACTTGTGATCTTTGTCTGTCAAATAAATAAATAAAATCTTTTTAAAAAATTAAAAAAATTAAATGCCTTCTTATATGATAAAGGGTGTGCTTCTTATTCTTCAAACAACAGGGCTCTCCTTAAGATTTCTAGGGGAGGGACAACATTGGATTTAATTTTAGAAAGATTATTGGCTGCAGGAAAGGATAGAGGAAAGACTGGAGCAAGAGATTAGACATGGTGAGAAAAATTAGGAGGTGATTCCAATAGTCCTAGATTGAGGACCTAACATATATTAGTGCTGATGGGGTCAGAAATGAAGGAAGAGATCTGAGAAATGTTTAGGTGAGAGAACTTGATAATTGATATAGTAGCAGATGTGGAGATGAGGAGTCAAAGGTGATCCTCACATTTCTGGTGTGGGTGACAGAATTAATGGTGTCCTAAACTGAGAGAGATAATGCAAGCAATAGATATGATGTGGGCAGAGGCTGGAGTAACAAATGATGACAAAGTGTCCAGCTTGGGACAAGAGGAAAAGGATACAGGTTGGTAAGTGAGCATAATAACATTAATGTTGTACACAGTGAATAAATATTGCCTTCCATGTAAAGACAGATAAGAAGAAGTAAAAAATACACAGACCCTCCCCCGCAAACAGATTGGGGTTCCAACAAAAAGGGACTATAAAGTGGAATTTGGGAGTCATTTTGCGGTACACAGGGGTTGAATCATGAACTGAAAGAGATCTTGCCAAGATAGCCCTGAGGAATACTAACACATCAGCGGTGGGCTGAGAACAGAGGCAAGGAAAAGGGACTTAAACGGAGCAGTGAGAGAGGGGGCACAGGGGCTAGGAGAAGGTGGTGTAGAAGCTAAAAGAGAAGGATTTCAAGAGAAAGAACAATCAACAACTTAGTTCTATGGAGAGGTCAGTTTCGCTGGTTCTTTAGAATCTGGGCCATGGGACCAGCCAAACTCCCTGGATTCAAATCCCATCTCTGCTGTTTACTGGCCACATGGCCCTGGATGAGCTATTGCTCCACTCTGAGCTGTATCTCCTTACCTGCAAAATGGAGATGATAATAATCCTACTCACCCCACGGGGTGGTTGTAGAGGTTATACGAGCTGATCTACATAAAGTTTTAGAACAAGGTCTGGACTGTGAAGAATCTGGTATAAGTGCTTGTCAGTATTAAACACGGGGTAAATTTTCAAGTAAGAAAAACAGTTACAAAAGAGTCTATGCAGTATGATCCCATTTTAGTAAAAGTGAAAAAGAAATGAGTTCATATATGGTCACAGTTTAAAGCTCAGAAACTTTAAAAAAGATTTTCTTTGTTTGACAGAGAGAGACAGTGAGAAAGGGAATACAAGCACGGGGAGTGGGAGAGGGAGAAGCAGGCTCTCTGCTAAGGAGGGAGCCCGATGTAGAGCTTGATCCCAGGACCCTGGGATCATGACCTGAGCCAAAGGCAGACACTTAAAGACTGAGCCACCCAGGTGCTGCTCAGAAACTGTTTACAGTAGTTTGATCTCATTTTTCTTTAATGTTGTGGAATTTTTTTCCTTGTTTTTTTGAGAGGGACTTATTTATGACTTTCCTGTAATGAATAAATATTGATTTTATAATTAAAATTATGCACATATATATGTATAAAAGAATAAAACTCACTACAGCCCAAAATAATAGTAGCTTAAATGATGCTAATTAAGGGAGAAGGGTATATTTTTGTTAGCATAATCACTGAAGCTCTACAAATCCTTGAAAATAGTGGAGTTTCTAGAAGTACTTCACAGTTAATAAATGTAAAGCATTTTGAGCGGTGCCTGACCTGTAGTAAGGGCTAAATGTTTGTTATTGGTATTGATTATAATGTTAAAACGCTGCCTTCTATCAGAAAGGGTGTGTTCTTTCAAAGAAGGTCTAGGCTCTTGAGGAAGATCCTGTCTCCACTTTGGACAGTCTTAGGAGCAGGGTTTGGCCGGCCTGGGTTCCTGACTTTTCTTTTTCTTCTTCACTTTTTAAAAAACTTTTATTATTTTATTTTAATTTTATTGTTTAGAGAGACAGAGACGAGAGAGTGTGCATGAGCAGGGGTGAAGGGGCTGAAGGAGAGGGAAAGAGAGAATCTTAAGCAGGCTCCACACCCAGGGAGGAGCCCAATGTGGGGGTCCATCTCACAACCCTGAGATGGGACTCCATCTCACAACCTGAGCCGAAATCAAGAGTCCAACACTTAGCTGACTGAGCCATCCAGGCACCCCTTTATTTCTTTTTCAAGTAGGCTCCACACCCAGTGTGGAGCCCAAGGTGGGGCTTGAATTCACACCCCTGAGATCAAGACAATTGAGATAGAGTTGGACGCTTAAATGACTGAGCCACATAGGCACCTTTTTTCTATATTATTAATAACATGGCTATACATATATTTCTTAAAAGTTTGTTATGGATTACACCATATATATGAGTACATATAAAATACACATATAGTTTAAAGAACTGCCAAAGAAAAATGTATATAACCAGCATCCAACGTTTAAATCATTGTCAATATATTTGAAATGCCTCATAGTGCCCAACCTCAGTTATTGTCCCCTTCTTTAATCCAATAAAACCATTACTCTGATTTTTTGTACTTACATTCTCTTTCTTTTAGTTTTATGACACATATATGTCATCTTAAATAATTCATGTTTTCATTTTGTTTTTCATATTTCATGTATTCTTCTCTGCCTTTTCTTTCCCCCAACATTAAGTTCATGAGATTCATCCATGATGACATATGCAACTGTAGTACCTTCATTTTTCACTGTTATGTAAATATCCACCACATGAATATAAAACTACTTATTCATTCTCCCATGGATGAGATCTGGATTGTTTCCATTTTTTTGCTTTTATGAACAATGGTATTATGAGTTTCCTTGTGCATGTCTACTGATATATAGTGTAAGAATTTCTTTAGGATTTGTAGCTATGATTGGAAGTATTGGATAAGGGATACTCATATTCTTCAACTTTCTCAAGTAACGCCTAATTGTTTTTCAAAGTAATTGCATCAACTTAAATTCCACAAGCAGTACATGAGATATTCACCAGCATGTGCTAGAATATGGATTTTTTTCTTTTTGCCAGTTTGAAGGTCATAAAGTGGTATCTCATTGTGGTTTGAATTTTCAGTTCTCTGATTACTAATGAGGTCATACATCCTTCATAAACTTATTGACCATTCAGGATTTCCCTTCTATGAAATGCTTCTTCATATATTTTGCCTTACTTGGTTATATAGCTTTTGGTTAGGTATTTTTTTAAGTACTAGGCATGAGACTAAGATTTTTCACATAGGTTACTTCATTAATCCTCACAGCTGACTACCTTGAATCTTTTTCTGGAGCAAGGGATTTATCTATGTTAATAAGTCTTTGCTACTGTATAAGGTAGCTATCTATAGAATGGAAGAAAAAGAAACATGCTTGTAAGTTTCCTATCCTATTAACAAAGTGTTATGCATCCAGACCCAACACATTTATTTTAGGAATGACCTTAATTCTGGCTTTATTTCACAAATACTATCTTAGCGCAGCATTGGTTTTATCAGTTAAAGAATTAGTTATTTTTTCATCAAGAATAGCTTGCATTCGGAAAAGAGGATTATAAAAAACAGAAAGGGGCTAGTGGTTTAGCCCCTTGCTACTTCGAGTGTCGAACAGATGCGCAGCAGCAGCGGCAGCATCTGGGAGCTTTTAGAAAATCAGACTCTGAGTCTCACCCCAGACTGGTGAATCAGTCTCTGCATTTTAAAAGGTCCTGAGGTGACTCATAGGCACTTTAACATTTGAGAAGGGCTGGTTAGCCCAATGGCGGTAAACACACTCTACCTGAGCCCTGGTCAGTAGTAAGGCTGAAAGAACATGTTTGTTTTTCTAGTGCATAATAGAGCAAACTATGCCTGCCTTTGGGGAGTATACGCGTTTGAATCTCTGAGGGGCCCACCTAAAGTGAAATGGAACCAAGAATAAGCAAGTTGTGTTGATCAGGGAAGATTCTGGTCTCACAGCCTCGGAAAAATAAAACAGAATACACAATTGGGCCTGAAATATACCTAATCGAGGTCCGATTTATTTATTTTTTTCCAGAATGATCCATACCATTGATCCAACTCTCCATTTCATTTTCAGTGTATGATTCAGTCTGACAGTCTTTCATTAACTGGATGGGTTCAACTAACAGATTTTCAAGCCATAGGATGATAGAAATCGTTTGTACCAACAGTCTCATTTTACAGATGAGACAAACAAAGCATTGAGCAAGTAAGTGAGAGATCGCACAGTGGGTGGGACAGGGGTTGGGTCCTAGTCTCAAGGTTTTCCAGTTGAATCGGAGACCCTGATTAAGAATTTCCCAGCTCTCTAGACATATTTTCTGAACAGGGTAAAATTCACTAATTTTTTTTATGATCAGGAGAATAAATTAATATTTTGGGGAAATAGCCTGATACTCCAAAAATGACACAGAAAGCAACTTCCTTCATGGTAGGATTCTAGTTCTTTCTTTCTGTAATCATCTTACTCCCTGTAACAACTATAAAGCAGTAAAGTAACGGAAGTGGCACTATTCCATGTCCCTCTGTAACCAGTGCAGTGTTTGGACCCTCAGCCTTTTCCACTCTTCACACCATATGTCATCTTAGAATTCAAAGTAATGACTTAAAATCCTAACTCTGCCTGCTTTCTAATCCCTAAATTACACTGCTAAGGCTAACTCCACACTTGTGATAGTGAGCCCCACCTCCAGAAGGGCAGAGGTGGAGTGACCCTATTGTTCTGGGTTTCCTTTCTTTGTCCACTCCCAGCGCCTGGCCAGTCACCTTAAGGCATCCTTCTACTCTTAGAGATCTAAAAAAGGCCTGGGGTTTTCCCTGCTGGCTGGGTTAGTTTATGACAATACTGTCGCTCCCCTATTTTAAAACTTCCCTTTCCCTGTAAGAAGTAGTTCTGTGGTCACTAGGGACTTTTGCAACTAATAGTAAACACAGAGATTCAAGCAGCTCAAAGGGATTTACATATGCCTTTTAAAATAATAAAAAGAAGGGTACAAATAAACTGCCAGCAGAGGTTACCTGCTGAGAGTGGGTGGAATTGGGAGCAGGGAGGTCAAGAGCACCTTTACACTACCTAAACTGCTAGAATATTCTGCAAAGAAAATATATCCATTTATCATTTAAATAACTAAAGTAAATAATCATGGAAAAACCAGAACTGCATACTCATTTAAAATTCAAATCTGTATACCAAAGGAAATAAAATTCCCCATTCCTGATTCCCCAATCTATTCCCCAGAAGAAACCCCTGTTAGCAAATTCTTTTGTCCTTCCATGTTCTATGTTCTGAGCCTACTTAAGCATACCAATTTCTCTCTTTATATATACATATATTTTCCTACACAAAATAGGATCAAAAAGCATGGCTGAACTTCTTTTATTCACCCAACACATATCTTAGTAGGATATCTCTTACCAGTGTGCCACAAGTCAAAAAAAGTTTTCTAATTGATAAGCTGTATTTTTTTATCTAATTTTTATTTTTGTAAGGATTTTCTTTTTAAGTAATCTCCACACCCAACATGGGTCTCAAACTCACAACCCCAAGATCAAGAGATGCCTGCTCTACCAACTGAGCCAGCCAGGGGCCCCGATACGCTGTATTTTTTTAGAGCAGTTTTAGGTTCACAGCAAAACTAAGCAGAAAATACAGAGAGAGAGAGGGAGTTCTCATATATTCCCTGTCCCCATATCCCACAGCTTCCCAGATGATCAACATCCCACAACACAGTAATACGTTTGTTACAAACAATGAACCTATACTGATACATTATTATCACCGGAAATCCATAGTCCACCCTTCGTGTTGTATATTCTGTGAGTTTTGACAAATGTCTAATGACGTGTACCCACAATTATAGTATCATACAGGACAGTGAAACTGTCCTAAAAATCCTCTGTGCTCTATTCAGCCCTCCAACCCACTCTCTTTCCCCTCAGCCCCTGCCAACCACTGATCTTTTCACTGTCTCCATAATTTTGTCTTTTCCAGAATCACTAGAATCACTCAATGTGGGAATTTAAGGCTCCTCCATGTCTTTTCATTATCTGATAGCTCATTTTTTTTTTTAAAGTACTGAATAATATTCCATGGTCTGGATATATCACAATTTATTTTTCCCTTCCTCTGCTAAAGGGCATCTTCATTGCTTCCCGGTTTTGGCAATTATGAATTAAACTGCTATAAACATCCATGTGCAGGTTTTTTGTGTGGACATAAATTTTCAACTCATGTGGGTAAATATCAAGCAGTGTGATTGCTGGATCGTATGTTAGGAATATGTTTTGTAAGAAACTGTCAAACTCTTCCAACGTGGCTATATCTTTTTGCATTTCCATCAGCAGTGAATGAGAGTTCCTGTTGCTCCACATCCTCCTCAGCATTTGGTGTTGTCTGTGTTTCAGATTTTGGCCATTTCAATAGGTGTGTAGTGACATTTTATTGTTGTTCCCTAATAACATATGATGTTGGACATCTTTTCATATGTTTACTTCCCATCCATATTATCTTCTGTTGTGAGGCATCTGTTCAGGTCTTTGGCTCCTTTTTTTTTAATTTTAAATTTTAAGATTTTATATTTAAGTAATCTATACACCTAATGTGGAACTCACAACCCCGAGGTCAAGAGTTGTATGCTCCACCAGTGGAGCCAGCCAGGTGCCCTCTTTGGCCCATTTTTTAATTGCGTTGTTTATTTTCTTATTGTTGACTTTTTAAGTGTTATTTGTATGTTCTGGATAACAGTCATTTGTCAGATGTGTCCTTTGTAAATACTTTCTCCTAATTTGTGTTGTCTTCTCATTCTCTTAATGCCACATTCTTTTTAATGGGTACATATCATTTCTTTAAAAAAAAAAAAAAGATTATCTTTTTATTTATTTATTTGACAGAAAGTGAGAGATCACAAGTAGGCAGAGAGGCAGGCAGAGGGAGAGGGGGAAGCAGGCTCCCTGCTGAGCAGAGAGGCCGATGTGGGGCTCAATCCTTAGCACCCTGAGATCATGACCTGAGCTGAAGGCAGAGACTTAACCCACTGAGCCACCCAGGCACTCCAATGGGCACATAGCATTCACTGTGGATCTTAAATTGTTTAGCCAGTTCCTTCTTTTTTTTTAAGTTTTTTTTTTTAAAGACTTTATTTATTTGAAAGAGAGCACGAGTCGGGGAGTGACAGAGGGACAAGCAGACTCCATGCTGAGTGGGGAGCCTAATGCAAGGCTTGCTCCCAGAACCCTGAGATTATGATTTGAGCTGAGGTCACATGTTTAACTGACTGAGCCACCCATGTGCCCCCATTTCCCTCTTGATCATCATGTAGATTGTTTCTCTCTCTAACAATACTTGAGTATCTGTGTAAATATATATGTGGAACAAATTTTTAACAGAGGATTTCCAAAATCTGAGGGTATTTGTATTTAATATTATCATAAATATAACCAACTTTCTTTCCAAAATAAAGTAGCACCTTCACATATAATTGATAATTTATTCTTTGTTTCTTGACCTTGTCTGTGAGGTAGATAGATAATACAACCCAGTTAATTTTCTTTTTTTTTTTAAGGTTTTATTTTTAAGTAATCTCTACACCCAACATGGGGCTCAAACTCACAACCCCAAGATCAAGAATCACATGTTCCACCAACACGAGGCAGCCAGGTGCACCATCCCTGTTAATTTTCAAGATTAACTGTGGACTAAGGATTACTTGTGCATTATGTATTTCACTAGAACAGTCATTTTCGAAGTCTGGTTTAGGAATCATCTGGGATTCATAGTGAATCAGTCAACAAATATATATTAACTAGTCAATTGTGGGCCCAATCCCCAAATGGTTTATTATTTGCATTTGGTAAAAAGTGGGCTACAGACTCCATATAAATATGATAATCATATATCTTATCACCCAAACACCTGGAAAACAGGCATAACAGAGACTATTTTGAGCAAAACAGGACTTATGATAACCTACATATTAGCTGCTACAACAATTTTTAAGGATGTATTTTTTAAGTAAAAAAGAAAAGGGGGGCGCCTGGATGGCCCAGTTGGATAAGCGTGTCTGTCTTTGGCTCAGGTCATGATCCTGGAGTCCCAGGATTGAGGCCTGCTTTGGGCTTCCTGCTCAGTGGGGAGTTTGCTTCTCTCTCTGCCCCTCACTCCACTCTCATGCTCTCTCTCTCAAATAAGTAAATAAAATCTTAAAAAAAAAAAAAAAAGGAAAAAGCAAGGTACAGAACTGTTTATAGAATGGTATGTTCTCTGTAAAAATGAGAGAAAATTGGGGCACCTGGGTGGCTCAGTGGGTTAAAGCCTCCGCCTTCGGCTCAGGTCAAGATCCCAGAGTCCTGGGATCGAGTCCCACATCGGGCTCCCTGCTCAGCAGAGAGCCTGCTTCTCCCCCTCCCACTCTCCCTGCTTGTGTTCCCTCTCTCGCTGTGTCTGTCAAATAAATAAATTAAAAAAAAAAAATGAGAGAAAATTTGCTTATATATATAGAAAGAAACCCTAGAAATGTACTCCAGAGAAACAGATAAGTTAGGGTGGGAAAGAGCTTTTTATCTGTACGTTTTATACTGCTTATGCATTTAATATTGTTTGTGAGTATATTATATCAAGTGAAAAAATTTAATATAAAAACTCTATAAAGGATTGGTGGGGAAGTGACTAATGTGTACAGGGTTGATGAGAAAGTTCTGGAACTAGATAGTGATGATAGTTGCACAATATAAAACTTAATGCTACTGAACTGCATACCCTAAGCTGTTAAAGTTGTAACTTTTATGTTATGCATATGCTACCACAACTTGCAAAACTCTAAAAATAAAATGAATATGCAAAACACACACACACACACACACACACATGCACAAACAAGGACCAGTTATCTTCGGATACAACAAACTATTCTAACTTTGCTTTATAGATATCTCACTAATAGAATACAGAGTGTCCCCAAATCCCTTACGGGAGCAACCAGGTTGAACTAACTAATATAAAATAAAGCACATTATTAGAAATGTTCACAGGAAAATGACATATGAAATTCATAACTTATACACATCCTAAAAAAAAAAGCAGACCATGACTATAAAATAAATATGTCATGGGATGTAATGTATAGCATGGTGACTATAATTTAATACTCTAGTGCATACTCGACAGTTGCCAAGAAAGTAAATCATAAAAGTTCTCATCACAAGAAAAAAAAAATTTTTTTGGTAATTTTTTATGGTGGTGGTTGGTAACTAGACTCATTGTGGTGATTATTTCAGTGTATACAAATATTGAATCATTATGTTGTACACCTGAAACTAATATATATCAATTATACCTTGACCCCGAAAGAGTCAGAATTTACCAATGCCTCTGCAGAATTATTTATAAAGAAGATGAAATGAAAGAAATTATCTAAAATGAAATAGGTTCTGGTAGAAGACGAAATAGTAGGCTATATTTAAGAAACAGGATTATTAAAAAAAAAGAAACAGGATTATTTTGGGGGATGTTAATTTAGTAATTGTAGCGATGTGTTTTGCTCACGATATTATTTCTTGGCCCCCACACATCCTCACCCCACCCCACTCTACACAGGTCCTTTGCTTCTTCTTTTTTTTTTTTTTTTTAAAGATTTTATTTATTTATTTGACAGAGAGAGATCGCAGGTAGGCAGAGAGAGAGAAGAGGAAGCAGGCTCCCTGCAGAGCAGGGAGCCCAACTCGGGGCTCGATCCCCGGACCCTGGGATCATGACCTGAGCTGAAGGCAGAGGCTTTAACCCACTGAGCCACCCAGGCACCCCAGGTCCTTTGTTTCTAGGTCTTTTGTAAATTTTTTCCTGGAAGTTTTTGCAGGAGGGAAAACCAAAAGCAGTTTAAAGCCAAGTGCTCTTTAGGTCTTTTGTAAAAGTGTAACCCCAGGGAAGAGGAGGGAAGAAAGGGATACCTGCCTGGGGTAGACATAGGAAGGGTTCTGGAATACCATGAAATTTATTACTACCTTGGAGGCCCGGGGAAGGGCATACCTCAGAGTGGTTTGGGGCATCAAGGATGATGGGACCCCAAGATGTCCTACTTAGGCAAAAATGCCCATATCCCACAGAAGAGAGTGCTATTGTACTTTAGGTGACCACATGACTTGAAATCAAGACTTTTTGGCCTTTTTTTTTTTTTAATTTATTTGACAGACAGAGATCACAAGGAGGCAGAGAGGCAGGCAGAGAGAGAGGAAGGAAAGCAGGCTCCCTGCTGAGCAGAGATCCCAGGGTCCTGGGATGCGGGGCTCGATCCCAGGACCCTGGGATCATGACCTGAGCCGAAAGCAGAGGCTTTAACCCACTGAGCCACCCAGGCGCCCCAAGACTTTTTGGCCTTTCAAGTGCAATCAACAATGATTACTAATTGATTTCTCATCACCTTAGTCTAAAGGAGCCAACATTTGGGAATAAAGGTAATATTTCCTTATTTTACATGTGCTAAAATTCATACCTAATACATAAATATCACATGAATATCTTTTGTAAATTTGACTATGGTAGACAGAATAATGGCCTCCCAAAGATGTCCATGTCCTAATCTCCAGAATATGTAGATTTGTTCATTTACAGGGCAAAGACACTTTACAGATGCAATTAAAAACCTTGAGATGGGGACGGGGTACCTGGGTGGCTCAGTCAGTTAAGCGTCTGCCTTTGGCTTGGGTCATGATCTCAGGATCCTGAGATCGAGCCACGAGTTGGGCTCCCTGCTCAGTGGGGAGTCTGCTTCTCTCCCCATTCCTTTGCCTCTGCTTCCTGCTCATGCTCTGTCTCTCTCTCAAATAAATAAATAAAATCTTTTAAAAAAAGAAACTTGAGATAGGGGATTACCCTGGATTGTCTGGGTGAGTCCAATTTAATCACAAAGTTTTAAAAGTGGGAGGGGGAGGTGTGAAGAAATCAGCAACTTGACATTGCAGGTCTTGAAGATGGAGGAAGGGGGTTATTAGCCAAGGAAACATAGAGATCTCTAGAAGCTGGGAAAGTCAAAGAAGCAGATTCTCCCCTATCATCTGCAAAAAGAGATAGAACCCAGGGGCACCTGGGTGACTCAGTCAGTTAAGCATCCAACTCTTGGTTTTGGTCCAGGCAATGATTTCAGGGTCCTGGGATCAAGTCCTGGGTCAGGATCCTTGCTGAGGGGGAGTCTGCTTATCTCCCTCTCGCTCTCTGCCCCTCCCCCCAACCTGCACTGTCTTTCTCTCTAAAATAAATAAATAAATCCTTAATTTTAAAAAGGGGATAGAAAGAACCCTGTCAACATTTTTATTTTAGTCCAATCAGACTTCTAACCTACAGAAATATAAGATAGTTACTTTGTGTTTCTGTTAGCCACTAAGTTTGTGGTAATTTATTGCAGCAGCAATAGAAAACTAATACATGGCTATAGGGCCAATTCCTTTTTACTTTCTTCGTCTCTGCTTACCAGGAACTTTCTCACCTATAATTTGGTTTTCATCGAAGGAAAGAAGCCTATCCAACTGACAACTCCCACTGCAAAATAGGAAGCTGGCTTATGAAAAGTTTTTTGGGAGCTTTTGGTTAGCATGATTCAGTCTTACAGACACTGAGCATAGCATTATTTCCAGAAAGTGTAAGGTGTCACTTGGGTTATGGGTATGTACATAATTGAATTTTTCTACCTTTCCAGCGGACCACTGATCCACTTTGTGAAATCTCTTTTTTTTTTTTGGTGAAGATCATTTTGCTGGCTCATTCTGTCTTCAGTGATGACATTGTCTATTTCGGAAGACCAAATGAACACACAAAAAGGATATTTACAATATAAACCAGAAGAATGGTAAGAGCTGAAGGAAGGTAACAGAAGTAAATGTTATTCAGAAAAATTTGGAGGAGAGATCTAAAAGTCTCTTCTGATCCAAAAGAAGGGCAGAGGGGGGCTCCTGGGTGCCTCAGTGGGTTAAGCCTCTGCCTTCGGCTCAGGTCATGATCTCAGGGTCCTGGGATCGAGCCTCACATCGGGCTCTCTGCTCTGCAGGAAGCCTGCTCCCCACCCCCCCACCCCCTGCCCCTGCCTGCCTCTCTGCCTACTTGTGATCTCTCTCTCTGTCAAATAAATAAAATCTTTAAAAAAAAAAAAAAAAAAGAAGGGCAGAGGAGCTTACGAAGAAAGTAGGGCTTGATTTAGGCATTTCTATGAGTAAAATACTAGAGGCAAATTTAGTTAGAGCAGAAAAGCTTTGTGAAAGATAAGATTGTAAGGGCAGGTTGGAATCAGCTGCCGCAGGAGTCTGCTGGGTTGAGCAATTTGGATTGCGCAATCAGGAGCGAAGGCTTTGGGGAAGGATTGTGATGAAAACATAGTCTTGAGAATGAGTCACATGGATCTATGGGCCTATAGTTATTGAACTAAGCTAACTGCTTAAGTACAGTCTAAATTCAAATATAAAATGAGGGATTATCTGGTAGAAGGAAAATACGTTTTTTGGGTCTTTACTGGTCAAACCAATGGAGTCACTGCTAGATACACCATTTAATTTGTGTTGAATAGATACTATTTCTATCACATTGATGTATGGACAACATGAAAGCAAAGGAGAATCTTAACTTGAGCCAACTTTAATAGGAGCTCAAATTCTGACACCTATGGATTTATTTATTCCAGTGCTTCAGGGGCTGAGGTCCCTCTTGATTTTCAACTGTAAGAAAATATTTATTTTGAAATTGAGCAAATATAAAGAAAAATCCCCTACAGAGTACTAGTTTCTAAACTATTTACAACTCCAAGTTCTGCCAGTCTTGACTGTGGTCTGTACATAGATTTTTAGCATAGTTATAATCATGATACAAATGATTTAATGTTCTATTTTCTGAATTTAGTTGGTTTCACCCTCACATTTCTATGCATTAACATAGTATATATATTTCTTATTTTAAGGAGATATGTAGTATCTCACGTAGCTGAGGTGTCACAGTTTGCTAAGATATTCCCTGTTGTAGTCTGTTTTATAGTTGGTTCATATATTTATTCATGTTAAAACTATCCAGGCTCATTCTCAGCAGAGAAACATAAATGTTATAGCTTGTGGGGTGCCTAAGTAGCCCAGTGGGTTAGGCAATGGACTCTTGGTTTGTCTCAGGTCATGATCTCAGGGTTGTGAGATCAAGCCCCAGGTCAGTCTCTGGGCTCAGCAGAAGTCTACTTGGGAGTCTTTCCCTCTCCCGCTACCCTTCTCCCCACTTGTGCACACTCCCACACATGCATGCTCTCTCTCAAGTAAATAAATAAATCTAAAAAAAAGTTATAGCTCCTGTTCTCAAGAAATGTATAGAACAGGAAAGAGACGTGGAAGCCAAGTAGAATACTGTTTTCCCTAAGGTGTGGGATGAACCCTATTTTTCCAGGAATATCTACCATGTGCTAGTTCTTTCCTGAGTTGTTGTACATTCCCTCACCTCACTGACAGTGGCAGCAAGCCCAGGACAAAGTTCATTTTTCCTGGGGCTATGAGCATCAGGGTTACGAAGGAAAGGTGCTGAGTCAGGCAGAGGCTGCATTTGACATAGTAACCAAGAGTGATGAGTCTTGGATCTCCCATGACCAGGGGTCTCCTAGTGTATTGAAACTGCCACAATCTGGGGATTTGGGGGGACAACTGGAATTTGGCCAGAAGAGGGGATGTGTTCAGAGTTGGACGTTTTAGTGACTCCTTAGGTCAGTCTCCAATCAGCTGTTGAGGTCAGATTCTGACATGTTCAAATAGACTGTCGGGGGCAACAGGAGATGGGTTTTTGTTGTCATAGTTACTTGGGAGGAGACATAGGTATGGTAACTATGACAGGCATCTTTTGGCTCAGTGATTGGGTTTTGGAGGTGAATGAGGAATTAAGATAGTTTTGGTGTGTTTCTTTAGGATAAAAGATAGCTGCAAATCTTTCAGTAGGGTTGCCCAAAACATAGGACACTCAGTTACATTTGAATTTCAGATATAAATAATGAATGATTTGTTCATTGTAGGTATGTCCCAGATACTACAATCATATAGGGTTGCTCCCTTTGAAAAGAATAGTTAAGTTAGGGAAGGATCCACGAAACTAAATGGATTCTCCTTTTCATGAAATTAGTTCAGCTGCTAAGAATGAGAAGGCAGGTGGGAAGCAGAGGTTTTGAGGAGAGAGCTGCAGCTTGCCACAGCTTGTTGAACGTGATAGGTGAGGTGACCAGGCTGCCAGGATGCAGAGACTGGGGTGAGGGGTCCAGGAATGGTAAGAGCTCAGGCTCTGGAACACACGGACTGGGTCTGTGCCTCTTTCTGACTTTGTGGTGTTGGGTGATTTATTTATCTTCCCTGCTCTTCAATTTCCCCATCTCTTTCTAATGAGACCTTCTCCATGGGGTTGTTGTGCAGATTAGGTGAGGAGATGCAGGAGAGGGCTGACAGAGACACCTAATGCAGAGTAAGTGCTCACTGCCATTATGAAATTGCAGTGGCACAAATCTTCATGGCTGGGTGCTCTTCTCAAGCCATTGCTGGAAGGAGAGAAAGTGGGTAGCTGAATTGCTTTGTGTTTCTAGTTGGAAATCCATTTGATTTTTAGAAATATTAGGCAGCTAAATTTGAATTAACACAAAATTGAAATAATTTTTCTGTTTACAGAAGTGATACATGTCCACTACAGAAAACGGTGAAAATAGAGATCAGCACAATTAAAACCACCTGTAATTTCATCATCTAAAGGTAAACAATATATATGTCATTGTCACATATACACTGTTCTTACACATAAAAATATTTATTTAATGGCATTGTATGGCACTTGTTCTTCCACTTCACAGTATACCCTGAACATTCTCTGGGTCGGTCATGGTCTTCTACAATATATTTTAATGGTTGTATATTATATCAATGCATGAACTTAAAAAAAAAATCAATCTCCTTTGTAGAATAGGTTGTTGGGAATCTTAAGACAAATTAATTACTCAGGCTTCTTACTAATCCACATTTACTGAAACCCTGTATGCATTTTTTAATTTCAAAAGCAATATTTTGAAAAGTAGGATAAAATCATCTTACTGCCCTAAAATAACTAATTTTAGCTCATGCTCTGTCAATATATTTGTGTGTGTGTGTGTGTGTGTGTGTGTGTGTGTGTGTGTGTGTTTAGGTAGTTCTAGTTGCTGATGTAGTTGAAACTTGTTACCTGGATACCTCTTGGAGAACCTGAGGTCATCTTGGCCTGACGCATTAATATTTAACAGACCTGAGATTGATGGATTGATGATAACAAAATTAATTCAATCCACCTAGGTTTCTATCTGTTGACAGAACAGCAGGGCTAGCCTACAGGCCAGAAAGCAAGGACTTCTAGAGGAGCAATTGAAAGCAGTTCTGCCCTCTAGAATCTGGAATTGGAGTCAGGTTCTACCATAGGTTTCTTTTTGACTTTGTTCTCAAACAAATGTCTCTTGATTGGCTGCTGAAGGGCCAGGTTGCCACTATCCTTTTTCTTTAAAATCTTGAGCTCTCAGTAGATAAATAGAAAGACTAGTAGAGAAAACCCATTTTGGTTAGGCAGTACTGTAGTTTGGAAACTCTGGTCTTAGACAAAGTGTTCAGCCCACATTTTAGAGAATTAATCTGTCAGATCCACTGACTAAATGTTCTGAATCAACTACATTGTTCTGTGTCATTCCCTAGTGACCTCAGGCCACTGTTCCTCTTTTACTTCTTCACCTTTGACTTCTGTTAAAGGGGCGTATCCTGGCAGCCTTCTCTCTTCCACAGGTGAGTGGGTTTGTAAGCTGCAGATCTCTTAGATATAAAGAACATCAACTCTGGGATATGGGCCAACACCTTAACTGACATCAGCCACATGGTTTTTTGTTTCATGAAGATGTTTCAGAACACAGACATCTCTCTAATCACAGGGATAAATCATTAGGAAAAAAATGATCCACCAACTTGAAAAACAGCCACAAAGACCTGCAGACAATTAAGCTTACTTCCACCTGCTCCAGTCAAACTCTGTGGCAGGCACTTCTCATGTATAATACTTTATTTGAACCTCAGAGAATAAGAAATTGTCACAGTTGCCAGGAATTAATTTGCTTGGTCACAGGTTGTTGTCCAGCCCCTCATAGTCTCCTCTCTTTCCGAACTCCTCTGTTCTCCTGCTCACTTCCTGTCAGCTATACTAGCTCCTTGCTCTTCCTTATCAAGTCCACTTGCAACCCAAGAGCCTTTGCATGCACTGCTCTCTTTATCCCCAGAAATCCACATAACTTACTCTCTCACATTCAGAGAGTCTTGACTCAATTATCACTTTCTCAGCTTGGCCTTTTCAAGAAAGCTATTAATGACTCTACTTAAAATTGTACCCCCTGCCCCTCCACACTCCCTATCCTCCTTTATTTTCCTTTATAGCACTTAGCACCATCTATGGTGATGACATATTTCACTTATTCACTTTGTTTATTGGTGGTGTCTCTCCACTGGAAGGTAAATTCCATGAGAGTAGGGACTTTGGTTTGTTCACTGCTCTAACCTAAGTGCCCAGAAGAGTACCTGGCACAGAGTAGACTCAACAAATATATGGTTTTTTAAAAATAGATTTTGTTTATGTACGAGAGAGAGAGAGAGAGAGAGAGATCATGAGCAGGAGGGAAGGGTAGAGGGAGAAGCAGACTCCCTGCTGAGCAGGGAGCCCAATGTGGGACTTGATCCCAGGACCCTGAGCCAAAGGCAGACACTTAAACAACTGAACCACCCAGGCGCCCTCAACAAATAAATGTTGAATAAACGATTGAAAGACTACTCAGCCAGTAAATGGTGAAGGTCGAGAGTCAGAAGTTAGGTCTCCTAATGTGAAACTTGGCTCTCTTTTCTCAACTCCATGCTGCCTCTGGAAAGAAAAATGATTTTTTTTTCAAAAGCTAACATAGGAAAGTGTTAATGGAAGGGAATGTGAAAGCCTGGTCAACAATCCTTCCACAGTATTTGGTAGGTCTGATCCTTACTAAAATATTGTGAACCAATTGAAGATATGCAAAGGAAGATGTGGAGAGGTCAGAAAAGCCAGAGTAATTGAACAGGTATTTGAGAGTAGGTTAGAAGTTGGGGCTGTTGCAATGGTAAAAGGGAAGGCTAAGGGGTTAAAGGGATCAAAATGACTTCAAGCATTTAGAAACTTAAAATGAGATTCCTAACCAACGGTTGTTGGTCATATCTACCAAGGATGCAAGAAGATGAAATGGGGGTGTGTTAAACATGAAAAAGATTTTATTGACTCTAAAAGTGTCTGAACTTGTAAGGTTGTAAAGCCTACATCGTGCTGAAATATAAAAACAACTAGTTAACACCAGCTATCTGTTCACTCATTCATTCATTCACTTAACAAGCATTCTCTAAAGTGCTTTACTGTGTACCATTCAGGATTCTAGAACTCTATCTTTGGGCATACAACAGTGAATAAGTAAGACACAAAGAGTCTTGTCATGAACTTAGCAAATGCCTTAGATGCTGTATTGGGGTCCATCTAGTGCCAGATTTCTCGTGACCTCCACCAGTTATTATTATTATTATTATTATTATTATTATTATTATTATTTTTATCTACTTAACAGACAGAGATCACAAGTAGGCAGAGAGGCAGGCAGAGAGAGGGGGAAGCAAGCTCCCTACCGAGCAGAGAGCCCAATGCAGGGCTTGATCCCAGGACCCTGGGACGATGACCTGAGCCGAAAGCAGAGGCTTAACCTACTGAGCCACCCAGGCGTCCCCCTCCACCAGTTATTAATTCTCTGAGTAGATTAAAAAAAAGAAGTTTTAATTTTATTTAGTTTCCTGAGTTCACAAAACTTCAAACTTCAGGAGGTATTACAGTCTTCATCCCCTGTCCCCAGCCACCAGTTCCCTATCTCAGAAGACAACAATGATAAGTTTCTTGTGTTTTCAGGGGCACCTGGTGGGTTCAGTTGGAAGAGCATATGACTCTTGATCTTGGGGTCAAGTGTTCATGGGTATAGAGATTATTAAAATTTTTAAAAAATTTCTTGTGTTTTTAAAAACTATCAGTCAATAGTTTATGGTCTATACTTATACAAGTAAATATACATATATTTTCTTCTCTCTTTTATCCTCTAACCTCCCACCACCTGTTTTTTTGCACAGCTGCTAGCCAATTTCACTTTGCAATACATCATGGCAATCTTTCCCTATCAGTATAAACATCTTCCTCTTTCCTTCTAGAGGCTGCATGGTATTCCATTGTATAGTGGGCTATAGTTTATTTTACTAGTCTCTCTCTGATGGACACTTGTGTCTAATCTTTTGTTAATATATATTATTTATGAATATTCTTGAAGACACATCCTTTTCTACATACGTGAATACCAGTAGGATAAATTTCTAGCTACATTGTTGGGTTAAATGGTATGTGCATGTGTCATTTTTTAACTGTTTTTTTATTGTGGCAAAATATACATTTAAAATTTACTGTCTTAGCCATTTTTAAGTGTACACCTCCATAGCGTTAAGAATATTTACACTGCTGCGAATGAACATATGTCATTTTGACAAATATTGCCAAACTGCCTCTGTGGTGACTGCATCTATTCAGACTTTCACCAGCATTGTATGAGATGGCTTTTCATGTAGGTGGTACTGAAAGAACAGGATGCCTGTGATTAACTGGGAGATGCTGTAGCAGAGAAGAAAGGGCACAGGTTCTAGAATTTAATCCTGGATCTGATGCTTGCCATCTGTGTGCTCTTGAGCATTACTTAATTCCTTGGGGTTTCGTTTCCTCATATCTAACACTAATATCAAAGAGGGGTAAGATTCAAAGGGCCTAGAATAGGGGCCAGGCATATAGTAGGCACTTAATAAATAAGGGCCATTAGTTATTATTATGACTTGGGCCTTTCATCAATCAGTCTACAAGTACAAGTTATTTAATATCTCTGAGAGCTAATTTTTACAGTGTAAAGGGATAGGAGACTGGTTATCCAAATTGTTGTTCATTAACTCATTGGGATACTATTTAGTTATTGAATGGTCAAGGTATTTTGAAAGGCAGTGTAGGGTAGTTAAGCATATAGACTCCAAAGCCAGATTGCTTGGGTTGATTCTTGTTGTTGCTACTTACCAGCTGTGTAACCCTGGGCTAGATCCATGACATCTGTCTTAGTTATTTTGGGCTCCTATAACAAAATAGTATGGACTGGGTGCTTATAAACAACAGAAATTTATTTCTCACAGTTCTGGAGGCTGGACGTCCAGGATCAGGATGCCTCCTCCAGGTTGAAGACTGCTGACTCCTTGTTGTAGCCTCACTTAGTGGGGTGAGATCTAGCTAGCTGTCTGGCCTCTTCCTATATGAAAAGTAATGCCAGGGCGCCTGGGTGGCTCAGTGGGTTAAGCCGCTGCCTTTGGCTCGGGTCATGATCTCAGGGTCCTGGGATCGAGTCCCGCATCGGGCTCTCTGCTCAGCAGGGAGCCTGCTTCCCTTCCTCTCTCTCCCTGCCTCTCTGCCTACTTGTGATCTCTGTCTGTCAAAAAAAAAAAAAAAAGTAACGCCATTCATGAATGCTTTGCCTCAGACTGGCTGCAAAATGGATGGGGAGAGAACTGCTTTGTGGTTTTAAAACATGAACTAGATTTTTTGACAATTCTCTCATCAAAAGTTCGATCCCCATCCCCTGAATCTTAACTATCAGAGCATGGTGGAAGTGATGTGGATTCAGACCTCAGGAAACTGGTACCTTCTATTTTCTGTCTCACACACTCACTCTTTTTTTTTTTTTTAAGATTAATTTATTTATGAGAGAGAGAGAGAGAGAGTGGGAGGAGGGGCAGAGGTAGAGAATCTTTAAGCAGGCTCCCCTCTGAGTGTGGAGGGTGACATGGGGTTTGATCCCATCACCCATGGGATCATGAACTGAGCTGAAACCAAGAGCTGGACCCTTAACTGACTGAACCACCCAGGTGCCCCTCACACACTCATTCTTTTTTTTTTTCTTTAATTTTATTTACTTATTTGACACAGAGAGAGAGATCACACGTAGGCAGAGAGGCAGACAGAGAGAGAGAGAGAGAGAGAGAGAGAGAGACAGAAGCATGCTTCCGACTGAGCAGAAAGCCTGAAGTGGGACTCCATCCCAGAACCCTGGGATCGTGACCTTAGCCGAAGGCAGAGGGTTAACCCACTGAGCCTCCCAGGTGTCCTTCTTTTTTTTTTTTTTTTTTTAAGATTTTATTTATTTATTTCACAGAGAGAGAGTGTGCTCACAAGCAGGGGGAGGAACAGAAGGAGAAGCAGACTCCCCACTGAGAGGGGAGCCTGATGTAGTGCTTGATTCCAGGACCCTGGGATCATGACCTGAGCTGAAGGCAGATGCTTAACTGACTGAGCCATCCAGGCACCCCCCACACACTCACTCTTGAATGAAGCCACAATGTTTGTCAGAGGTCTAAGCATGGTGAGGAGAGGTCCATGTGGAGAAGAATCAGGGCCCCACTCAAAGCCCCAGCTGACAGCCAGAATTATTAATATGCCAACTTGAAGAGGACCCTCCAGTCCCCCAGTTAAGCCAGACTAACTGATGCCACATGGAGCAAAGATGACCCTTACCTGCTGATATTTGTCCAAACTGTAGCACTGTGCACAAAATAAATGATTGTTGTTTAGTCATGGAATTTTGGGGTAGCTTGTTACATAGCAGTAAATAGCTGACACAAGGGGGAAACAAATGAAGGAGAGGATTTGCTTATATATTTGCTTGCTTGTCTTTATGATAGAGGAGACTTTAAAATGATTACATTGAAAGAAACCACCACACTTGGCGGACCTTGCCCTAAGGTCTCTATTTTCTAAGTGAGGTGGGAGGTCTTTTCCATGGGGCAATAGGGTTGGGAGTTGTAACAGTAGTGAAGGGTTAAAATAGTTGTCATGGGGACTAGAAGAAGTTGGGTGGAAAAAAGGTGGCATGAAGGTGGGGGCTGGAATGTATAGTAAACAAGTCATCAGGGAAAGGGTCCTGGAGAAGCTGGCCTCTGAGCTGGACCCTGGAAGATGAGTAGGATTTTGGCAGCAAAGGAGAAGTGGGGGAAGAAGAGTTTGAGTAAAAATAAAGAGGAATGGAAATGGATGAACTTTTTGAGGATCTATGCATTTAGTTTTTTGACAATTATTTTTGAACTCCTATTATGTACTGGAGGCCAGGTGTTTGTTGCTGAGAATACAGTGGTGAGCAAGACCCAAAAGACCCTGCCCATGCAAGGCTCACAGTCTAGGGAGATACAAGGAATAAACTGAAAGACTAACATGTGTAAGGATGGTAATTAAGGTGGTTAAGAATTGTGATTCTTGTGATGAAGAAAACCAATGGTTGCCAAAAAGCATTAAGAAAGGATAATCTCTTTAGATGGGGTCAGAGAAAGCCTCCAGAGTAGGTGACATTTAAACTGAGCCATGAGGAACATCTGACGCTTGGTATTGGCTCAAGTCGTGATCTCAGGGTCCTGAGAACAAGCCCTGCCTCTGGCTCTGTACTCAGCATAGAGTCTGAGAGTCTCTCTCTCCCCTTTCCCTCTGCCCTCCCACTCATGCTCACGTGCTCTCTCTCTAAAATAAAGAAATTAATTTAATGGGGCACCTGGGTGGCTCAGTGGGTTAAAGCCTCTGCCTTTGGCTCAGGTCATGATCCCAGGGTCCTGGGATGGAGCCCCACATCGGGCTCTCTGCTCAGCGGGGACCCTGCTTCCCTTCCTCTGTGTCTCTGCCTGCCTCTCTGCCTACTTGTGATCTCTGTCTGTCAAATAAACAAATAAAATCTTAAAAAAAAAAAGAAATTAATTAAAAATAATAAACTGAGCCATGAATGAAGAATGGAAGAATGAAGAATGGAAATGAATGTTCCAGGCAGTTGGAAGGCATGTGCAAAAATCTGAGGCAAGAGCAAGGTAGAAGAGATTGAAGAGGAGGTAGGAAGGGGCCAGATCTTCATGGGGCTTTCCAGGTGTGCTTAGATATTGATTTCATTCTCAGTGCAATGAGAAGTGACTGAAGATTTTAAGCATTGAACTCAGATTATCCAGTTTACATTTGAAGAAGATCCCTGTCTGTAGGGATGCCTAGAGGTATGGTAGTGAAAACTTATTTTTTAAAAAGGAAGTTTTCATTGATTTTACTTTACTTTTCTTTTTCTTAGCTAGAGAGGGTTTTTGTTGTTGTTAAACTTCAATTTTAAATCCAGGTCCTACACATGGGTGGAGGGTTTAAAAAAAATCAGTGAAAACTTATTTACTTTATGTTTCATAATTTGAGATATCCTAGAGTGCTTTGGCATTGATGTCACCTTGCTTCAAAGACATAATATGACATATAAAATCAGAGAATATTGACCCAGATGTACAGATGTCTTAAATATTCACTATCTAGGGGAAAGACATTATTTATAATTGTACCAAGGAAAACAAAGAGATACAAAATTCTTAGGAATAAACTGAATAAGAAATGTACAGGACCGGGGAGTCAGTGACTCAGTTGGTTTAGTGTTGGTCTTCGGCTCAGGTCATGATCCCAGAGTCCTGGGGATAGAGCTCCCCACTGGGCTCCCTGCCGAGAGGGGAGCCTGTTTTTCCCTCTTCTCCCCATACTCTCTCTCGCTATCTCTGTCTCTCTCTTAAATAAATAAATAAATAAATAAATAAATAAATAAATACTTAAAAAAAAAGTACAGGATCTATTTGAATAGATGTTTAAAACATTTCTGAGAGAATCAAAAGGCTTTACGGAGGGTACCTGGTTGTCTTAATTAAGTGTGTCTGCCTTTGGCTCAGGTTGTGATCCCAGGAACCTGGAATTGAGTCCTACGTCTGGCTCCCTGCTCCATGGGGAGCCTGCTTCTCCCTCTGCCTCTGCCTGCCTCTCTCTATCTCTGTCTCTCATGAATAAAAGTCTTTACAGATAGGACTGCCATGTTCTTAGAATGAAGACTCAACATCATAAAGATATCAATTCTCACTAAATTAATCTAAAAATATTTACCACAATCCTAATAAAAATACCCAGAGGATTATTTTTCTGGGAACTTGACAAACTGATTCTAAAGTTCATGTGGAAAAATAAACAAGTAAGAATAACCAGGAAATTTCTGAACAGGAAGAATACTGAGGGAAGACTGTTTTATTAGATGTTAAACCATATTATTAGGTTTCAGTAATTCAACCTATGGCACTAATGCCTGTACAGACATATAGTTGAAAGGATAAAAACAGCAAGTAGGGGAACAGGCTCAAATACATAGAGAAATTTAATGTGTTATAAAGTAACATTTGTAAATTATAGAAAACATGGATTGTTCAATAGTGATTTTAGGACCACTGGGTAGCTAGCTAGAAAAAAGTAAAATGGATCTCAATTTAACTTTTTAGAATCCATTTTTGTTTTTAGATTTAAACTCTACACCCAACATGAGGCTTGAACTCATGACCCAAGATCAAGAGTTGCTTGCTCTCCTGATTGAAGCAGTCATGTGTCCCCCAACTTAACTTTTTTATATCAGAGTAGCTCCAGTTGGATTGAAGATTTAAATATAAAAAATAAAACCATGGAAGTACTGGAGCAAAGTCTGTGAGATACTCTGGTATAGGCTCGTGGGGGGGGGGGGGGAGGCCTTTCTAATGGAGACATAAACCCAGAATCTCTAAAAAAGTTAATTCATGTGATAATGTGAAAATAAAAATATGCTGCATGGTTGGTACATGTGGCTCTTGGTCTCAGGGTCATGAGTTCAAACCCCATGTTGGGTGTGAAGCCTACTTAAAAGTAAATATGCTGCATAAAAAAAGGTAAAACACAGAGTCAGTGACCAACAACAACCTGGGAAAGGTGTATGAGGGGTTAATTTCTCTGATATGTAAAAAGTCCCGTAAATCCATCATCAGAAGGCCAAGGACCTAATTTTGGGCAAAGGATATAAAAACGTAGCTCACAGAAAAGGCAACACAAATCACACTTGCACAAATGAAAACATGCACTCATTCTTAAAAGAAATGGAAATTAAAATCAAAATTACAAACGCAAATATCCATTGACCCATCAATTTGTCTTCTGGGAATTTAGCCTACAAATACTCGCATGTGTAGGAAATTGTACAAGTACGAGTTTACTTAACTGACAGCATTACTTGTAAGAGTAAATCAATTATGGTACAATGTTCGATAGACTACTATTGAACTGTTGTTACAAAAGAAGGAAGGGGCTGTCCACAACCTGAAATGTAGAGTTCTGCAAAGATATATTGGTAAATGACAAAAGGAAAGTGCAGAAGGGTATGTATAGTATTCTGCCTTTTTGGTAAAAATATGGGAAGTAAAAAGTTCATTGGCTTATAAGCATAAACATAAAGAAATTCTATAAAGTTATATAAGAAATAATAAAGGTTAGTTCTTGGTGATTGGAGACATGGGTGAGAGAGAAACTTTTATTTTTAAATTAATTTTGGACCATGTGACTAATTTCTTATTGGAAAATTAAATTTAAAAAAAGGAGGCCTATAAATTCTGACATGGGATCTCCGAGATTATAATCTCCAAATTAAGTGAAAAATCAAGGAGCAGAATAGTAGTCATAGTATACTATTTTGTATGTGTCTACCCCCATATCTTCCTCCACACCTACATGTTCATAGATGCACAAACCATCTCTACTATTATTACATGCAAGGAATTTGTATTATGGGTTGCTGCTAAGATGGGGAATTGAATGGCTGGGGACCAAGGAGTGGTGGGGAAACATTTTCCTCTATACCTTTTCGTCCCTTCTGAAGTTAATATGTGTTCTGCCTACATAATAACATGGAATAACCTATGTAAAATGGCAGCGAACATTTATGCAGCCTTTGGGTTAAGCAGACCCTCTGTGACTGGCAGGGGGCGGAGGTGGGCATGTATAGTGACTGACCACCCCAAGAGTATGAGACTTGAGAATCCTATTCACTGATTTCTTTATCCCTAAAGTTCTTTCCAGCACCCAAATTCTTCTTTCTTTAAAATTTTTATTGTAATATAATAGACAGCAGCACCAAAATTCTTAATCCCTAGCTTGACTGTAAACTCTTACAGCATCGGAACTATGTTTTTTAGTCTCTCGACTCGCGCGCATGTCTATGATGCACGTCCGTCTGCCAAGTTTGGTGCCCCGTTAATGTATGCTGTCTGCCTAGGACATAAAATCAGAGGCAGACTTTGACAGAAAAGTCTAACTTCTCCTAGCTTCACATTCCAAAAGGCTAATGCCAACTTGATTGGCTCAGTCGATCGACAGTGCTTGGCCAGGGTAGACACTGAGAGAGTGAAGACTGACTGCTTAATATAATCAGTGGCTGAGACAGCTGGCGCGAAACTTATGGCAGCGATCTTAGAATTTCCTGTCATGACCCATTTTGGGACTGTGTTGGATTCTGTGCTTAGCACTGCACCAGGCAATTGGAGGGATCAAAGAAATTCTCTAGAAATCTCCTTACCTGACATTTTGTAGGCTCTTCATACAAATATTTGTTGAATAACAAGTATCTGGGGAGCCGGGTGGAATATACAAGCAGTTGGGAGAGAAAGCTCCTGAGGCAGGCTTACACAGTAAGCATCTCCCTGTCAAATCAGTTTTGTCCGATCCCATTTTCCAGGTTGGGATCCTTTTTATTTTGAAAGAATTAGCAAAATTAACAGAGTTGACTAACATTCTGGCTCCACTGTCCCCAAAGCTGGATAATCTTAATAATTTACAGTTTCCTTAAGGCAAAAAACAGGCAGTTCAGCTTTTTTTTTTTTTTTTTTTTTTTTTTTTTTTTAAAGCTAGATGCTTTGTAGAGCTTAGGATTTTTTTCCTTCTGTTTTGAAGTTCTTTTGTTTGGGAAAATTGAGGCTTGAAATTTTTATGATTAAACATTTCCCTCTCCCAAGGTCTATACATCTGTAAGAACACTGCCCAAAGAGTTAACAGATTAATTACTATATTATTTACAATTTTAATATTTTATTTGTGGCTGTGGTTTAGACAACAGAAGGGAACAGATAATTACTCTCCAACTGCATGATGATTGCCATGTGGTTCCTTCTTGCACAGTTTCTGTATAATTAGAGCTATGTGTGCCCTGCAAAACAAAGCATCATATCCATTTGGAAGCATGAAATTAAATTTCCCAGATTGAGGGTAGCAATTTCAGTTTTGAGGAATTGATTTCTTCAAGCATTTCTTTGGGAAATCCGGACTATCTCTTCCAAGATGTAGAAATAGCTTAGGTTTCTGATTACAGTTTAGTATGAATGGAGATGTTTTTTTTATCAAACTTGGAATTCAAATTCTTCTTTCTGAGTAGAGGTTTGTGCTAGGCCACATTTTGAGGATGCTGAGGACAGGCCCTGCCCCTTAACATCGTACCTCTGAGTATTATAGGAAAGGACGACCTCTGGATAGGGTCTGAAATTGGTGGGGCTGGGGTATCTCAGAGGCCCAGGCAGAGAATGAGTGGTTCAGGGAAGATTTTTTTTTTTTTTTTTAAGATTTTATTTATTTATTTGACAGACGGAGATCACAAGTAGGCAGAGAGGCAGGCAGAGAGAGAGAGAGAGAGGAAGGGAAGCAGGCTCCCTGCTGAGCAGAGAACCTGATGCAGGGCTCAATCCCAGGACTCTGGGATCATGACCTGAGCCGAAGGCAGAGGCTTAAACCCACTGAGCCACCCAGGCACCCCACCAGGGAAGTTTTTTTGACCTGAGATGAATTGTGTTGTTTCTCTCTGTCCTTTAGAAGTTCCCATATATCAGTACTACTTGAGATCTGATTGTATTCAAATGAACCTCAAAAAAAAAAAAAAAAAAAAAGCCCAGATATGTTCTTATAGATGATCTCTTGGTTAGGTATGTGAATAGTACCCTAGGTTTAGAGGAGAAGATCTGGCTGGCCAATCGAACTCAGGATGTGTACTAAGAATGACCAGGAGTACTTCTGTTGTTGATATCAATTTTAAAAGTTAAAGCCAGAGTTCCCTTTTTCCTAAATAAGAGAGGATCCTAGGATTCCAATGTTCACTGTATTTCCTGATTCTTCCAATTCCTAAATTCTCAAAATTTCCCAAATTGTCCAAACCCTGAATCCTCTACATGTCTTTATTGACTTGCTCTTCTGGACTGGGGGCCTCAGCTTCCCAAGTGGCCCCTCTTGTGCTTCCTAAGGAGGATCTCCCTCTCTTTCTGTTTAGGGAAAAAAACATGATTTGGGAAAAGTTACATTTCAGAAAGCATCAATTTATGCTCTTTCTTGATATGTATAGTATGTATATTCCTTTGTCCCACCTTTACTAACACTTGGTATTAAAATTTTTTAAAAAGCAATTTGCTTGGGGTCCTGGCTGGCTCAGTCAGTAGAGCATGTAACTCTTGATCTTGGGGTCATGAGTTTGAGCCCCATGTAGGCAATGAGTTTACTTAGGAAAAAGCAATTTGCCAATCTGATTAATAAAAATGGTATTTTATCATTGCATACATTTGTATTTCTTTTTATTATTAGGCAGATTTAAAAAAGACTATCTTTTTTTTTTTGGTATTTTGCATTTCTTTTTAGTAAATTGCCTGTTTTGTTTTCTTTGTACACTTTTCCTTGGGTGCCCATCATTTTCTGAAAGATTGGTAAATAGTGGTTGATAGAATTTTTGAACCTTGCTTTCAGATATTATGTCTTGATTTTAGAGAAAACTAGATTAATGTTCTCAACCTATAGCAGACAAAGCTCTTTGCCTCTATTGAAGTTTACCTATGCTGGGTACCAGTTTAATCCCAGATGATCTTTCAGGAAATTTAATTTATAATATGCTGATGGCCTCTTTGGAGTTTTAAGCTTCATCCCACATTTTTACACATTTACTAGATCATTTAAGGTTTATTTTCCCCTCTACTTGCCAAGTAAATCATACTTCATCTTCTTACATTTACAAATGTCTTAGATTTCTCAAAATTCTTCTCTTGGTCTGGTGTCTTTCATTTTAAGACTTGTCACTAGGGAAGGGAGCTAAGAGTATTGGAATGCTCTGTAAATCCTGCCAGGCTGTTGCTTTCCATCTTCACCTTCCAGAGGTTTGTGGGTAGAGAGCTGAAGATGTCAGCAGCTGCAGGAATGTCCCCGGCCATCTGTTGCAATTGCAGACACTGTGTGTGTGGTTTGCCAGAGATTGAAAGACACCATGCTGGCCCTCTTTCAGATTTGGCCAAAAGTTTATCTTTCGTCTCTTATTTTTTTTCTTTTCAAGGTTTTATTTATTTATTTGAGAGAAAGAGAGAGAGAGAGCACAAGCAGGGAGAAAAACAGAGGGAGAGGGAGAAGCGGACTCCCTGCTGAGCAGGGAGCCTTTCGTGGGACTTGATCCTAGGACCTGGGATCATGATCTAAGCTGAAGGCAGGTGCTTAATGACTGAGTCACCCAGGTGCCCCTCTTCTCTTATTTTTCTTAACTTATTTATTAATCAGTCCCTCCCAAACCCTCTCCCAGCTCCATCAAATGTGAGTTAAGCAAAAATGTTTTTTCAACTTATATTTTAACATTGCAAGAATAGTACAAGAATTCCCTTTATCCAGATTCCCCAAACAAAATACTTTTAGTATAAATATATTTTTATGAATAAAATATATTTATACTTAAAATGTTTAAACTAAAATTATTTTTACTTCATATATGTACACACTTTTTGTTCCTGAACAGTTTGATACACATATGATGATGCCCCTTTATCCCTAAATAATGTGTATATCCTAAAAAACAAGGTTTTTCTCTTATACAAGCACAGAACTATTATACAAATCAGGAAATAGAAATATTATATCCTAATAATAATAATGATTATTATTATTCTAATCAAGATTCTATTTGAATTTTATCAAGTATCCTATCACTAAACCAAAAAAAAAAAAATTGGGGTAAAAGTGTTTTAACTGATCATCTAGATCAGTGGTTTTCTTTTTTCTTTTTTTTTTTAAGTTTTTTTTTTTTTTAAGATTTTTATTTATTCATTTGACAGAGGCACAGCAAGAAAGGGAACACAAGCAGGGGGAGTGGAAGAGGGAGAAGCAGGCTTCCCACTGAGCAGGGAGCCCAATGTGAGGCTCGATCCTAGGACCCTGTGATCATGACCTGAACTGAAGGCAGATGCTTAATGACTGAGCCACCCAGATGCCCCTCTTTTTTTTAAAGATCTTATTTATTTGAGAGAGAGAGAACATGAGCAGGGGTGGGGGTAGGGGTGGTGGGGAGAGGCAGAGGGAGAAGCAGACTTCCTGCTGAGCAGGGAGCATGACGTGGGCCTTGATCCCAGGACCCATGACCTGAGTTGAAGGCAAATGCTTAGCTGACTGAGACACCCAGGTGTCCTTAATATGTGTTTTTTTTTTTTTTTTTAAGATTTTATTTATTTATTTGTCAGACAGAGATCACAAGTAGGCAGAGAGGCAGGCAGAGAGAGAGGAGGAAGCAGGCTCCCTGCTGAGCAGAAAGCCTGATGTGGGGCTCGATCCCAGGACCCTGGGATCATGACCTGAGCTGAAGGCAGAGGCTTTAACCCACTGAGCCACCCAGGCGCCCCTAATATGTGTTTTTATTAATAATACAAGAAGTATAAATACTTTACATTTAAACATATAGAATAATACTTTTATCTTTTTCTTTTTTGGTGTGTATTGGTCATTTTCTACATTTGTTTTATCATTTTCTGTCTACCTCTTTATTATTATTATTTTTTAGATGGGGTATTTATTTTCTTTATTAAATTTTTTATTTTTTAATTTAAATTCAATTAATTAACATATAATGTATTATTAGTTTCAGTGGTAGAGGGCAGTGATTCATCAGTCTTACAAATACCCAGTGCTCATTACATCATGTACTTTCCTTAACATCCTTCATCCACTTACTCCATTCCCCAACCCCCTCCCCTCCAGCAACCCTCAGTTTGTTTCCTATGATTAAGAGTCTCTTATGGTTTGTCTCCCCCTCTGGTTTCTTCTTGTTTTATTTTTTCCTCTCTTCCCCTATGATCCTCTGTTTTGTTTCTTAAATTTCACATATGGGAAACAAGGGTAAAAATAAACTATTGAGAGTTCATTAAGATAAAAAGCTTCTGCACAGCAAAGGAAATAACCCACAAAACCAAAAGACAACTGACAGAATGGGAGAAGATATAGGCAAATGTCTTATCAGATAAAGGGCTAGTATCCAAAATCTATAAAGAACTTATCAAACTCAACACCCAAAGGACAAATAATCCAATCAAGAAATGGTCAGAAGACATGAACAGACATTTCTCTGAAGAAGATATCCAAATGGCCAACAGAACATGAAAAAATGTTCAACATCACTCAGCATCAGGGAAATACAAATCAAAACCACAATGAGATGCCACCTCACACCAGTCAGAATGGCTAAAAATTAACAACTCAGGGAACAACAGATGTTGGCGCGGATGCAGAGAAAGGGGAACTCTCTCACACTATTCGTGGGAATGCAAACTGGTGCAGTCACTCTGGAAAATAGTACGGAGGTTCCTCAAAAGGTTGAAAATAGAGCTACCCCACAACCCAGCAATTGCACTCCTAGGATTTACTCCAAAGATATAAGAATAGTCATTTGAAGGGGCACCTGCACCCCAATGTTTATAGCAGCAATGTCCAGAAGAACCAAGATATGGAAAGAGTCCAGATGTCCATTAACAGATGAATGGATAAATAAGATGTGATAAACACAAATACAGACACACACACACACACACACACACACACACACACACACACACACTGGAATACTATTCAGCCACCAAAAAAATGAAATCTTGCCATTTGCAATGATGTGGATGGAACTGGAGGGTATTATGCTAAGCAAAGTAAGTCAATCAGAGAAAGACAATTATCATATAATCTCATTCTTAGTGGAATTATATCTACATATTTATATACACATATGTATGTATAAACATATGTATACATGTATTATTACAAATATTACTATGTACACATAATTTTTACTCTTTGTTCTATTCCTTGCCCTCTCCTGCTCTGATCTATTTCATAGGAAATACTTCCATTTCCCAAAGGCCCTTTGCTAGCTGGCTTTCTGGGAGATTTGGCCAACGGAATGCACTGGTGAAAGACTGGAGGACAAGAGAAAGGAAGAAACCAAGGTATTTCTTCTTCCTCATCTCTGTCTGATTCAGGTGGCTTCTCTCTCGTGGCTCTGGCCTAACAACCGTCCTTCTTGGGTCTCTACTATGGATGGCTCCAACTTCTGGACTGTGGTCATACCACCTCCTCTCATTGTCCCTTTAGCTCTAGGAATAACATAGGCTTCCTACTCTGCCTAATCTCTAGATAGCCTCATTCCTCCCTGTCTGGCTTCTCAACTCTTCCATTGCCTATGTAACCAATTCCTAATACTAAATTCCCTCTGTTTGAAATACCAAAGTATGGGGGCACCTGGGTGGCTCAGTGGGTTAAGCCTCTGCCTTCGGCCCAGGTCATGGTATGAGGGTCCTGGGATGAAGCCCCGCATCGGGCTCTCTGCTCAGCAAGGAGCCTGCTTCTCCCCCTCTCTCCCTGCCTGCCTCTCTGCCTACTTGTGATCGCTGTCTGTCAAATAAATAAATAAAATCTTGAAAAAAAAAAAAAAAAAAAGAAATGCCCAAAGTATGGAAGGACAAAAGATCCTGAATAGCCAAAGCAATCTTGAAAAAGAAAAGCAAAGCTGGAAGCATCACAATTTTGGACTTCAAGCTATATTACAAAGCCACAGTTATTGAGACAGTATGGTGCTGGCACAAAAACAGACACATAGATCAATGGAACAGAAAGAAAATCCAGAAATGGACCCATATCTATATGGTCAACTAATTTTCAACAAAGCAGGAGAGTGTATCCAATGAAAAAAGACATTCTCTTCAACAAATGGTGTTGGGAAAACTAGACAGCAATATGCAACAGAATGAAACAGGACCACTCTTACACCACGCACAAAAATAAATTCAAAATGGATGAAGAAGATGAAAGACCTAAATGTGAGACAGGAAGCTGTTAAAATCCTAGAGGAGAACACGGGAAGCAACCTCTTTGACCTCAGCTGTAGCAACTTCTTACTAGACACCTCTCTGAAGTCAAGGGAAACAAAAGCAAAAATGAACTACTGAGATGTCATCAAGATAGAAATATTCTTCACAGTGAAGGAAACAATCAATAAAACTAAAAGGTAACCCATGGAATGGGAGAAGATGACAAATGACATATTTGATAAAGGGTTAGTATCCAAAATCCATAAAGAACTATCACACTCAACACCCAAAAAACAAATAATCCAGTTAAGAAATGGGCAGAAGACATGAATAGACATTTTTCCAAAGGAGATATACAGATGGCTAATAGACACATGAAAAGATGCTCAACATCACTCAGCATCAGGGAAATATAAGTCAAAACCATGATGAGCTACCACCCCACACCTGTCAGAATGGCTAAAATTAACACAGGAAACAAGAGATGCTGGTGAGGATTCGGAGAATGAGGGACGCTCTTACACTGTTAGTGGAAATATAAACTGGGGCAGCCACTCTGGAAAACAGTATAGAGGTTCCTCAAAAAGTTAAAAATAGAGCTACCCTATGACCCAGCAATTGAACTACTAGGTATTCACCTAAAGGGTACAAAATTAGTGATTTGAGGGGAATATGCACCCCGATGTTTACAGTAGCATTATCAACAATAGCCAAACTACAGAAAGAGCCCAAATGTCCACCGACTGATGAATGGATAAAGAAGATGTGGTGTATATATATATATATATATATATATATATATATATATATATGATGTGGTATATATATATATATATGATGTGGTATATATATATATATATATGAGAATGATGGAATATCACTCAGTCATCAAAAAGAATGAAATCTTGCCGTTTGCAATGATGTGGTTGGAGCTAGAGTATATCATGTTAAGTGAAATAAGTCAGGAAAGACAATTACCATATGATCTCACTCATACCTGGAATTTAAGAAACAAAACAGATAAACATAGAGGAAGGGGGTAAAAAAGGAGAGGGACAGGGTGCCTGGGTGACTCAGTTGTTAAGTGTCTGCCTTCGGCTCCAGTCGTGATCCTGGGGTCCTGGGATCAAGCCTCGCATCGGGCTCCCTGCTCAGCAGGAAGTCTGCTTCTCCTTCTCCTACTCCCCCTGCTTGTGTTCCCTCTCTCGCTGTGTCTCTCTGTCAAATAATAAATAAAATCTTAAAAAACAACAACAACACAAACAAACAAACAAAAAAAACTTACTTTAAAAAAAAAGAAAGGAGAGGGAGGCAAACCTTAACAGACTCTTAACTATAGGGAACAAACTGAGGGTTGCTAGAGGGGAGGTGGGTGAGGAATGGGCTAAATGAGTGATGGGTTGTTGTTGTTGTTGTTTTTTAAGATTTATTTATTTGACAGAGAGAGACACACAGCAAGAGAGGGAACACAAGCAGGGGGAGTGGGAGAGGGAGAAGCAGGCTTCCCACTGAGCAGGAAGCCCGATGCGGGGCTTGATGCCAGGCCTCTGGGATCATGACCTGACCTGAAGGCAGAGGCTTATCTGACTGAGCCGCCCAGAACTTATATTTTTAACCACAATACTGTACTGCCTCGGTACACAAATACCTTGCTCTCAGGAAGATTATATTCCACGAAGAAGACCAACGTTAGTCTAGCAATCTCTCTCACTCTTTTACACACACACACACACACACACACACACACACACACACACACACAATTATAAACTGTTTAAATCCCAAGAAGGAAAAGTACAGAGCACTATAGGAGTACGTGATTGGGGAACCAGACCTAGTCTGGGGAAACAGATTGTTGTACATTGAGTCTTTAGTTTAGTCTTTGGTCCTGAGTGCAACTCTTCAAGAGGCTAGCAGACCAGTAGTTCCCAATCCTGGCTGCACATTAGAATCACCTGAAAAGAGATTTTAAGGGCGCCTAGGTGGCTCAGTTTGTTAAGCAACTGCCTTCGGCTCAGGTCATGATCCTGGAGTGCTGAGATCGAGTTCTGCATCAGGCTCCCTGTTCAATGGGGAGTCTGTTTCTCCTTCTGACCCTCCCCCATCTTGTGCTCTCTCATTCTTTCTCTCAAATAATAAATAAAATCCTTAAAAAAAAAAAAGGAGGTTTTTTTTTCCCTTTTAAGATTTTATTTATTTATTTGAGAGAGAGTAAAAGATAGAGAGGGAGAGAGTACATGAGCAGGGGCAGAGGGAGAGGGAGAAGCAGGCTCCCTTGCCGAGCAGGGAGCCTGATGCGGGACTCGATGCCAGGACATGGGGATCATCACCTGAGCCGAAAGCAGATGCTTAAACGATTGAACAACCCAGGTGCCCCCAAAAAAGAGGTTTTAAAAAATACTGATGCTGAGGACATGCCTCAGACCAATTAAATATCTGGGGCTGGGATCCAGGCATTAATATTTTTTCTGAAGCTCCTTGGGTGATTCCATATGTGGCCATAGTTGAAAAGTGCTGCAGGTTCAATTCTCCTTATACACGAGTACACGAAAGTGTTAAGAAGAAAAGCGGGTAGCAGACTTCAGTTTCTAGCTTGCTGTCATGTTGGGGAGGGGCCCCTCTTCAAAAGGAACTTTTCCATATGTGGTTTTTTTTTTTTTTTTAAGATTTTATTTATTTATTTGACTGAGAGAGAGATCACAGGAAGGCAGAGAGGCAGGCAGAGAGAGAGCGGGGAAGCAGGCTCCATCCCAGGACCCTGAGATCATGACCTAAGCTGAAGGCAGAGGCTTAATCCACTGAGCCACCCAGGTGCCCCCCCGTATGTTTTTTATTTAAGGTATTTTTTAAATGTCATGACTCATCAACGTTTTTATTTGACAAGGACATGTGATATTGCATTGTGGAAAATATTTTGTTTGGAGAAATCACTTTTTATGAATAAGCTGGCTCTAAACTTCCTTGAAGCCAGAGGACCTCTCTTTTCTTTTCCTCTTTTTTTTTTTTTTAAGGTTTTTAATTTATTTTAGAGAGAGTGAGAGTACAAGTGGGGGAGGGACAGGGGGAGAGAATGGAGCCTGAAGTGGGGGTTGATCCCACGACCATGAGATCATGACCTGCGCTAAAACCAAGAGTCAGACGCTCAACTGACTGAGCCACCCAGGTGCCCCTAGAGGACCTGTCTTTTTCACTGGGTTCTAGCATCCCAGATACCAGGAAGTAAAAAGAAAATCATACCAGCACATCAGGTGGAGGAGCTGCACCCCAGGGAATGCTGCACAGATGAAATGAAGTTGAGGATACAAATTCTCTTTTCATTTCTGATGTAAGCGGAGTCTTTCTGATTCTTCTCTCCTCAGCCCATCTAGAGATCTGTGGAATCATTCTGCTCCCAGGGCTCTGGAGGTTTATTCTACTCCCACAAGGAAAGCAAAGCATGATCTCATTTCTGATTTACTTGTCTCTGGTAGGCTGCCTTCTTGTTCCCAGACTGTAGTTTTCTGGAGAGCTGTGACCAAGTATTTTTGTTTTGTTTTTTAGGATTTTATTTATTTATTTGACAGACAGAGATCACAAATAGGCAGAGAGGCAGGCAGAGGGAGAGGGGAAAGCAGGCTCTCCACTGAGCTGAGAGCCCGATGCGGGGCTCAATCCCAGGACCCTGAGATCATGACCTGAGCCGAAGGCAGAGGCTTAACCCACTGAGTCATCCAATGCCCCTCATTTATTTTTGAATATCTAAATCTTTTTTTTTTTTAAGATTTTATTTATTTATTTGAGAGAGTGAGAGCAAGAGCACGAGAGGAAAGGTACAGGGAAGGGCAGCAGAAGAGGAAGAAGCAGACTCCCTGTGAGCACAGAGCCCAGTACAGGGCTTGATCCCAGAGCTCTGGGATCACAACCCGAGCCGAAAGCAGCTACTTCAGACTGAGCCACTGAGGTGGCCCTTGAATATCCAAATCTTAACACAGTGCCTCCCACATACCAGGTGCTCAAAACATTTGTAGCATTGAATTAATATATTTATTGCATTTTCACAAGTTCAAAATGGTGATTTGTTCAGCTGGTGAGACACAGAACTAAAGACGTTAAGAGAAGGGTACCGTCTAGCCAACTAGTAGCAGCCAACAACGCGTGTGAATTAATCAGTGCAAATCTGTGACCATTGTCTAAAAAACACTCAAAACATACATTTTACTGAGGGTACAAGAGAAGCAGTCTCTTCTTATGGATGATTGCAGTCTAGTGACTGGTTTCCACCCTCTTGAATTAGCCCCAACCTACCTCCCATCCATTCCTCATGTCAGCCAAGAGACTTTAAGATATGAGACTTTAAAAATATAGATCTATGGGGCGCCTGGGTGACTCAGTGGGTTGAGCCACTGCCTTCGGCTCAGGCCATGATCTCAGGGTCCTGGGACTGAGCCCTGCATCGGGCTCTCTGCTCAGTGGGGATCCTGCTTCCTCCTCTCTCTGACTGCCTCTCTGCCTACTTGTGATCTCTCTCTGTCACACAAATAAATAAAATATTTTTAAAAAATTAAAAAAAAATAAAATAAAAATATAGATCTGATCATGTCACCCCCTGGGAAGAATCATCTCAGGGGAGAAGGCCCTAAGGTTGTACTTGACCTGGGCTTTGCCTACCTCCCCAGCTCCTTTGTAGGTTCTAGGTCTCAGAGACCACTCTACCTAAAGTGACATTAGCTGTTCATTACCCCTGCTTATTTTCTTCAAAGCATTTTTCTCAATGTAAAATAACCTCATTTGGGGCACCTGGCTGGCTCAATCAGTAGAGCATGTGACTGTTGATCTCAGAGCTGTGTGTTTGAGCCTCACATTGGGTGTAGAGATTATTTTTTAAAAAATTTAAAATTAGAAAATAAAAATATATTACCTTATCTATTTATTTACTTGTTTACTGTCTGTCTCCCTGAACCTAAATATAGGTTCATTAAGGAAAAAAACCTCATTTTGTCTATCTTGAGCATCCTTGAATCCTCAGTATCTGGCTCACAGTAGGCACTCAATCAATATTTGTTAAATGACTAATACTCAGAAAAAGGAGTATGTTATTCAGTTAAGGAGGTGTGAATTACTACAGGCAGAAGAGTGGTCATGGATTATAGAGTAGAATATTTTTTAAAAAAACATTATAATTATGGGGTCCCTGCCTGGTTCAACTGGAAGAGAATGTGACTCTTGATCTCAGGGTTTTGAGTTCAAGCCTGATGCCGGGTATAGAGATTACTTAAAATAAATTTTTAAAAGTCTTTATAATTAAAAAATAAAAGCCTGCTTCCCTCCACCCTGCCCAAAGGAAGACTTGCTGTGCTTTATTCCCATGCCTCAAACTCATCACCAAAAAGAGAACTGCAATAGCAGGGACAGGTTTAAGATAGTTCAGGCAAGAGGAGAGTAAGTCCAAGGCTTCTCCTTAAGCTGTTCTTATCCAGCTGTGGCTCCGCTTGGGCTGCCCCCAGCCTGGAGAAGACCTGGAAAGGCCTGGGCTGTCACCACTTGCTTCCTGGCCGCTTTCATGGTAGACTTGGTCACTTTGCCACCAGCTGCTGCTGTTTCTCCACATTCTTGAGGACCCCCATAGCCACTGTCTGTGTCATGTCACATACAGTGAAGCAACCAAGGGGTAGGTACTCTGAGAAGTTTTCCACACACATGAACTTTCATGGAATCATCTGAATGATGGCTGAATCCCCAGGTTTTGGAGCTTTGGGGCTGTCTTCTGGCTTCTTGCCCAAGTGCCAGTCTTCTCCCTGATGTCTGCAAGCTTGCAGGCGATTTGGGCCGTGTGGCAGTCCAGAACTGGGGAGTAGCCAGCTGCAATGCTGCAGGGGTGGTTGAGAATGATCACCTGGGAGATGGCGCTCCCCACGTCTAAGGACAAGTCATTCTTTCTGTCTCCCACCATGTAGCCCCACCTGATGTCCTTCACTGACATTCTTCACTTTGAAGCCCACATCGTCACTCCACAGGGCCTCAGCCACCTCGTGGTGCATCTTTATAGACTTGACATCCGTGGTGATGTTGCAGGGGGCAAAGGCTTGAGGAAGCCTGTTTCCACCCAGCCCACGGGCATGGTACCAATGCCCCCATCTTGTATACATCCTGCAGAGGCGGCCGCCAGAGCTTGTCCATAGGGCAGGCAGGGGGAATGATGGAGTCCAGTGCTTCTAGTAATGTCGTGGCCACCATGTTTTTTTCCTTCCTGGTGATCTTCCAGCCTCTGAACCAGGACATCTTGGTGCTGTCCCCATGCCAGCCAGCGATGGGCACAAAGGCGACAACCTCAGAGTTGTAACTGATCTTCTTGATTTAGGCCTTCATCTCCTTGCAGATCTCCTCAAAGCATGCACTACCAAAAGGTGGCTCTGCGATGGCCATCTTATCATCTTATTGACTGCCACAATGAGTTGCTTCACACCCAGCATATCAGCCAGCAGTACATGCTCATGGGTCTGCCCATTCTTGGAGATACATATTTTTAAAATTAATTTATTTATTTGAGATAGAGAGAGAGATCATGTGGGGTGGGGGAAAGAGTCTTAAGGAGATTCGGCACTCAGCACAGAGCCCCACGCAGAGTTTGATCTCACGACCTGAGATCAGGACCTGAGCTTAAACCAAGGGTCAGATGCTTAACTGAATGCACCACCCAGATGCCCCCATTCTTCGAGATATTAGTAACATTCCCCAGAAGTCTGGAATATTATTTTTCCACGTTTATGTCTTAAAAAACAACAACAACAAAAAAAACAACAGTTCTATATGGTGGAGGTGGGAGGGCAAACACAATGATATTTATTTTGGAAACACATACATGACAATTACTTCTATTTTACATGCTGAGAGTGGAAATACGAACCCTATTCAGTGCAAGATTTGCACTAAAGTTGAAAGTGGACAAGACATTGGCATTCACATCTATTATATCTGGGCCAGAGCTTCAATCACCAGCTGAAAAAATAAACACGGGGTCAGTAGGCCTTTGCCCTGCACCCTGAGTGCATTCCACAGTGAAAACCACGTGCAATGACCTAAAGATCTAATGCCTCCTGATTTACAATTCATGCAAAGCCATACAATCAACATTGGGTAGAGGGAGCCACAGCAGGGTATCCTTGAAATTGATGCCCACTGTAGAATGGCCCAGGCGACAGGGGAATCATACCTGGGCCAAAAGAAACAACAGCATTTCTTGTCTTTTCTTCTCTGGTATTTGGAGAATTAGGGCAACTAACAGGAAGATGGCTTTGCTGGTGGTGGGACGGAAGCATGGCCAGGGTGTGCAGCAGTTGCCCGGCGTTAGCAAGCTGCAGAACTGGGACACATGGAGGGCAGCTGAGACATCTGTTGAGTTGTTGCTAAGAGTTGGGGGAGAGTCACCCTGGTGGGCCCTGATCGATAAGGAGCCCTCATATAAAGCAAAACCTGGGTGGAACCAGAGGCCTCTGTATTTCTCTCTATAGTAAATGGGAGAGACTGAAAATGAATAACGTTTTCTGCTTGGTTTAGGGATTTTACAGAGGCATAAGCCACATCTTCCCAACCACACTTGTTTCAGATGATCTTGCCTTTGTCTTTATCTGATTTTGGACTTCTCACAGTAGAGAGCAGCAGAGGTGGCTGTTACATCAAATATCCAGTAAGAGCCCACGTTGGTCTGCCATACCACCTTCTTTTGGGTTTTTTTTTAATGTGTCATGCTTTATATTTTGGGGTTCTACTGTTGTTTTTATTAAACTACCCCAAATTTAGTGGTAAAATCCATAATCATTTTATTATGCTCACAAACCCTGTGGGTAAGGAATGTGCATCTGGTGCAGCGGAGATGTCTTGTCTCTGTTCCATGGTGCCTGGGCCCTTAGTTGGGAACTCAAATGCTGGGGGTGACTTGAATAGCCAGGGGCTGTGATAATCTGAAGGTTCCATCACTCATATGCGGTGCCTGGGCTGGTATGATGCAAAGGGTGGCCTCAGCTGGGACTACTGACTGGAATACCTACGATGTCCTCTCCAAGTGTCCTGGGCTTCTCACAGCATGGCCGCTGGCTTCCAAAAGGGGTCATTTCGAGAGCAAACATCCCAGGAGAACTAAGTGGAAACTGCATGGCCTCTTTTGACCCAGAAGTCGCTTCTGCCACATTCTACTGGTTACCAGAGAGATAATAAATTAAGGGCCACCATAGTCCTCCTTGGTAGATAGCTATGATCTGTGCCCCATGCGCTGTGCCTGACCCTGCACCCTGTCCTTCTGGGCCACAGCTAATTCATCAGAGAGGGCTGCCAATCTTCATGGTAACCGATGACCTTCATCCTGCTGCCTGATGCCTCAGGTTCTCCTTCTCTGTGAGAGGCGGGTGGAACAATGCAGATGTGTATTCACAGCCTATTAATGGAGGAGCATCAGCAGGAAAGGCCACAGAGACCCGCAGCTGAGGGCTTCTGAAAACTTTGAGCCTAGAACCACCCTCCTCCACCCTAGCCACAGGAAGCCTCGTGATGATTCCTTATGGATTAATGGTAGACTTAGGATCACTTCTTACAATAAATCCCTTTATTTAGCTAAACGTTAGTGAATCTCAATCCCTTAACACCATATGAGTCTAAACTAAAATGACATGAAGTTCTAAAATACCAAACATAAAAAATACCCTTATATACCAGCCCACAACCATCCTTCTATGAGAACTGCCCACACCTAAAGATATGAGCACCAACAGGCTAGTGCCCTTAAAGTAAGTCCCCCAAGTTACTTTCAAAGAGAAGATCTTTGCCTAAGACACCAATACAGGCATCTCCCTAGTTACCAAGATCCAACCTGCAATACCTTGTGATACCTGCGGCTATGAGGAGCTGCCAGGTGTCAGGAACAGAGTAGGTGCCTCCCTGGGCAGGCAGAGTGAGACAGAATCTCAGTCTATAAATTCCTCTTGCTAAGAAGCACTATCAATATTCATTTATTTACTTTTATTTTTTAAAAGATTTTATTTACTTGACACACACACAGAGAACACAAGTAGGGGGAGCAGCAGGCAGAGGTGGAAGCAAGCTCCCTGCTGAGAAAGAAGCCTGATGCAGAACTCGATCCCAGGACCCTGGGATCATGACCTGAATCCAAGACAGCCACTTAACTGACTGAGCCACCCAGGTGCCCCATCAATATTTGTTTATCCAGCAAATATATATTGAGTGCCTACTATATCGATATACCAAAATTTGAATGGTTTCAACTTTATTGTGTGTGAATCCAACTTTTGTGGGTTGGACTTGGATTCCAATCATTATTTATAGCACAGTTTTTTGGTTTTCTTTTTATAGCACAGTTTTTAAAAAAACTTTGTTCTACATCCCTCCACCCCAACTGCCTTCCGATTAATATTTGGCCTACCTGGGTTGCAAGCTGACAACTGCTTGCAAATAACACAGAGCAGGACAGTGAATGTCTCACTTGAGAAAAAGCTGCAGACTTTCAGTATTGCTTCCTGGCTAATGTGGGAGGGGCCAAGACTCTGAGAGGTGATGCTTCAAAATGCAGCTGTGTGTAAGGTGTCCACAGAAAAGCAAATAGTACAGTAACAGTGGAGCATGTTTCCTGAAACACGCAGTGGAGACACCTGGAAAGTCTCTGAAATGAATCACTGGTGATTTACATAATTGAATAGTTATCTGATTTAGACATTCTTCAGGTTAGGTGGGTTTTGTCAAGCTTGTATATATTGAGTAATATTTGCACTTAAAAATTAAACTCATCCAAATGTCACAAAACAAACTAAGGGGGGCCGGGGGGGAGGGGGGTAGGGAGAGGGTGGTGGGGTTATGGACATTGGGGAGGGTATGTGCTGTGGTGAGTGCTGTGAAGTGTGTAAACCTGGCGATTCACAGACCTGTACCCCTGGGGCTAATAGTACATTATATGTTTATAAAAAAAAAGTTATGATAAAAATAATAACAATGACAAAAAAGTAAATTAAATTCATCCAAATAAAGATTATGGAGGGAGCCTGGGTAGCTCAGCCAGTTAAGCATCTGCCTTCTGTTCAGGTCATGATCCCGGGGTTCTGGGATGGAGTCCCGCATTGGGAACCCCTGCACAGCAGGGAGTCTGCTTCTTCCTCTGCCCCTTCCCCCTGGCTTGTGCTCACTCTCTCTCTCTCTTGCAAAAATAAATAAATAAAATCTTAAAAAACAAAACAAAACAAACAAAGACTGTGGAAGAAAAACAATGAGGTTTTCACTCAGGGAAAAATTTTCTAGAAGAGTAATTCTTTACTTTTTGAGTTCAAGAGCGTCAGAAAATGTTTATTTTCATTATGATTTCAGAAGTAACATACTCACTTCAAAAAAGTTTAAACATGACAGAAAAATATTCATTCATTCAATGAGTATTTATGTAATACCTGCTGTGAATAAGACTCTAGGTAGTAAAGGCAGAATAGTGAGCATAAATTAGACGGTCTCCTACGAACTCACCTTCCAGAGAAAGCATTATTAATAGTTTGGTGCAGTTTTTTTCTGAACTACACATATGTGGATTCTAACCTACGGTGATCAGTTTGTGGCTCCTGATGTGCCAGCTGAGGGTCCCAGGTCAGGAAGCAGTGCTCTAGGGGTCTTAGAAGACATGTGGTCTCCACAGACCTGAGTCTCTGTGCTACGTGCTAGTAAGAATCAAGAGCCTGCCGGACTACCCTTGACAAAGTCTCTTCTTCCAGTGTTAAGTCAAGGCCAATCCCACCACACCATCAACTATCTCTCTGGCGTGTGTCTCTCAGATGGGAACTATTTTCAGGAGAGCAGGTACAAAAGTAAGCAGAGGGGTGCCTGGGTGGCTCAGTGGGTTAAAACCTCTGCCTTCGGCTCAGGTCATGATCCCAGGGTCCTGGGATCGAGCCCCTCATTGGACTTTCTGCTCGGCAGGGAGCCTGCTTCCCCCTCTCTCTCTGCCTGGCTCTCTGCCTACTTGTGATTTCTGTCTGTCAAATAAATAAATAAAATCTTGGGGAAAAAAAAAGTAAACAGAGACAACATTTCCTCTTGGTGAATGCGGAAAATATCCTATTATAGATCCAAGGCAGCCAAAAGCTATCTGACAGGTTGGTGTCTTGGACCTTTACTAGTTCCCAGTAAAGACCGAATGTTGAGACCAACATTCCAGTTCATGTTGTTCTTGCAGAATAATTAATTGGGGCAGGTACACACCCACGTAGTTCTTAAAAACACTATTTTCTTGAGCTCTGATGTCAGCACACTCTTCCTACCTCAGAGATGCCGAAGTGTGCTGGGTGGAGCATCCAGGTTAGACACTCTCATTATATGTTGTCTTTTGTGTTTCAGCTTAATGATGGGCCTGGGCACACAAGTTTACAATTGAGCTCTGGGTTAATATCTATGAGATCCATCTGTCCTGCAATTTTAATTTTTGTATTTATAAATAAGTTAATCTTGTTAGTGATACTTTAATTGGGAATTTTGGTCTAAATATTCACGAGATTTTTTTTTTTTCCACAGGGGACATTTCAGGGAAAGTGATTTTTACCATATAGATCTTGGCAGTTTTGATTAAATAAATTATTTATGCCACCTGCTGGTCTTTTTAGGACTCACTTTTTCATTATTAAAATTTTTTACATTGAATTTGTCTTTATATTATACACAAATGTGTCTAAAATAATCCTTCAATCAAATCCATAAATGTTTTACAAGGAATGTACTAATTTATAGAACTTGATTCTGACCAACATCTTCTATTTTTAAAATTTCCTCTTGCCAAGGGTTAATTTAAAAAGATACTTATATATTATTTAGGGGAGAGCTATTATTCTCTAGTCTAGACTAACATTCCTAAACAGCATGTATTTTAGACCTCAAAGCCTGTATGAATACCAAAAAAGCATATGGTTCTGGTGAATAGTGAAGTTTGTCATCTCTACAAATGTAAAATAGCTCATTTAGCTAGAAAATCATTAAGTTACTTTTTCTGGAAGGAAAACTTACAACAAAGGTAACAAAACCATTTAATCTGTTTTACCCACCCTTACCCCCTTATCATCTGCCACCCCTCTACTCTTACCTCATCGTTGTAGTATATATAATCAAGTTGGAAGAATTCTTTACATAACCCAGGATTGATGCTTCTTATTTAAAATTGGTGTATATATATATATGCCTCAGAGTACTATGGGAGACTAATGAGGAACAAAAAATGCTCAAAGAACCCCTCAAATTGACTTTGGGTGGGGGTAACCTTTTTTTAATTATAAGAGAAAATGGATTAATTGTAACTTGAGAAAATTCAGGCAAGCACAATAAGCCCAACTCCCAAAGAAAGGCAGTATTAACATATTGGCGAATATCTCCTCCAGATACAGTTATACACATTTCTTAAAAAAACAAATTGGGGGGCACCTGGCTGGTTCAGTTAAGAGCATGCAATTCTTTTTTTTTTTTTTTTTTTTAAGATTTAATTTATTTGACAGAGAGAGACACAGCGAGAGCAGGAATACAAGAAGAGGGAATGGGAGAAGGGGAAGCAGGCAACCCGCCAAGCAGGGAGCCTGATGTAGGGCTCCATCCCAGAACCCTGAGATCATGACATGAGCCAAAGGCAGACGCTTAAAAACTGAGCCACCCAGGTGCCCCAAGAGCATGCAACTCTTGACCTCAGGGTTGGCAGTTCAAACCCCATGTTGGGTGCAGAGCTTACTTAAAACAAACAAACAAAAACACCACATTGGGATTGTCTTAGGATAATACCCTTACCTATGCCTTGTAATTTGCTTTTATCATTTATCAATACAATGTAATCATTTTCCCATTTCATTATTCTTCTAACATCTTGAGTTCCATTATGTAGATGAACTGTACTAGATTTAACGAGTCCTATATCTGTGGCTCTGTGGTTTGTTTTTAGACAACAGAAATAGAAATAAGACACGTGAGCATTCTGGTACATACACCTTCATGTGTACTGCGGATGCTTTCCTTAGGATACATCGGAAATTCATAGTAGCAGAATTTGCAGGGTCTAAAGTTAAGGACATTTTTCAGGTCCTCAGTCCCTACTAAATAATTGATCACTGATAGCTCCTAGGAGGAGGAGGAGGAGGAGAATTGTGGGGATCACACCGTTAGGTGGGTTTTAGTGTTCTGCCTCCTGCGATCTCACCTTGGAGTTCTTTGGAGGAAAAAGCTGCCCGGTCCTTTCAGTGCTGAAGGAAGTTCCTGAAAAGAGTGGGAACTCTTTTTTATTTTTGTTTTTTTTTTAAGAGTGGGAACTCTACGGGACGCCTGGGTGGCTCAGTGGGTTGAGCCTCTGCCTTCAGCTCAGGTCATGGTCTCAGGGTCCTGGGATGAAGACCTGCATCAGGCTCTCTGCTCAGCAGGGAGCCTGCTTCCCCCTCTCTCTCTGCCTGCCTCTCTGCCTACTTGTGATCTCTGTCTGTCAAATAAATAAGTAAAATCTTTAAAAAAAAATTGAGTGGGAACTCTAAAATCATAATAAAAGCTCATTTTTAAATTGATGGTTGGTAACAGAGATGTAAATAACAATCCAGACAGAAATCTCTGAAATCCTAGGATATTTTAACTGAGACAGTTTCAGAAAATAGCTGTTTTGTTTAAACTATAGAACAAAGAGTAAGCATATTTTCTTGAACTTCTTTTTGAGTATGTAAAACATGCATAACAGGACTGATATGAACAGTCGCCCAGGGCACACACAGCACAATCCCAGAGGTGCTGGTTACACAGATTAGAATTTGAATAGTGCATCCTTGGGTTGCACAATCTAGCAGCTCTTTGCACACAGTACACAATTCGAACAGGTATATGTAAGAACTTAGTTTTTCTGCCACCTTGTCCCCCAGCTGTCCTATCTAGAGCAGCAACCCAAACAGGAGTGCCTGGCTGGCTTAGTCGGTGGAGCACGAAACTCTTGATCTCTGGGTTGTGAATTCAAGCCCCATGTTGTATGTAAAGACTACTTTAGAAAGAAAGAAAAAATCTAAAATAAATAAATTAAATAGAGCAGCAACTCAAGGCTTTGGTTATCCTTCCCAAGATACTCTATGCACATACAAATATTTACAGAGGTAAGTAGTCTTTTATTTTTTCTAACACAAATAGTGGTATATTACAGACATTGTACTGCACTTTACTTTCTTCACTTAACAACAGATCTTGGGAGTGGTTCCATGATCAGTATATCTTGGGCTACCTCCTCCTGCTTTTTAATGGCTGAATTGTATTCTGCTGTGTGAATGTTCAAGGCTCTTTCTTCAAAAGCAGGAAATTATGGTATTATTAGAAATAAAGAACAAAGGAGGAACAAAGCTTAGAAAGCATTAGGATAAATTATGGTGTGAACATGCTGAGTCTCAAAACAGGGGACAAGAAATAGCTGTTTGTAAAAGGAGTCAGGGTTAGAGGAATGAATTTTGGAGTCAAAGTGCGAAGATACAAGCCGAGCTGTCGTAACAAAGATACCTCAAATTCCATGGCTTAAACAATACAGAAGTTGATTTATATCTCCTGTAACAGCTAGAGATAATCAGTCTAGGGTTGGTAGGGTGACTCTGTCATCTTCTATCTCTCACTTCCATCTCTCTCTCCAGCTCCTGCCACTGCATCTGCATCATGGCCAGCAGAAAACAGTGGAGACCAGGGAAGGACATGCCTATTACTTTAACAGCATGACCAGGAAGTGGCCCATATACTTCTCACACCCAACTGGCCAAACTTAGTCACATGTCTCACATCCTAGTTACACGTCTCATATCCCATGGCCAAGGGCAAGACTGCTTGCAGTTTCGGGCTGAGTTCCATTATTAAAGAAAAAGAAAGGATGAATATTGGTGGAAGCTAGCAATTTTTGCCATATTCACAGAGGTTGTTTGGTTAGGTTCCTTAAGAAAGAAGACCCTGAGGAAGATTCATGTGCAGGAGTTTTTTTATTGTGGTAAAATAGAATAACGTAAGTGTTACAATTTTCACCATTTTTAACTGTGCAGCTCAGTGGCATTAAATGCATTTACATTATTGTGCAACCATCACCACCATCTATCTTCAGAACTTTTCATCTTCTCAAACTGCAACAGTACCCATTAAACATTAACACCCCAAAACCCCGGTGTGTAGGATGTCACAGGGGATGTGCCCACGGGATGATACCTGTGTGGGAGTGAATGCAGGAGGAATGGGCAGTGAGAGGAGCTGAACAGCAACATGGTTGCAACAGAGGCCTCAGATGACCCATTGGGGCTTCTCAAGCAGGGATGGGCCTTCAGAGGTGTCCCATCTTGAGGCAAGGGTCCTGGACTTTATGCCAGGCAAGGGAAATGATCTTGGAGGGGAGAAAGTGCTCATCTGCTGAAGGCAATCCTTGGAGAAAGACTTAGCTGGGAGTTTTTGGCAACCAACACACCCAGTATCTGGAAGAATAAGTACCTTGGTCCAGAACAGAAGGCCTGGGCAATACAGCACAGCATCCACGACAGCCTACCTATTATGTCGCTCAGACACACTTGCTTTATAAAGCAAGTTCAACACCTCCAGAATTCTAACTGGTCTCTTTTCCTGGGGGAAACTTGTAAAAGAAAGGTTGGTGGGATGGACTCAGCCCTCTCTAATATAGCTGGCCTTCAGGTAGAACTATAACTCAGGGTGACCCTCCTCCACTAACCATTCTAGAATTCCCTTACCCTCAGTCAGCACTTCGCTGATCTAGATGGCTTTCTTGGTGGTTTGGGTGACAGGCCCTCAACCTTATGTTTTAGTCTTTCTCCTTTCAGACTCCTGACCAACTTGCCCAGCTTCCCAAGGCTGCCCATATGTATATTCCTACCTCATGTTACTTCTCTTCCCACAGCCTGTGGAGAAGCCTCTACCAGAAACTTCTTAGACTATGGCTGTCACGCTTGTCCATTTACCTTCAAAAATGAGTCAGAGACTCCCAAGAAAGCCCCAGTGGATCCTCTGAATATGCCAAGGCAGCTGTAGGTGTGAGCTGACGGAGAGACATCAGTATACCAGCAGAGGATGACAGGGGGTTCTGGATCACCTGCTTATGCAACATACTGTGCTGTCCTGACACTGTTCCTGCCTGATCCCATATTTACCACTTTCACTTGTAACAGATGGGCCTGATAGAAACAATCTTGTAATAGGCAGCCTAGTGTTCACTTGATATCCTATAATCAGATCTTCTGTCTCTACCAGAGTACAATAGCATGTTTGGGGCTATTTTTCAAATGGTGGAAAATTCTACACTGAAGTTGGCATAGCCTTACTCCAGTACCTTTGGGATCTACATTGTGATTCTCTATTGGAAGTTGCCAGAAGTTTCACATGGCATCCTTTCCCACCACTGACACTTCTAATACCATAATGTTTGCTGGGTTGTATTGTTCAAGTGGTAGGCTGCTCTTGAAAATCCTTCTTTGATTTCTTATCTAGGTTGAGGGGCCTCTGCATGATTTATGTGAAGACTTAACAGGAGCAGTGGGCCATTTCTGCTGGCCCAGAAAGTTTAGAGAGATTCATAGTTTCAAAGTTTCTTTCTTTCTTTCTTTCTTTCTTTTTTTTTTTTTTTTTTAAAGATTTTATTATTTGACAGAGAGAGACACAGCAAGAGAGGGAACACAAGCAGGGGGAGTGGGAGAGGGAGGAGCAGGCTTCCCACGCCAAGCAGGGAGCCTGATGCGGGGATCCATCCCAGGACCCTGGAATCGTGACCTGAGCTAAAGCCAGACGCCTAACGACTGAGCCACCCAGGCACCCCAAGTTTCAAAGTTTCTGTGTGGATCAATCCAAATGTTCCCATCCCTAGTTTTGAGATTTCACCTCTTCTTACTTAGAGCCCTGACCTTGGCACAGCAGACTGGAGAATTCAAATTTCTTTGGGTTTCCACTACCCTTATAATTAAGTCCAGGGTCTGGGTCCATCTACAGTTTTTTTTGACCTCTGGCTGCAGGAGATGAGAATCTTTGTATATGCTTCCAACGAGGCCCTCTGGTTTTCACACTTGGCCTTCAGTTGATGATTAATCACTCTTAGTCTTCTGATGTCTTTTTTCCAATGCATCAGTGACACTCAGAAAAATCCATCTGATTTCACTCTGGTTAACACTACTGTTAGTACTTTCCCCAACCTCTCAAAAGCTGCTGTATCCCCTTCCATTAGTATTCTACCACTAGTGAAAATTTTAATAGTAGTACTGCATAGCAAGAGCTTATCATGTTCCTCTGGCCACCAGTGATGGGGTACTCACTGCCATGTGGAAGATGGGTGGTCTAGTTCCAATATCTCATTTTACAGTCGGCTTCCTTGAATCACTCCTGGCACCAGCTGTCTTAACTTGGAGAAACAAGAAACAGACAAGAAACAGACACTGAGATGAATATTTTTGTGTAGGTGGTTTGCTGAGGAGTGCTCTCAGGATCAACACCTGTTGAACTGAGTTGAGCTGCAATGCAGTTACAACAGAAACCAGGAGAATTCTGGAGCAGGTATGGCTGGCTTTTCAAAGTTATCCCATCTTGGAGTAAGGGGATTGGCTCTTCTCCCATACTGAACAAACATTGGATTGGCTTTCCTCAGGAAGAGGATGTGACCTTGGGTAAGGTGGCTCTCTTTGCATGAGGGTGATTCCCAGAGAGGAACTCAGCTGAGAGTTGTCATCCTCCGACCTTCCCAGCAGCTGAGGAAAGGAAAGTCAGTATAGAAGGAGGAGATCTGGAAGGCACCTGGCTGGCTCAGGCAGTGGAGTGTGGGGCTCTTGATCTTGGGGTTGTGAGTTGGAACTCCACTTAGGTGTGGAGATTACTTAAAAATAAAACCTTAAACAAGAACAAAAAAGGAGGGTTCTGGGTGATACACCAGTATCCACCACAGAGAATATAATATCACAGGAGAGGATTAGAGAAAAAAGGGAGTCAGCGACAGCTTACTAGAGAGACTTCTACCTTTATGCGACAATAGGAAGAAGAATTGCGAGAAAGGAGGAATCAGAAATATTAGGAGAACACAGAGAGCAGGGAGCCTTGGAAACCAAAGAAACAGAGGGAGGAGTCTATAGGAATGTTGGAATTTATTAATCCAATCCCCTGACTTTAGAGATGAGGAACTCTAGAGCAGAAAGACTAAGCAGCTTACTTTTATTTCACCCAACAAGTTAGTGACAAAGCCAGGGTCAGCATTTAGGTTTTCTGATTCCCTATCCAAAATTCTGTGTTTTCTCCTGGCACCACGTGTAGGTGCTTTTTTTCTTGTTCACCCTTGGATGAGAGCCCAGAAAAGTGAAGTTAGTGAAACTCTGGAGGTTTGGTTTGTGGGGATTTTGTTTCTAACTTCATTATCTCTCACAAAAAGACTTCTTGAATTATAAACATTTTTACTTCAATTCTTCCTTTCACATTGAACAATGTCCACAAAGAGACATTAGTGAATGTGAAGGGAGTTAAATTCTATAGATTATTTTTTTAAAAAGCTGTGGGGTAACTTCAGGACAAATTTTTCTCCAGAAAAAGCCTACCTTGTTGTATGCTTGTGGTAGATGCAAGGAATGTTTCTTTCATTTCTTTGCTTTAAATTTAAGGTTGAATTTAGTAATACTTTTTTCTCTTTTTCATAAAACTTACCATGATGTGCCAACAATGTTTAATTGGTTGGAAAATACTTACCAGACAAAAGGGGTTAAATTATCATTGACATGTTATAAATGGGAGTGGATAATTTCTTCTTGCACATCCAGATTTGTGGTTATTTTAGAGATTTTTAAAATTAAGATTACAATCTACCCTCTGACAGGGGGCTCGAACTCACCACCCCAAGATCAAGAGTTGCATGTTCTACTGACTGAGCCAGCCAGGAGCCCCCCGGACTTGTGGTTATTTTAGAACAAAAGTTTTCCCTCTCCCCAGACTGATGATTGGTTCCTGAGATCTGGTACTACACCACTTAGTTTTCTATACAACTTTATATTGTGCAATTGAAAGGCCTAATGCCTCCTATTGGGCATGTGGGGCCTACATACATATATTAAGACAGTATTGAAAATGAGGGCTTAAAACAGCTGGAGAGCCTCATGAGAGAAAGCAGTTTCACAAGGGCTTGATGACTTAAGTGGATCCTACTGTCACTATGCCCCAGTCATGAAAGGACAGAGGAGGGCTTGAGGCACACTAGAGACTAAGTATTGGCTATGAGGACAGCACAGGAAGGATAAGGCTTTTCTATTCCCCGGCCACTCCCCTCTGCTTTGTGGGAGAAGCAGAGGGTCACTTTTTTCATTGGTTTTGCTTTGTCTTTGCTTTTTGACACTGGCAACAACTTAAAAAAATTTTTAAAAATGTTTTTATGTATATATGTATGTGATCTCTACACCAACGTGGGGCTCCAACTCATGACCCTAAGATCAAGAGTTGTGTGCGCTTCTGACTGAGCCAGCCAGGCACCCCAGCAACTTCTTTTAATAGGTTAGCAATTTTTATTCAGATATTGCAGTTATGATGCCTAGTAGCACAATGAAAAATATCCTGAGTCAGTGTATTTACACACCATCTAATGGCTCTGAAAATATTTAATTTCAATATGTTCATGAATAGAACTTTGGGACTGATTCCAAGGAGGCTCAAATTCTACATATTTACTGGCCACTTAAACTGCTAAATCAGTGATACTGAGCAACAGGGACTTCCTCTCAAAATACATTCATGTATAAATATAGTCAATTAAATTTACTTAATTTTAAATTCTCAGATGAGAAACAAAGTAATCCAAGCAAGGACAATTTATTCAGGGGCCTAAAATCACCATTTATGTTCTAAAGGTAAAACAAATACATGAATAAAAATATATGGATATTTGAGGGGGCGCCTGGGTGGCTCAGTGGGTTAAAGCCTCTGCCTTCGGCTCGGGTCGTGATCCCAGGATCCTGGGATCGGGCCCTGCATCGGGCTCTCTGCTCAGCGGGGAGCCTGTTTCCCCCCTCTCTCTCTGACTGCCTCTCTGCCTGCTTGTCATCTCTGTCAAATAAATAAATAAAATCTTTAAAAAAAAATATGGATATTTGAAAATATCCTGAAATAGATATATGGATACTTGAAAATATCCTGAAATAGATATATGGATACTTGAAAATATCCTGAAATTGATATATGGATATTTGAAAATAACTGAAAGACTGAAATGTTCAGTTTTCAATTAAGATCTTTGCCATTATACGTAGTGAACATTAAGAGGCAGCTTGTTCTCTCAGTAAAGAACTCATATCCACTGAGCTCATCAGACTGATGTGTAAAATCCAAACTCCAATATACTGATTTATGATAAATATTGAGGCACCTGGCTGGCTCAGCTGGTACAGTGGGTGACTCTTGATCTCAGAGTTGTAAGCTTGAGCCCCATGTTGGGTGTGGTGATTACTTAAAAATAAAATCTTAAAAAAGAAAAGAAACATATTGTTGCTCAGACCTTAGTCCTTTTATTAGCATGATAATGATAACATTTTTCCCCATTAGGTGGATTTTTTTTTTAATTAGGTTTCATACCCAACATGGAGCCCAACCTGAGACTTGAACTCACAACCCTGAGATCAACACTTGAGGTGAGATCAAGATTCAGATGCTTCACCAGCTGAGCCACCCAGGTGCTGCAGGTGGATTATATTTCTAATCATCTTCTGGACCATAAGACCAGTCTCAATAAATTCAAAAAGAATCAACCTACACAAAGTATTTTCTCTCACCAAAATAAAATTAAATAATGAAAAGATCTCTGGAAAATCCTCCAAATACTTAAACTAAATATACTCTATATAACTTGTGGGCCAAAAAGGAGAACAAAAAGGAAGTTAGAAAGTATTCTGAACTAAATGAAAATAACAACAACCTATCAACATTTGTGGGTACAACCAAGGCAGTATTAATGGGAAATTGATAGCACTACATACCTATATTAGAAAAGAAGAAAGGTCTTAATAAGTCTATGACTTTAGCTTCTAACTTCAGAAACTAGAAATAGAAGAACAAATTAAAGCCAAAGTATACAGAAGAAAGGAAATATAAAGATAAAAGAAAAGATCAATGAAATAGAAAACAAAAATAATGGAGTAAAATTGTGAAACCATCATGGAGAGAGCCATGAAACGGAAAAAAGATATATTGGGATGGGGCTTCAGTTGTTAAGCGTCTGCCTTTAGCTCAGGTCCTGATCCCAGGTCCTGGCATCAAGCCCCACCTCAGAATCCCTGCTCAGTGGGAAGCCTGCTTCTCCCTCTCCCACTCCCTCTACTTCTGTTTCCTCTCTTGCTGTGTCTCCCTCTGTCAAATAAATTTAAAAAATCTTAAAAAAAAAAAAAAGATTCATCGGGGGAAAAAAGAAAGAGAGAGAGAGAGCAATGGCACAAATTACCAGTATCAGGAATGAGAGAGAAAATATCATTATAGAACCTATAGACATTAAAAGCATCATAGGATAATATTATAAACAACTTTCAAAATTAATTTTGACAACATGGATAAAATGTACATTTTCCTTTAAAGAAACAAAGTACCAACGTTCATTCAAAAGAAGATATATAACTCAATCCTACACCTACTAAAGAAATTAATTTATTGAAAACCCCCACAAAGAAAATGCTAGGACCAGACAGCTTCACTGAGAACCTACCAGATACTTAAGAAGAAATAATACCAATTCTACACAAAGTTTTCCATAAAGTGAAGGAAGAGTAATGTTTTCCAACACATTCTATGAAGTCAGCATCACCTTGATGCCAAAACCATCAAGAATATCACAAGAAAAGAAAACTACAGACCAGCAATCCTCATGAACATGATGTAAAATTATTAACAAAATATTAGCAAATTAAATTCAATAATATATAAAATGGATAACGCATTATGACCAAGTGGGGCTTATACCAGGAACATAAGGTTTAACGATCAAAAAGGTTTAATGTTGCATCATGCTTAACAGTGTAAGATTGAAAAAAAAAAGGGCGTAAGTTTGAATGATTTCCCCCGGAGATCAAGAACAAGGCAAGAATGCACAATTTAGTACCATCTACTGAACACTGTGTTGGAGGTCCTAGGCAGTTCTCTGTAAGGCAATAAGCAAAAACAAACAATAAATAAATAATAAAAGAAAAAGAAATTTAAATTTTTTCCATGTATCTTCCACAGAGTGGAAAAGAAGTAAAGTTCTTTCTATTCACATAAGACATTGTTATCTATGTAAAATATATTTTTTTAAGATTTTATTTATTTATTTGACAGAGAGAGACATAGCAAGAGAAGGAACACAAGCAGGGGAGGGGGAGAGGAGAGGGAGAAGCATGCCTCCTGCTGAACAGAGAGCCCAGTGTAAGACTCTATCCCAGGATCCCAGAATCATGATCCAAACCAAAGGCAGATGCTTAAAACTGAGCCACCCAGGCGTCCCTCTATGTAAAATCTTTAAAAATTCTACAAAAAGCTACTAGAACTAATAAATGAATCAGCAAGTTCACAGGATACAAGGTTAATATCCAAAAAGCTATTATATTTCTATGTACTAGCAACAAACAATTAAAAATTCCAATTGTAAAAACGGGCAAGCCGATTCTAAAATTTAGACGGAAATGCAAAAGATCTAAAGAACCCCAGTTTCGAAAAATAGCATAGTTGGAGGACTTACACTATCTGTTTTCAAAACCTATTATTAAGCTATAGAAATCAAGACATTGTGATATTGTCACAATATCACATGAAAGATGATCACGTGAAAGATGATCATGGTGGGTGCCTGGGTGGCTCAGTGGGTTAAAGCCTCTGCCTTCGGCTCAGGTCATGATCCCAGGGTCCTGGGATTGAGCCCCACATCAGGCTTTCTGCTCAGCAGGGAGCCTGCTTCCTCCTCTCTCTCTGCCTGCCTCTCTGCCTACTTGTGATCTCTGTCTGTCAAATAAATAAATAAAATCTTTAAAAAAAAAAAAAAGATGATCATGGGAACAGAATAAAGAGTCCAGAAATAAGTCCACAGAACTATGGCTAATTAATTTTTGACCAAGTTTCCTAGGCAATTCAGTGGGGAATGGATAATTTTTTTTTCAATAAATAATGCTAGAATAAAAAGTTAACCCTAATTCTTACTCCACAGCATATAAAATATTAATGTGAAATGGATTATAGACTTAAATGTAAAAGCTAAAACCATAAAACTAGAGGGAAAAAAAAAGAATCTTAGTAACCTGTATAAAGCAAAAATTTCTTAAGTAGAACACAAAAAGCAAGAACAATAAAAGAAAACAAAGGGATACATTGGACTGTATAAGTTTTCCAAGGCTGTCATAACAAGTTACCCCAAACAAGGTGACTTAAAAGCACAGGAAAGTTTTCTCACATTTCTGGAGGCCAAACTCAAGGTGTGGCAGGGTCATATCCTCTTTGAAGTCTTCAAGGGAAACCTTCCTTGCTTCTTCTAGCTGATGGTAATTTCTGGCATATAACAAGAAATATATATTTGGTCTTTGTCCTCCTTTCTTGCACAGAGCTCCTAAAACTCTGGAATTTCCCAAGTGGTAAGAAAAACAAATGTGTCTTTTGTTATGTTAATGAGGTGACTTTGGGACCCCCACCTAAGGAGGGGTCTGGTTGCTGGGAGAACAAACCATGTGATTAGAGGGTTGGAATTTTCAGTCCCATCCTCTACCTGCCCTGATCTCTGGTTAGTGATTTCATCAACCATACCTGTGTAATGAAGTCTCCAGAAAAACCCCAGAAGATGGGTTCAGAGAATTTTCTAGATGGGGAACCATGTGCTATTGTGCCAGGCACTGAAATCCACAGGGACAGAACCACCTTCATTTGGGGACCTTATTCCATGTGTCTCTTCATCTGGCTGTTGATTCATATCCTTTGCAATAAATGAGTAACCTAATGGTAAATGGGTTTCCTGAGTTGTATGAACTGCTCTAGCAAATTAATCTAACCCAAGGAGGGGGAAGGTGGACCAATTTATAGTGAATTGGTCAGAAATATAAGTAACAACCTGGGCTTGTGATTGACATCTGAAGTGGGAGGCAATCTTGTGGGACTGAATGGCTAACTTGAGGAATCTGATACTATCTCTGGGTAGATAGTGTCAGAAATGAGTTGAATTGTAAGATACCTAGCTGTGTGGGAGAATTGCTTGGTGTTGTGGGGAAAACCCCCATATACTGGAATTGGTACCAGAATCTATATACAATATAATCACTATCTCTGCCTCCATCTTCACGTGGTCTTCTCTGTGTCTTTGTGTGCCCTTTCCTGTCTCTTTCAAGGATCATATCATTGGATTTAGGGCCTATCCTAATCCAGTATGATCTTATCTCAATTCTTATCTTAATTAGATCTATAAAGATCTTATTTCCAAATCAGATCACTTTCTGAAGTTCTGGGTGGACATGAATTTTGGAGGAATACTATTCGATCTACTACATGAAATTCATCAAAATTAAAAAGATAATCAACATATTAGTTATTAGGGAATTGCAAGTTAGATCCAGAATGAGATAGCACTATACCCACTAGAATGCCCAAAACTCAAAAGACTGCATCATCAAATATTGGTGAGGATGCATAGCATCTAGAACCTTCATGTGCTAGTGCTGGGAATGCAAAATGGTATAACCACTTTGCAAAAACAGTTCAGCAGTTTCTTATAAAGTTAATATATACTTACTATTGCACTGTATGTTAATTAGCTAGAATTTAAATTAAAAAATTAAATAAAAACTAAGTGTGAGTGTGTATGTGTATATGTATACACATATACATATATACACGCAAACACATACTTATCAAATGACCTGGAAACTTCACTCCTGGATATTTACCTTGGGGAAATGAAAAGAGATTCATACAAATGATATAAATTTATAACAGCCAAATGTTTATATATAAATGTTTATAACAGTCAAAAATTGGAAATAACCTAGGTGTCCATTTTCAGGTAAATGTATAAATTGTGGTATATTGATAAAATGGAATACTACTCAACAAGGAATGTAAAGAAAAAACTGATATGCACAACAAAATTGATTAATCTCAAAAGAATTAGTGCCAAGGGAAAGAAACCAGACATATGAAACTATATCCTGCATGACTCTATATGAAATTCTAGAATAAGCAAAACTATAGTAATAGAAAGCTAAGCAGAAGTTTCTAGGAACCAAGGATTGGGAGGAGGAAATTAACTGCAAAGGGTGATGCTGGGAATATTTTATATCAATAATGTGGTAGAGATTACATTATGATGTGTGTGTTTCAAAACTCTTATAGTTGGGGCACCTGGGTAGCTCAGAGTGTTAAGCCTCTGCCTTCAGCTCAGGTCATGGTCTCAGGGTCCTGGGATCGAGCCCCGAGGCAGGCTCTCTGCTCAGTGGGGAGCCTGCTTCACTCTTTCTCTCTGCTGTCTGTCTGCCTACTTGTGATCTCTCTCTCTCTGTGTCAAATAAATAAATAGAGCCCTAAAAAAAAAGTCAAAACCTTAAAACACACACACACACACACAAAAACAAAACAAAACAAAAAAAACCTCTTATAGTTATGGAGTGCCGGGGTGGTTCAGTCAGTTAAGCAGCACACTCTTGGTTTTGGCTCAGTTCTTCATCTCTGGGTCCTAGAATGGAGCTCTGCATCAGTCTCTGTGTTCAGTGGGGAGTCTGCTTGAAAGTTTCTCTCCCTCTCTCTTTGCCTCTCCCTGGTCACATGTGCTTCCAGGCACACACTTTCTCTCTCTCTCTCTCAAATGAATAAATAAATAAATAAATAAATCTTAAAAAAAACCAAACACCTCTTTTAGTTATATACTTAAAATGGTATATTTTATAAAATGTATAGCTTAATAAAGGAAGACTCATCATCCTGAAACTTCAGAATCCTGGAGCTTTCACAGAGAAAAACAGTAACATGTAAAGGCTTGGGAATCAGGGCAAAATTTGACTTTAAAAGTAATACTCAAATGGAGAAGACAATTGAAAAAGGCCATCAAAATTCTGAAGAATTTTATAGCCAGCTAAACTATTAACCAAGTTTGAGGGCAGAATATATCTGTTTTCAGATTAGAGGCTCAAATAAATTACCTCCTATTCTTCATTTCTTAGGAAGATATTGGAGAATCTGCTCCAGCAAAACAAGGCATTAAACCAAGACAGGGAAGGAATCTAAGAAACAAAGGATTGAACACAGGAGACAAAAGAATCTATAGGAAAGTAGTAATGAGAAGTCCTAGAAGGAAAGATGAGTAATAGTCTAACAGGGAACCTGTCCAGACTGGAACAGAGAATGAAAGTCTCCAGAAGGATCTCCTCAAGAAAAAAATGAAACATTACTTGAAGTATCTGACAGCATTGTTAGATATTTTTATAGTAGTGCCAGAGTTTGAGAGTTAATCAGTAATAGATATCTAGAAAACTAAGTAATGGAGAAGATGAGGCAATTATTATTTCCAGGGCAAACAATAAATTGTCCAACTTAAATAACTGTACATTACTTGGCTCAATAAAAAATATTTACAATCATGATAATGTAGACATTAAATATTACTTTAATTTAAAACAGCAATATAGGGTAGGATTTTTAGTATCTTCACTAAGATAGTTCCATTTTTATCTTGAAGATTGCTCTATATAGCTCTTTTGTCTCTTCTTTGCTATTAGGTTGTTGACTGTCAGTTCTCACTAATGTCAAAATGTTTGTCTGCAGTAGATGCTGCTACCTGACTTCTAGTTTTCTCCTACTTTGCTGTGAGCTTGGAAGTCATGTGATCAAGCTTATTTTATTGTGTAACATTGGAATATATAAAGTATAACTTGCCTGAATTTTATTTATTTATTTATTATTTTTTATTAACATATAATGTATTATTTGTTTCAGGAGTACGGGTCTGTGAATCATGTCTCACACAATTCACAGCACTCACCATAGCACATACCCTCCCTAATGTCCATCATCCAGCCACCTTATTCCTCCCCACCCCAACTCCAGCAGTCCTCAGTTGTTTCCTGAGATTAAGAGTCTCCTACGGTTTGTCTCCTTCCCTGGTCCCATTTTGTTTCATTTTTCCCTCCTTCCCCTCTCAAATCCCTGCCTCTCAAATTCCTCATATCAGAGAGAGACGATAATTTTCTTTCTCTGATTGACTTTTATCACTTAACATAATACCCTCAAGTTCTATCCATGTCATTGCAAATGGCAAGATTTCATTTTTTTGATTTGCCTAAGTTTTAATACACAGTAATGGGGACATTTATTTTGGCTTGCTCAGAGGTGTTTTTTTGCTTTTGTGACTATGGATAAATTACTTAACCGTTCTAAGGAAAATAACAGGACTTATTTCAAGGGTTGTTATAAGGACTAAAAGTGGTCAAGATTAATTTAAGGTAGATTTAATATAATTCACTTATCCCTTTTTTAAAATCAATCAGTTTTTAAATCTAGGAAATCAAAGTAACAAATCAATATGCTATTCTTCATTACCTAATTTGTAACATAGCAATGTCATGTATGGCCAAATTATAAGCTATTTATAAGGCAAGTCCTGATATTTCTTTGGTCAAATGAAACTATTTATCTGTTCCAGATTCTGCTTTTGCAATAAATAAATCTCAAGTATAAAAATCAGAAATAGCACCATTATTTCATCAGACATTATGATAAAACTTTTCCTCTGACTTAATGAAATAGAAAGGTATAGATTATAAAAATTAATTGTAATTGAATGTAAAATATAATTGTTTTTTGTTAAACAATAGGTAATATTAAATAAAATTAAATATGATAAAATAAAAATACAAGTTATTATTAGAGTAAATTTTTCATCATATGATTTGATAAAAATCATTAGTAACTATCTTCTTGAATTATGTACCAAATTTGAAAGAGATCATGTGAAAACTTGGTTTTAGCTAGTGGGTCATGAAAAATTTGGTTATTCTAAAAAATATTTTTAAAATATTTTTTAAATATTTAAAATTTTAAAATATTTAAGAAATATTTTAGCTACATCTGAAATAATCAACTTAATTAATTAAGAATCTAATAAATAAAAATCTAAAAGTCAAATAATCAAATGCTTTGGCCATTCCAATATATTTCTTTCCTGCTAATGACTTTGGAATGAGTATTGAGAATAGATGAAAAGAATTAGATTTAAGAATGTGAAAAAAGGGGCGCCTGGGTGGCTCAGTGGGTTAAGCCTCTGCCTTCGGCTCAGGTCATGATCTCAGGGTCCTGGAATAGAGTCCCGCTTTGGGCTCTCTGCTCAGTGGGGAGCCCGCTTCCTCCTCTTTCTCTCTCTCTGCCTGCCTCTCTGCGTCCTTGTGATCTCTCTCTGTCAAATAAATAAATAAATTCTTTAAAAAAAAAAAAGAATGTGAAAAAATTACTCTTTAGAATTTTAAAAAAAATGCTTTGCATCCTAAAGGTAAATGCTTTTTTTGGACAATTCCTAGGGGATGGAAGAAATCTTATCACCATCACTCCACTGTACCATATATTTTCTTTTAGACCATAACCAACATGAGCCAAAATACGCCATTTCTAAAGCCAAGTTGCACTCTTCACAGAAGTATGTAAAAGCTAGGGAAAGACTGGTTCCTTGTTAATCACTGAAGGAAACTTCCCCTTTGATACCTGATGGATATTATTCACTTGGTTGAGCTATAAAATATTATATGGAATGAATAATGGCTATGTCTTTGTTTTTGAAAAGTTGGAGAAGGGCTATTATGAACACAGGTACTTTCCCAGCAGGTTAGTTTTAGGAAAGAAGACACATAGACGTCGTGGAGTGGAAAACTGATTTCCTCAAAGCTATCCATACTTGAGCACATCCTGGAAAGCATTCTGTATTCCCAGCGGTATGAGAACCCCTAAGTTTGAAGGCCACTAGAGTAGACTCAAAAATGGCTTCATGTGCTTTAAGAAAACATTGCCATCTAGTGGCAACTACTTCAAGTCATAGACACAAGGACCTAAAGGTTCCCTTGACTGTCTGAAAGACACCTCTGCTTCAGCCCTGAGTAGCCACATACTTTGCATTTATATCATCCATTACACTTTATATTGTGCTTTCTACGTATATTGCTATTTAACATTCCAAGGAAGCCCATCCTTTTATAGATGAGGCAGTTGAGGACCAGAGAAGAGAACTTACCCAATCCTACTTTCATTTATTCATTCCAGATCCATTTGTCAAGCACCATTACATAACTAGCATTATCCCAGGCTTGGAGTAAGCGGATGGGTTACGGGCGATTCAAAGCTAAGACACAATGTCCCTGAATCATTCACAGTCTATGGGGACACAGAATTACGAATGTTGGAGTCAGGATTTGTGTCCAGGACTAATGTGTATCAGTGTTCTTACGACTACAACATGGTACAGTAAATGTACATGTCATGAGGGTGTTCAGATGAGTCCTGGAGTCCTTCAGAACAGGATGAGGTCAGTCGTGGGGAAAGGTGGTTTCCAAGCAAAATGACTCACTGAATTAAAATGTCAACTGAGGGACTCCTGGGTGGCTCAGTTGGTTAAGCAGCTGCCTTCGGCTCAGGTCATGATCCCAGCATCCTGGGATCGAGTCCCACATCGGGCTCCTTGCTCAGCAGGGAGCCTGCTTCTCCCTCTGCCTCTGCCTGCCATTCTGTCTGCCTGTGCTCGCTCTCTCTCCCTCTCTCTCTCTGACAAATAAATAAATAAATAAAAATCTTTAAAATGTCAACTGAGCAGAGTGCCTGACCTTTCCTACCTTTGTAATTTGCTGTGGGTTTGGAAATTGGATAAGGAAATTTATTAAAAGGGTATTTAAGGGGCACCTGGGTGGCTCAGTGGGTTAAAGCCTCTGCCTTCAGCTCAGGTCATGATCCCAGGGTCCTGGGATTGAGCCCTGCATCAGGCTTTCTGCTCCGCGGGGAGTCTGCTTCCTCCTCTCTCTGCCTGCCTCTCTGCCTACTTGTGATCTCTGTCTGTCAAATAAATAAACAAAATCTACAAAATCTTAAAAAAAAAAAAAAAAGGGGTATTTAACAGGAAAGTAAAGAACCGGAGTGCAAATCCCAGAAGCTTCCCCAGGAATGTTTTATATGAGCTTTAGAGCATGGTTTTTATTAAGTCTGTTTCTGGCCATTCTTGGGACTTTCTTAAGATGTCCTCTCTCTGAGGTAAGCCCAGGCAGCCACAGGTCCAGTGAATTCTGAGTGGGCAGTGTTACAGTAGAATAGATAATTGTGCCATAATCAGCACAGTGAGTTAGGAAAAACCCATGTTCCTTATCATGGCATGCCTGCCTCCCCAGTCACATGTTTAGGATCTCTCCCCTAGCTTAGTGCACCGTAGAAATTGGCCTTCTTTCTGTCTTTTGAGCACTCCAAGTTCTTGCCTCACTCAGGCCTTTGTAACATTTCTCTTTCCCTCTTGCTCACACTTCACAAGGTTGGTTCCTCATCTTTCAGGTTTTAACTTAAATATCACCTCAGAAAGCTCTTCAATGGTCACTCTAATATCTACTATAGTAACTAATATTCACCTTATCCATGATGTTTATCAACACCCATTCTGTGTCCTAAAAATATCCTACATATACTTTTTTATGCTAACTGAAGCTTTAATATTTACCATCTCCTAATATATACGTATTTTGTCTGTTATCTTTATTGTCTATATCCTCCCACTAGAATGTAAGCTTTGTGAGAGCAAGTGTTTTGTCTGCTTGGCTCATTTCTGTAGGCTTACCAGCTAGAACAAGACTTGGCACATGATAGACATCCAATAAATATCTCTGAATGAACTGAATGAAAACTCTTTTCCTCTTTGTCTCATATGGCTACTCTCAATAAACACAGCCAGACTGGCCTGGTTTTCTTAAATAGATTCTGACGGTTTTATTTGGCAGCTCATGAAGCAGGACTGCTCTGTGCCTTTGTTCCAGGAAATGGACTTCGAGTCACCTTTCCAGGACCCAAGCTTCTGTGGGACAGGAATTCAGGCATTAGTTAGGTGTGTGAAATCGCATTTCTTAGGTCTACACTGCCACATCTTTTGTTAACTCTCTTGGGCAGGATACTGGTAAATGAGATCAGGGTCTTGTTCAACTACCAGGTTAGCTTTCCTCCATTCCTAACCACAAACCGCCACCTGTGATAAGCTGGCTTTCAGGCCTATGTGCAGCAGATTTCACCACAGGAGGGCTGGCCTGGAGAGAGTAGAGGTTCTTACACTCATCCCATTCCTGGAAAAACAATGCCAAGTTCATCCCCTCCTGGTATGAAGTCAAATGTAGGGATGTCTTGTGAAAAGAAAAGCCTGTATCCTGTGAAGAACTGAAAAATGCACTGCTAAGTCAACTTCCGGTGAGAGCTAGGAAGAAGCCACGTCCCTCAGCCCAGCGACCTTAGAAGGCCTAGTTTGTCTACAGTGCTACCCTGAAGGTAGCAGTGAAGAATCCCTAGGCTGCCATCTTGGAGGAAACCAGGTGGGGCTGAAGCAAAGATCAGCTAGCACTCTATCCTTACTCCCCAAGCAGCCAGCCACTCTGCCTGTCTCCCTGGCCTCCACTGCGTCACTTTCTCTTCACTACTTCAGGACTCACTGCCTTTCCAATGTCAACACATACCCTGTCTTCTTCTCTTGCCACAGGCCACCTCAAGCAGGACTTTCAGTTCTTTGAATGTGACAAAGTATTTCCCACTGCCAGACCTTTGTACACGCTGTTCTATCTCTACTCCTGCAAAAAAGACACTTAGCTAAAAACACTCTGTTTAGGGAGAATGCTTCTGTTGTTTCCCCAGTAAACACAAAGCTGACTTTTGGATGTCTATAAATCTCTTCAATCTATCTACTTCTATTTTGATGGCTGTCACCTTAGTTCAAAACGCTACAATTTTTCACCGGTAATAACCCCTAATTTTCATTTTTGTTCTTGCCCCTACCAATTCATTCTCCACACAGCAGGTACAGTGGTCTCATAAAAATGGAAATCTGACCATGTTGTTTCTCTCTTAAAACATTCCGGTGGCTTCCTATCCTTTTTAGGATGAAGTCTAAAATCCTTAACCTGATCCACAAGGCTCTGAATGATTTGACCTTCCCATGCATTTCCAGCTCCATCGTGTACCTTTCCGTTCTCACCACGGTCCAACTCGTGCAAGACTTACAGTTCCCTGAATGTGGTATTTTCCACCTCCAGACTTTGCACATGCTATTCTGTCTCTATTCCTTTGCATCATCCGACTTACCCTTGGCATTTCAGCTTCTCTCTGACTTTTTCAGGAAAGCCTTCTCCAACACTTCCGACTAGTGTCATATATTCTCATTGTGCCCTCTCCTTTTCTCTTATGGTGCTTTTCACTACAACATGCTTGCATATAACCAATACATGTAACTATTTACATAATTTTTATCGTTTTTCCTGCTGCACTGAGAATTGTACTAGTGCCTGATAATTGCCAATTCTCGATAACTATTTGTTTAAAAAATGAATTAATATAAATTACTCATAATATATTGAAGATACAAGGACTGTATCTTTATGTTCCTTTTTTAAAGGTTTGTTTTGTTTTGTTTTTTTGAGAGAGAGTGAGAGAGAGCTCAGTTGGGGAGGAGGGGCAGGGGGAGAGGTTGAGGGAGAATCTTAAGCAGGTTCCACGCCAAGCAGAGCCTGATGTGAGGCTCGATCTCACAACCCTGAGATCGTGACCTGAGCCGAAATCAAGAGTCCAACACTCAACTCACTGAGCCACCCAAGCACCCCTCTATGTTCTTATCTAAAAAAATCCCAGTTCTGAGGCTGCATGGTTATGAGTGACTGGTGTCTTCGCAGAGGAATATCAAAGCAAATAGATTAGAACATGTGTACAGATTGTAGTAACAGATAGTAAAGAAATTATCAAAGCCTGCTGAGGTTGTGTCAAAAGGACTTTAGAGCCGACTTGAAGATGCTTCCAATGCCCAGAGATGGAACTGTTTGTATAAGAAAAATAACTACAGTAGATTGGAAACATCAAATATGTTTACCTCTGATACTGATATTAAGAGAATAAAAATTCACAGTTAATCTTCTGGAGGATAGTAAAAAAATGACTTGTTCTTTTGAAAATCTGGACAGTTTGAAGCTTGAAGGAGCGGTCCTGTCTTCCTTGCTGTAGGGAGCCAAGAGCAGAGCACACTCCAGAAGCCCAGGGCTTTTAGTCCTGGTTACATCCAGATGAGCCAGATGACAGGAGCAGGATGAAATTACAACAAATGTTCCATTTTCATACTGTCCTGTGCTACTTGGATTTCTTTCTTAAGATTTTATGTATGTGTGTATGTACGTATTTACTGAGTTGTCAGAGAGAGAGACCATAAGCAAAGAGAGCAGCAGGCAGAGGGAGAAGCAGGCTCCCCACAAAGCAGGGAGCCGGACGCAGGCCTTGAGCCCAGGACCCTGGGATCATGACCTGAGCTGAAGGCAGACCAGACGCATAACTGACTTAGCCACCCATGTGCCACACCACTTGGATTTCTAAGAAATGTGGATACAGGGCAATTCTTTTCCCCCAAGCCTTTCAAAGTTTTGGCTCCAGTTTCAGTCATCTCACTTTAATGAGCAGCAGAATTCATGAGAGTAAATTTGATTTTTATTGAATGAAAGTAAAGAACACTGCTGTTCAGTGTAGACCAGTACTGTTCACTAGAACTCTCTGTGATGGAAATATTCTCAGTGTTTAATGTGATAGTCGGTAGCCACATATGGCTACTGAGCACTTGACATGTGAGTAGTGTGACTGAGGAAATGAATTTTATATTTTATTTCATTTTAATTGGTTTAAATGAAATAGCCTCCTGTGGCTAGCAGCTACTATATTGGACAGCACAGTGTGACTCTATGTAATATCTATAGTAATTGCTTCCTTAATGTTTTCTACTGTTAACTCAATCACAAAGAATGCTTTATGCTCTCTAGCCAAACAGATCAGTCAACATTAATTTTAGTAAACAATCTTCTCCTGTTCTAGTCCCACTCCTTAATTTAAAAAGAGCAATAACAAAAACTATGAGGATTTTGATTAATCACCCTTTCCACACATCCTCTGGGAGATGGATAAATGTATACAATATTGCCAGGAGGGATTATCTAATCCACACCTTCCCTTTAAAAAAAGAAAAAAAGGTTTATTTTATTTATTTTAGAGAGAGAGAGAAGGAGAGCCCACATGAGTAGGGGGCAGGGCAGAGGGAGAGAATCTTCAGACAGACTCCCCACTGAGCATGGAGCCTGATGTGGGTCAGTCCCATGACCCATAAAATCATGACCTGAACTGTAACCAAGATTTGGACACCCAACCAACTGAGCCACCCAGGCACCTCTCCACACCTTCCTTTTTGCATAGTTTATTCATTTAACACATAATAAACAAGCACCTACCCTGTGCCAGGCACTATACCTATTGGTGTACCTATATTGAATATACTGATTGTAGTAGATGTCACAGCGTTCTGCTCAGATATGCTCTTTCAGGACCAAGGCACTCCCTCTTTCAGCAGCCGGGTGTCTTGGTTGCCATCAACTCCCAGCTGAGAGTTGCCTGAGGAGTTGTCTGAGGCTCAGGAAACTGCTTCACCCACATTTAAGGTCCTTTCCTATGGACGGTGTATATCTAGTCTATAAAGGGGATATAAAGTAGGTCCAGTTGGTAAAATCTGTGACAACTCTGAAAGATTATCTTAAGTCTAGGCCTCCCATGACTATCTGAGGGCTTTGCTGCAACCATTATCATACTTCAGCTTCCTTCTCTATCCAACCAAGCCCCAGAGGTTTTTACAAATTGCAGATCTCCATTTCAGACAGTCTTGGTTCCTGCCCTCATGGAAATGACAGCATTCCGAGACAAAGAAACTGAAATCCAGAGAAGTTTAAGAACTAGTCCAAGGATATAGCTGATTCATGGTAGAGCTAGGAAAATCCATTTTCCTGGCATTCAGTGTAGTGTTCTTTCTGCTGTACTGTGTGGTCTTATAGTAAAACACACTGCATCAGGAAATCACAACCTGCTATTGGGAGTAGTACTAAGAGAATAAGATATTTTTTTTCTAAAACATTAAATTGAACCACAGGCAAATTAATTTCCATTGAGAGCAGCACCTCTCTCCTTTTACAGAAATGCTTCCCTCTTCTTTTAGACATAGGATCCTAACAGAACTGACAGTCTTCTTCTTCCTCTTCTTCTTTTTCCCCTCCTCCCCCTCTTCCTCCTCCTTCACCACCTTCTTCCTCTTTTTTTCTTTTTAGAGAGACAGAAAGCATGCACGAGTTTCGGGGGAGTGGCAGAGAGTGACAGAGTGAGAGAATCTCAAGCAGGCTCCATGCTGAGCATGGAGTCTGACATGGGGCTCGATCGCATTACCCTGAGATCATGACCTGAGCCGAAATCAAGAGTTGGGTGCTCAACTGACTGAACCACCCAGGTGCCCCAGAAGTGAGTGACTGTCTTCTTAAATGACCCAGACTCCTTGACCATACGGTACGTTGATAGGTGGGTACTAATCATGATAACCTGGCCATTACTGGCCCAGGGATGGGCACATGACTGAAGCCAGGCCAATCACAACCCATTCCCAGAATTGTTCTTAAACCTGAGTTCTTAAATTGCTATTAAACTCATCCTAGTTGGAAGATACAAGAATATGAGTTTATAGTGATCTAAACTTATTGTGGGAAGATGAGAATCTCATCTTGGGAAGAATCTGGTTTAACAGGAAAAAGGCTTCTGTCCACAGAGAAGGGGAAAGAGAGGGATATAAAGTCCTGATGGCGATTTGTGTTCCTCTTTCAAGACATCCCTGAAGCCAGTGGCACTCCTGTTCTACCTAAGGTTTGGTTATTTGAGCCACTGAATTTTCTCCTGTCTGCATAGGCCAGTTCATGATGGGCTTCTATTTTGTTGCCCTACTTCCCCGGCAAATTGACTGCACTTTTCCATTTTACCTTGCCGTCTGTGTTTCACATACCCATTTTTATATAGTTTGTACTCTTTAGCATATACTTTTGCCATTACTTCATTCATATTTTTCCACCATTTACCAAGTCCCCAAAATTAATATACCACAATCTAACAGATTCCCAGCTGCAGAATATTTTAGATTGTTCACTTTTCCCCTCCTTATTACTACATTTAACATTACAATGACCAACTTGGTGTATGCAGTTTTACTTTTCTGATGAATTAATCCTTAAGTGAAATTCCCAGGAATGGGATTGCTCAATCAAAGGGTATGAGCACTTCCATGGTTTTTGAAAAAAAGGGAGTATTTTTTACATTTCAGAAAATGTTTGCTTAGATGCCAAGTTTAAAAGGAAATGTCAGTCTTTAATGGTGAGAGCCTTGAGTCACTCTTTCATGCTTAAATTTCTGTCACTTGGCCCTGCTTTCAGGGCCAATTGTTGTTTGTTGCTCATCTAGAACATTTGGGGGTGAGAAGAAGAGCCTGAGGTCACAGTAGCTGGCTGTGCTGGGATTTTGCTCTGCCCCAAAATGGAGCTCCTGGGTGTGGTGTGGAGTCCTCACAGAGGGAAGGGAGGGCTGTGGAAGAGAACAGAAACATCAAGAGGGGTTTTCAAAATACTGATTTCTCTTTACCCACAGCCAGATTCAGAATCGCATTCGGAGCAACCCTCCAGAAGGTAATAAGTCCCTAATAAATTCTCCTATTATATCTTCCCATACCACTTCAGATTTTTCTTTCATAGCACTTAGTATTATTGCAAATTATTAATTATGCAATTCATTGTCCCGTTCCTGCGAATTTAACTTAAGAATTAATTCAGCAGAAGGGCTCCTGGGTGGCTCATTTGAGTAAGTGTCCAACTCTTGATTCTGGCTCAGGTCATGATCTCAGGGTCATGGGATTGAGCCCCACATTGTGCTCAGCGATCAGTGGGGAGTCTGCTTGAGATTTTCAATCTCCTTCTTCCTCTCCCTCTCCTTCTGCCCCACCCTCTGCCCTCTCTCTCTCTCAAATAAATATTTTTAAAAAAGAATTAATTCAGCATACAAAAAAGCTACCTACCTTATATTGTCTATGAGCTTCCCAAAAGCAGAGATTTGTGTCCTTAGCTTCTGTATCCTAAGCATCTATGACAATGTCTGACACATAGCAGGCACTGAATAAATATTTTTGAATGACTAAATCAAATTAGCATAATAAAAGAAACTAAGTTAACTCTATTTCTTAAATTTACTTGATCATTGAACCATTTTTTCAAATCTAAGTTAACATTCTAATGACACACCTGGGAAATGCCAAGTTCATGTCTTTTTTTTTTTTTTTTAAAGATTTTATTTATTTATTTGACAGACAGAGATCATAAGTAGGCAGAGAGGCAGGCAGAAAGAGAGGAGGAAGAAGGCTCCCTGCTGAGCAGAGAGCCTGATGTGGGGCTCTATCCCAGGACCCTGAGATCATGACCTGAGCCGAAGGCAGAGGCTTTAACCGACTGAGCCACCCAGGCGCCCCCAAGTTCATGTTTTAAGGAAAAAATATTAAGAGGAGGTGAGCATAAGTAGCCTTGTGTGTTTCACAGGAATTCTGTCTCCCTTAGAACTTGCCTATGAAGTGCCACATCCACAGAGAGGAACCTCAATGATATGGCTGACTTGAGGGGAATTTTGATAAAGTTGATCAACACAGCATTTTCATAGTCAGGTAGAAATGTAATAGTCCTGGGCACCTGGGTGGCTCAGCTCAGGGATGGAGCCCTGCATTGGGTTCCCTGCTCAGTGGGAAGCCTGCTTCTCCCTCCCACTCTCCCTGCTTGTGTTCCCTCTCTCACTGTCTCTCTCTCTGACAAATAAATAAATAAATGAAATCTTTTTTAAAAAGGTAATGTAATAGTTCCAGTTAATGTTCTCTTGAAAATTTATAATTTGTGGATTATTGAGCAGTTTTACAGGCCAGTCCCATCAAACCACTTTAGAAGGTATCTCTAAGATGCTTTTTTTTTTTTTTAAAGGTTTTATTTATTTATCTCAGAGAGAGAGAGAACAGGAGCAAAGGGAGAGGGAGACTTCGAAGGAGAGGGAGAATTAGACTCCTTGCTGAGCAGGGACGCTGCTGCAGGGCTCCATTCCAAGACCCAGGGATCATGATCTGAGCTGAAGGCAGATGCTCAACCAAATGAACCACCCAGGCACCCCTCTAAGATGCTTCTTAAGGCCGTTTATCTGTGAGTATTTTCCCAGTGCTGACATATACTGAAATGAGTCTTCTGCATATTTTAAAAGATTAACATATCCAAATAAAAAGATTAATTAATTCACAGAGACTTTCTCTGACTGTATAAGTGAGAAATTATTCTGGCGTTTACTCACTGTGAGTATAAAGAGCTCTAGATTTGGAGTCTGGGTTAGCTGAGACACCTGGTTCTAATTCCAGCTCTGCTCCTAAGCAAAGTGCCTCAACTTTAGGAGCCATTTTAAGCCTTAGAAACCCTTCCTATAAAGGGAGAGGATTGAATTAAAAGACTGTAATATTCCTTCCAGCTCAGATAGCCAATGGTGCTTATCTGAAAGTACATTTAATTTCTTGAAATGGCATAAGTAACTGTGAACATGAATTCCCGATTAATACACTCATAGCTGTGGCTAGTATAGTCTCTGAGACCATTTCAGGGAAGTGGATGCTAAAACAAAGTTCAAATTTCTCAACTTAAATCATGATTGCTCTTCGACTGAGTAATTCAAAAGACTCACAGAACAGGTTTGAGTAGGCCCACTTGTATTTAATGCTGGCTGAGAAGAAAAGTGAAATGTGATGAAAGATACACTGAAATTAACCTGAAGCAGACCCTTTGCTATTTGCAGGTCTACAGTGGGACCACTTTACTAACCAGCTTTGTTCTGTGACCTTATAAGTGTCTCTTGAGCTTGCAGCACTTGATTTTCCCCTCAGATACATTTCCCCTATACTGCTTATCTTGTAAAATTAACTACTGTGTTACAAATGTATGAGCCAAAGCTAATTTTATAAGAAACTTGAGTGAGAGGAAATCAATCTTTCAAGGTCCCTGAAGTCCTGAGATCCTAAAGAAAGGGCTAAAGAAGTAGTTTCTAGCTTTTTGCTTTTGATTTCTTTCTTAGTTTCAGTTTTCTTTTTTTGGAAACTCTCTCCCCAGAATTTTCACGGCACAGATAGATGCTCATAAACAAAACAATGACGAGTATCAGGCTGTTACAAAAGTCACAGGCTGCGTGGCCAACAGACACTGCCAGGCTGGCTTCTTAGTGGAAATTTACAAATGATAATGGGGCTGCCACTTTTGCTTTAAGAGCTACTCCCACTTGGGGACCTGAAAGAGCTGGTGACTGTGTAGTCACCAAAAGAGCAAAAAGTAGTTAATTCTCTGGTTTATGGAAAGGAGCCCTATTGATCAAGTTCATGTAAGGTAATTAGTTAATTTTACACTTTATCACAGTTTGGCAACCACAGACACTTCAGCACTTATAAGTGGTCAGATTTAATTATTGCTGACTTATAAAATTGTGGGCTATTCCTATTACCATAAATCCAATCTTAACACAGTGCAAGCTTAAAATTCTAAGAATTGTTTTCAGTTTGTCTCTTCGTTATGAGATTTTGTGTGTGTGTGTGTGTGTGTGTGTGTGTGTGTGTGTTATGTAAAACTCAAGTCTAATGACTGTTTTGAAAAGATCTAGGCAAAGGGTCATGACAACAATTCAGCTATTTAGCACAACTCTCTGTAAACAAATCACCAGAGAAAGGCTTAAAGTGAGGTAATAATTCCGGCTCATTGTCAGAGAATAAACAGGAGGCATCTATAGACATGTTTAATTAATTCCTGCACTCTCTTCAAATACAAATTAATACAAAGTAGCATTTTGTGACTTGAAGGAAACTGCCCACATTGCTGAGCTGTGCATCTCTAAAAACTGTGTAATTTAAGTGTGGATTTAGGTATGGAACATACAGGAATCTGAGTAGCATTTTGAAATTAACATTTATCTCAAAGAAAAAGCAAATAAAGTGGGGAATAAAAGATGGCAAGGGAGACATCAGACACAAGTAACAACAACCCAAGCCAAGCTGTGCTCTGTTGGAGGTATAAACAAACAACCCCCTCAGCAGTAAGGAGGGGCATTTTAAACCAGATGGGAGGACAAGTTTCACAGAGAAAGGGAAGTGACTCCTAAGTTGTTCTGGGAAGATGAGTACTGTTTTGATTAATGAAGGAGAGGAGGAAGGCATTCTCGTTAGAGGAATATAAGAGGCACAGAAGAGTGAAAAGCACTACCTGGACAGCCCTGGGTAAAAAATGGGAATGGTGGAAGGTGGGACTACATAAGGGACTCATTTTAAACAGCCTTGAATGTTGACCCAAAAAGTGTGAAACTGTCTAAGAAAGGTAATTTTTTCCATTTTTGTGTCTTCATTTTTTTCAAATTGAAAAATAGAAATATTATAAACACTTAAATACTATAGGAAGTAGTGAAAAATCCTGTGAGAAGTAGCAAGTTAGTCTTTCATAAATCCACAACCCTGGAGATAACTACTGTTAAAATTTTGATGATACCAATTTGTCCTAACAAGTATCGCTAAACTGCCCTCTAAAAAGTTGGTATCTAGTAATGTTCACCAGTAGTGGATAAGGTTGCTTGTTTTCCTACATATTTGCCAACACTGAGTATTTTCATTCTTTTTAATCTTTGTCAATCTCAAAGGAGAAAAATCACACTTCATTCTTAAGTGTCTTAATTTTGTTGTGACCATTTCTTTACCCCTAATTTGAAACACCCCCCTTATTATAACTCACTAGTATATCCCCAGCACCTAGCATATGCAAGGCACTCAATAAATGAAGAAATGTAAAAGACAGAAATGATCTATTACGGCTCTTTTGAAGAGGAAAATGGTATGATCATATCTGTGTTTTAAGACTATAATTCTGATGGCAGTATAAAGAAGGGACTGAGAGCTGAAAGCTACTGAATTCAGAGTATCATCAGAAAATCATTAAAATATTGTTATAGGATTTTTTTCTTCTGTCAGCAGTGCCTGTGGTTCTTGGTCACTCCACTTCAAAGAATGAAGGGGTAGACCAGACAGAGTGGTGGGCAGCAAAGCAAGGTTTACAGAGTGATAGTAAAGTTTAGAGTACAAAGCTCCTAAAGAGGAAAGGGACCCGAGAAAGTTGCCACTAGAGTTTCTAAGTCTAGGGGTTTTTATGAACTTGTTAGAGGGCATTTTAATCTGATTAACCCTCCCTGCACTTGTCATCCAATCAGGTTTGTTACCTATCACATAGGAAAGGGGGGATAGGGCTCCTTCGAGGGTGGTGTAAAATCCTTTTAAGGGTGGTTTCCTCTTAGGGTGGGGGCCCCTTGTCCCTGCCTGCCTGCCTTCCAACTATCTTTCATCAATATTCCAGTCAAGGGGTGCCTGGGTGGTTCAGTGGGTTAAAGCCTCTGCCTTCAGCTCCGGTCATGATCCCAGGGTCCTGGGATCAAGCCCCACATCAGGCTCTCTGCTCAGCAGGGAGCCTGCTTCCCCCTCTCTCTCTCCGCCTGCCTCTCTGCCTACTTGTGATCTCTGTCAAATAAATAAATAAAATCTTAAAAAAAAATTAAAAAAAAATTTCCAGTCAAGAAAATGTTGATGGTGGGGTGCCTGGGTGGCTCAGCAGGTTAAGCCTCTACCTTCGGCTCCGGTCATGATCTCAGGGTCTTGGGATCGAGCCCCATATAAGGCTCTCTGCTCAGAGGGAGCCTGCTTCTCCCTCTCTCTCTGCCTGTCTCTCTGCCTGCTTGTGGTCTCTCTCTCTGTCAAATAAATAAAATAAAATATTAAAAAAAAAAAGAAAGAAAGAAAATGTTGATGTGGGTGCCTGGGTGGCTCAGTCTTTGAGGGTCTGCCTTCAGCTCAGGTAATGATCCCAGGGTCTGGGGATCAAGTCCCGCATCAGGTTCCCTGCTCAGTGAGAAGACTGCTTTTCCTCCTCCCACTCCCCCTGCTTGTGTTCCCCTTCTTGCTGTGTCTCTCTCTGTCAAATAAATAAATAAAATCTTAAAAAAAAGAAAGAAAGCAAATGTTGATGGCTTATCTAGGGTAGGGCCAGTGGGGATGGAAGATGGGAGTGGAAATGGAGCATTATAGTAGTGGAATTGAGATAACTTTCTTTTCCTTTAAGCAGGCAAGAAGACAAAAGAGAAGGAGGTGTTAAAGAAAACCAGAGTCTATAGCTTGGGTGCTTGACTGGATTTTCTGGCAGTTAATGGGAATAGGGAACTCATTATGAGAAATAATTTTCTTTTTTTGCAAAGAGTTGCAAATGAGTTTATTTACACATTAGGTGGGACTTGCCTCTTCCTATTCCACTATTTGTGACCTTTTCCTATTGCTTTAATGATACTGTTTTCCTATTGCTTTAATGATAACATTGCATAATGATAATGTTTTCCCTATTTTACATCTTTTTTAAAAAGTAATCTCTACCCCAACCCAAGATGGGGCTTGAACACATGACCCCAAGATCAAGAGCTGCATGCTCTACTGACTGAGCCAGCCAAGCACCCCAACTCTTTTACCATCTCTCTCTCTCTCTTTTTTTTTAACATCTTTGATTTCCACTTTTCCACTGGAGTCCTCCCCCTAAAAGCATGTTCAACTTGCACGTTTCTTCAATTACAACATTATTCTAGTCTTTCCTTTATTACTCCCATTGCCTCTATTTTTTTCTAACCACCACTTACCAATGGATTAATTAATTCATTCATTTAACTAATATTTATGGAGAGCTTTCAATATACCAGGCATGGTCTACACGATGGGGAACAAAGTAAATAAAAGGAACAAAAATCCCTACTTTCTTGGAGCTCATGTATTGTTCTACGTACTCATTATTTTCTTCTTATCTGCTTCCACATTGTCCTGGAATTGTTCTTTTCAAAGCTGACACTGACTTCAAGATTGTTAAATTTAGGTGCCATTTCTTGGTCGCTTTGACCTCTCTTGCAGCACTTAACATTGTTGACAGCTATCTATTCCAAAGCCAAGACCTTATCATATCTATTGTTCATGCATTCCCTAGAGAACTTGAAGAATGTTTTGGTCCCAGTAGATATCCAATACATTTTAATAGGTAGAGATTAAGTTGAGGGTAATCCAAGTGCAAAAATGAAAGGGCAGGAAACCATGAGCCAGTATGAGGAATATTTAGTTCAGTTTAGCCATAAGTGATAATGAGGAATACTATGAAGAGGAATACCATGGCATACAACTGTATGCCAAAAAACTAGATAACTTAGATGAAATACACAAATTCCTAGAAAGACACAGACTACTACAACTAACTCAAGAAGAAATAGACAATTTTAATAGATCTACAACAAGTCAATAGATAAATTAGTAATAAAAAGCTACCCACAAAGAAAAGCCCAGGCCTAGATGGCTTCACTACTGAATTCCACCAAATATAAGATATAAATATAAATATAATTATTTCACCTTCGGAACAGAGCTGCTGACAAATCATCTGGGTCAATTATACTCCCACACTGGGCTAGATCCTGGCTCTGGATCTTCCAGGTCCAGGTTCTATGACATATTGCTTGATTGGACATTGAATATTAAGGATATGAAGTATTCCAGTGTTTCTGAGCTGGAATGTGGTATCAGAAGCAATCATAAGTTTCTAAATTGAGGAGCACCTGAGTGGCTCAGTCGATTAAGTGTCTGCCTTTGGCTCAGGTCATGATCCCAGAGTCCTGGGATCCAGCCCTGCATCGAGCTCCCTGTTCAGTGGGGAGCCTGCTTCTCCCTCTGCCTGCTGATCCCCCTCTTGTGCTCTCTCACTCTTGCTCTATCTCAAATAAATAAATAAAATCTTAAAAAATAAATAAAATAAAATAAATTAAATCTTTAAAAAAAATTTCTAAATCCAAGAATCACCCACAAGAGGGCCTTGATACCATCTACCTACCTAGAAATTAGTCTAAAAGTAGGTTATGCTGGTATGAAGTAGGTGGCTCACTGCTGTCTTAGGAAGCTAAATCAGGCCAAACTTGCTTTCACACTCTTTAGTAAGGAATCAAAACTACTCAGAAAATGTGACCAAAGTTTATGGCAAGCCATAGTCATAACCATCATCCAAAATTATCTTATGTATTATATAACCCCAAAATAAGCTTTTTCCTCATACTCACCATTTCTAATTCCATAGAAAGATTTACAAAAATATGAACACAGATACTTCTATTGTCTCATAAAATTATATTACTTCTGTACATTATCTTACTTCTGTATAGATATTATCAGGCTATTACCTTGTCAACTCCTGAACTTGAAGGCAGGAACACAATCTTTATTACTCAGGCAGCAGTCAACTCACTTTGAGCATATTCAAAGCATATTGGTATGATTTTTCCTTCATGTTCTTCTCACTTCTGTCTTTCTGCTTGGTAGCCTCTATGGAAAATCTAGTGTTCCATTTCCCCTATTATCTTAAGTCATTCATTTACCAAGTATTTATTGAGCATCTTCTATGTTCCAAATACTGACATAGGGGACACCTGGGTGGCTCAGTCGATTAAGTGGCTGCCTTTAGCTCAGGTCACGATCCCAGGGTCCTGGGATCAAGTCCCACATGGGGCTCCCTGCTCACTGGGGATCCTGCTTCTTCTTCTCCTCCCTCTGCCTCCTGATCACTCTGCTTATTCTCTCTCTCTCTCTCTCTCTCTCTGTGTCAAATAAATAAATAAATAAAAGTCCAAATACTGACATAGGCTCTTGGGATTTAGTAGTGAACAAAATCCTTGCTGTCATGGAGCTTAAGATCTAGAAAACAAGACAGATGATAAGCAAACAGGTAGGTAATGGTGTTGGTAAGTGCTATGTAGAAAGAGACAGGAGCTAGAGAGTGACTATGTTGATAGGCAGTCATCACATTCTATCAGAACCATCACCTTCTACCAGAGACCTGAAAGCAAGAGGAAACTTTGCAAGTATCTGGAGGAAAGGTGTTCTGGACAGAGCGAACAGAAAATACAAATGCTCTAAGAGATGAATGTGCTTGGTGTGTAAAAAAAATAGCACAAAAGCCTGTATGAAACACAGTATATAGGGATGCCTGGTAGAAAATGAGGTTAAAGAAAGTTGGGGGAGAGAGGAGGAGAAATAACAACTGAAACCACAGAAATTAAATGTATTATAAGAGAATATTATGAAAAATTATATGCCAACAAACTGGACAACCTAGAAGAAACTGGTTGAATTCTTAGAAACATATAATTTCCCAAAACCAAATCATGAAGAAATAGAAAATCTGAACAGACTGATTACCAGTGATGAAATTGAATCAATAATCAAAAAAACCCCATCAATCAAACAGAAGTCTAAAACCAATAGCTTGGTTGCCTGGGTGGCTGAGTTGGTTAAGCAACTGCCTTCGGCTCAGGTCATGATCCCGGAGTCCCGGGATCAAGTCCCACACTGGGCTCCCAGTTCTGCAGGGAATCTGCTTCTCCCTCTGACCTTCTCTCCTCTTATGCTCTCTCTCTGTCAAATAAATAAATAAAATCTTTAAAAAATAAAAAACAAAAAAATAAAACCAATGGCTTCACAGGTGAATTCTACAAAGCATTTAAAGAAAAGTTAATACCTATTCTTCTCAAACTATTCCCAAAAATATAAAACAAAGCTTCCAAATATATTCTATAAGGCCAGCATTACCCTAATGCTCAAATCAGATAAAGACATTACAAAAAAAGAGGCCAATGTCTCTGATTAACACAGATACAAAAATTTTCAACAAAAATTAGAACTAAGGTCAACCATGCATTAAAAAAAAAATCTTTACCATCATTAGGTGGGATTTATTCCTGGGATGGAAGGGTGATTCAGTATTCACAAATTAATCAATGTTAATATTAATCAATGTTAATCAATTAATCAATATCTAATGTTAACAAGAGGAAAAATAGGGGTGCCTGGGTGGCTCAGTTGGTTAAGCGTCTGCCTTTGGCTCAGGTCATGATCCCATGGTCCTGGGATGGAACCCCATGTCACACTCTCTGCTCAGTGAGGGGCCTGCTTCTCCCTCTCCCTCTGCCTGCCACTCCCCCTGCTTGTGCTCTCTCTGTCTGTCAAATAAATAAATAAATAAATAAATAAAATTCTTTTAAAAATAAATAAATAAATAAAATAATATTCATATGGAATTGCAAAGGACCCAGAATAACCTGATTAATCTTGAAAAAGTAGAGGAAAGTTGGAAGACTCATACTTCCTGATTTCAAAACTTACTACAAAACAACAGTAATCAAGACAATGTGGTACTGGCACAAGGAGAGACATATAGATCAAGAGAATAGAATTGATAGTCCAGAAGTAAATCATACATCTATGGCCAACTGATTTTTGACAAGGGTGCCAAGACTATTCAATGGGGAAGAATGTTCTTTCTGACAAATGACGAGACAACTAGATAGCCACAGGCAAAAGTATGAAGATGGAATCTTACCCTATACCATATACAAAAATTAGCTCAAAATGGATCAAAGACCTCTATGTAGAAGCTAAAACTATGAAACTCTTACAAGAAAACATAAGGGAAAAACATGATTTGGGATTTGGCAAAGGATTATTAGATACTACACCAAAAGCATGAGCAATAAAAGAAAAAAAGAGAGATAAATTTGACTTCATCAGGATTAAAAACTTTTGTGTTTCAAAGGAAACCATATGGATTTTATTTAAACCTTATGTTTTAGCTGGCTTTCTCTGACAGGGCTCCAACAGGAGAAGGATGGGAGATGGGGGAGTGATCACCGCATTATTGTGAGTTGGGGAGTAGAAGTTCATTTGGGTATTGGACTTTCAGCCTCGACTCAGCCTGTATTAGCGCCTGAGGTGGGAGGTGCTTTTCCTTACCTAAGGAGGGAGATGTGAGTTATAGCTCTTTACTAGGCCTCCACTGATACATCCTTGGTAGGGAGGGGTAATAGGCCTTAACATTCCTCATGTGGACTCCAGTGACAACTCAGCAGTGGGTGTGAGTGACCTCTGGCTTCATTACTGCCAGTGGTTGTAAAAGTCCTGACTCTCCGCTAGGCTTCCTGTGATACTACGCTGGTGGTGGTGGTGAGGGGGGAGGGTTAAGCTACTTCATTACTGCCTGGCAAAAGTAGAAGTCTGAGCTCTCCACTAGGCCTCCACTGACATGGGTGGGGGTGGGGCCACAGTTTTGTTTATTTGTTTGTTTCTGTCCTGTTTGGCTAGAGTAGGGCTCTTGTTGCTTATAAGTCTGTCTTGATAGGCTGCCCTTTTTCAGGTACTTTGGCTAAAAAGAGGAGGCTTTGTTGGGGCTTTTTGTTGTTGTTGTTAAGTAATCTCTACACCCAAGGTGGGGCACAGACTGAGGACCTCTAAATCAAGAGTCACATGCTCTACCCACTGAGCCAGCCAGGTACCCCTGGTGTTTTCTTTAATTTGTGCTAGTGGCTGCCTTCTTTCCACCTTTTAGTATCTACCTTCTCTCCATCTTTTAGTACCTTCCTATGTTTGTTTTCAAATTATAGAGTGTTAAATATGAAGAAATCTTTGCAGATGATCCTGTTTAATCACCTTACTTTAAAGTAGTAGAAAATGAACCCTAAGATTACAAGCTAGTTAGCTCAATGTCAGGAGTAGATCCCAGTGTTCAAAGCGTTTTTCAGTGCATAATATTGCCTCGATCTTAATGGCTTTGTTTTATTTTGTTAGGTGTATACTCAAATTGATTGAAACTTTTTCATCTAGATGTTCAAATTTAGGGAGAAAACTTAAAACTATATGTTTTAAGTGAACATATAAACTTAATTTGTAACAAACTTAATTTGTAAATTAAACTTAGGAATCATTTTCTATTGCATAGGTTTGAATCAAAACAAATTTTTATAAGAAGATACTGAATATCTACTTTATGTCAAACTCTGTACTAATATACTTTGTAAAATGGACCTTGTTACCAACCCACTAGTAATGTTCCATCTCTAAAATCTCTGACATGCAAAAACGTCCCAGGGGTTTTTATTTAAACACCAGTTATTAACTTGATCCTGTTCTTTTAGGAAACTTGTTGGTTTCCTCGTGGGATTTTGTGTTTGTTTAATTTTCTATTGGAGTACCTGTCTTGTTTTAAATCATTCATCAACGTATGACTCCAATGAAATAACTGCCAATGGAAGATATAAATTTAATCTCTTTAAATAGTTGTTGTACAACTGAGTTTTCCAAGAGGGTTTCCTAAATTGCTTCATAGATGAGTTCAAAGGAATTATATTTTTCCCAAGTACTGGGCAGATACCAAATATAAAGCCATATTATTTAGTCTGTCAAAACTCCATATTGCAATTGGTAATTTGTCTTCCTAATTGTGAGTTAGCAAGGTCTCAAAGAGACTAATTCTGACAGCACTGGATAGCATTTTTTTTTTTTTAACATAAGGCTATGTTTGCACATTACAGGGCAGTCTGAAAATACGGACAAAAATGTCCTAAAAACATTAATGATTCTACTAACCCAGAGACTTATCACCCCTTGATATCAAGGGGTAGGCTTCCAGACATTTTCCTAGGACATGTTTAAATTTAAGTGTATGTGAATATTTTAGGTGAAAAAAAAAACCCTTCAGTTATGGCAATTCTGCACTATTTAGCACAGGGCCTGGGGCTCTCAGGCTGTTAGAAAGAAGGAAACATGTCATGATACATAACCTTTGTTTGGGGGCTTGTGTTATTAATCTTTTTTTACGTTAGCACTTTAGGCTTATGTAGGTATAAGCTTTTGTATTTAATTCATGTTATACTATTCTACTTTGGTAATAATAGGCTTTCAACCATAAGAAACAAAAAAAAATTTTTTTTTTTTGAGAGATTGAGAGAGAGAGAGAGAGAGTGTGTCTGTCTGTCTGTCTGCACGCTTGCCTTGGGAATGCAGAGGGAGAGGGAGAGAATCCCAAGCAGGCCCAGTACAAGCCAGACAGGGACTGATCTTATGACTCTGAGATCTTGACCTGAGCTGAAATCAAGAGTCAAACGCTAAAGTGATGGAGCCACCCAGGCACCCCACTACAGGAAACATTTTTAACAACTAGAAGAGGATAAGAATGAAAGAAAGTAGAAGGCAGAGTGAGACTGCTTGTTTCTAAAGTAGTCATTGTTTGGGATTATTTCTGGGCTATTTACCATGCCTAAGTACTAATATCTCATTTTATTACTTATGAATCAAAAAGTGTTTATTAAGCCCTGTAATCATTTTCTTTTTTAAAAAGTAGCATTTATGGGGCATCCGGCTCGCTCAGTCCGTTAAGCCTTCGGCTCAGGTCATGATCCCAGGATCCTTGGATCAAATCTCACATCTGGCTCCCTGTTCAGCGGGGAGCCTGCTTCTCCCTCTGCCTCTGCCCCTTCCCCCTGTGCATGGTCACTCTCTCTCTCTCTCTCTAATAAACAAATAAAATATTTTTTAAAAAGTAGCATTTATTTTCTTGACTATAAAAAGCATGTTCATTATAAAGAATATGAAAAAATTAAAAGATAAAGAAAATTTAAATGGCCCATAATCTTACTAATCAACAATAACTACAGATAACATTCTTATCTAGTTGTTTCTTGTCCTTTTTCTATGCATATACATGTATTTTTACAAACTTGAATGATACTCTATAAGATCACATGTATTTGAAACACATTTTAAAATTTCTGTAAATTTTAAATGATTATATTTTAAGATAAGCATAAATTGATATATCAATTTATTTAAAGATATTATTATGTTTAGGTTATATTTTCCAATCTTTGACATTATAAATGCTGTGAATGTGTTTTATATCTAATCTTTGCTTTAATTTCTATCTTCTTTGGGTAGATTTCTAGGAGGGTAGTTATTGAATCAAAGGTCATGAGCTTTTAAAGATTCTTAAAATACCTTGCCAAAAAGTATCTTAAGAATTCGAAGTATAGGTGTGCCTGGGTGGCTCAGTCGATTAAGCATCTGCCTTCAACTAAGTCATGATCCCAAGCTCCTGGGATCGAGTCTCATGTTCAGCAAGAGTCTGCTTCTCCCTCTCCTTCTCCTTCTGTGCTCTCCTTCCCTCAATAATAAATAAAAAAATCTTAAAAAAAAAAAAAAGAATTCGATGTATAGTTTTATTTTATTTTATTTTATTTTATTTATTTGACACAGAAAGAGAGAGAGAGAGAGACAGTGAGAGAGGGAACCCAAGCAGGGGGAGTGGGAGAGGGAGAAGCAGGCTTCCTGCTGAGCAGGGACCCAATGAGGAACTCTATCCCAGGACCCTGGGATCATGACCTGAGCCAAAAGCAGACACTTAAAAACTGGGCCACCCAGGTGCCCTAGAAGTATAGTTTTGAAATTGTATTTCAATTTTTATCATACAGACATAGGAATTCAAGGTGATACGCTGTTGGACGGGGGAAATGGTCATTTATAATGGATAACACATCCCCTTATTAAAGTTCTGCCTCTTGTTCAGAATGGTTCTAGTAAATGGTACATTTCTGGAATGAATCATTATAAGTTCTATGAATAAATTAAGAAAACCATACTAGGAATTAGTTGGAGTAGAAACATTTTTAGTAGTTTATCAATTATAGGCTTATGCATTTCTGAGAAGATGCAGCTGCTTTCATTGCCAATTAAATTGCACTAATATTAAACAAATGTTAGAGAAGTAAAATAGTAAAGAGAGTATCAACCATCAGGAAGGCTAAGTGCTCCACAAAGAGGTCTCATCTCAGACTCTGTGCTGTTTCCCAACCATCAATCCTGGTTATATCTAATTAACAAGAATGGTCATTTTCTCCTGTTATGCTCAAATTTGCAAAGTACTCTCCTGATGGCAGCACTGGGTCACTTTCCTCTGCATTTCACAAAGGGTGGTAAATATGCATCCTAATCAAATTGCCCTAAGACTTACACTTTCTCTCACTATAGTTTTCTTTTTCACTCAAGATATGTCACTATCTTCACAATAGCCACTGAAGAGAATATTCTCTTGGAAAAGTTAAAGTTGTGCAGAATTCCTAACCATGAAATCTCATTGGTCACATCTCCTATCCTGAGGCCTTGTGGAGTTTGTCATTACTGCTGCTGTTAAACTGAGCAATACATATACATCTATTGGGTGGGGACAGCCACCATCAGTTTAAGCATCCTAAGAAAGTCAGTTTTAAACATTTTGTTTAAAAGATTTTATTTATTTGACAGACAGAGATCACAAGTAGGCAGAGAGGCAGGCAGAGAGCCCCATACCGGGCTCAATCCCAGGACCCTGGGATCATGACCTGAGCCAAAGGCAGAGGCTTTGGCCCACTGAGCCCCCCAGGCACCCCAGAAAGCTAGTTTTATTACTTTTGGAAAGAACTGAGCTATTCTGTGCCCTGTTTCTACATGTGCATAAGTAACCATAATTGTTCAGAATACCCAATTCACAAAATATTTGATTCGTAAATTTTAATTAAAGCTTTAAATTCAAAATGTTTCTGAAATTGGTGAAACTTCAAAATGGAGAGTCATACAATGAAAAAGGAGTCAATATATTCTCTTTAAACAGCCAAAAATAGCCTTTAAACACAAAAGCAATTGTGTGCCTTGCTTGTTTCAACAACTGTTTAAATAAGCTTTTTAAAAATTTTTATCTATTTATTTTTAGAGAGCCAAATAAGTTTTAACTGAAAATAAAAATGTGTAAATTCTGCTATACAGCTTATAATCACAATGCTTAGTACAGTACATTATTATACACAGAAAATGTGACTTTAATGCACAACACCAGCCAAAGTAACTCACCCTTTTTAAAAAGATTTATTTATTTTAGTGGGGAAAAGGAATAGAGAGAAAGGGAAAGAGAGAGAATCTCAAGCAGACTCCCCTCCAACCAGAGCTGGGGCTTTATCCCAGGACCTGAAGTCACAACCTGAATCCAAATTGAGTTGGATGCCCAACAGACTGAGCCACCCAAACACCCCTAAACATTATTTCTAATACAATATTTAAATCACTTTGGGGGCACCTGGGTGGCTCAGTTGGTTAAGCATCTGACTTCAGCTCTGGGTCCCGGAGTCTGCTTCTCCCTCTTCCTTTGCCCCTCCCCCACTCATTCTCTCTCTCTCTCTCAAATAAATAAAGTCTTAAAAATATTTAAATCACTTTGTATCTTGTTGGAATAAAAGTATGGTTAGTTATATATCTCTTTAGGAATATTCTGTCCTCTGACACTATCATTTGAATAGACTAGTTTCCAAAGAGCTTTTTCCATATGTGATATCAGCCAGTCCTTCCTTCAGCCACCCAAATAGGTACTATTCCCATTTTTAAAGAAAAGAAAGGGGGGCACCTGTGTGGCTCAGTTGTTAAGTGACTGCCTTCAGCTCTGGAGCCCTGCATTACATTCCCTGCTCAGCAGGGAGCCTGCTTCCCCCTCTCCCACTCCCTATGCTTGTGTTCCCTCCCTAACTCTTTCTCTGTCAAATAAATAAAATCTTAAAAAAAAAAAAAAAAACAACTAAGAAAGAAAACGACTGAGCCAAAACCAAGAGTTGGATGCTTAACTGACTGCGCTGCCCAGCTGCTCCAAATGTATCTTTTTAATGTCCTTTACGTGGAACATATTTTTGTTATCCAGATTTAATATCACAAACTTCAGATGTCTTTCCCAGTTTTGTTGGAAAGTTTGCTTGATTGATTTCCCCAAAAGACTTGCATGCCCCTTAGCCACGGTAGCATCCCGGTTATTTCTGTACATCTGTATCTTAAGTTGGGAAGATCAACTAAATGAACAATCCTTAACTGTGGTGTCACCCATCTTTCAGTGTGCATGTTAATTATGTATATCTCACCTCCATCTCTGAAACATCATAATGTTGCTTTTTTAAAAAAGATTTTATTTATTTATTTGAGAGAGAGAGAGCAAGTGCAAGGGAGGGAACAGAGGGAGAGGGACAAGCAGACTCTGCTGAGCACGGAGCCCAATGCAGGTCCTCATCCAATGACCCTCAATCATGACCTGAGCTGAAATCATCAGATGTCTAACCAACTTAGATACCCAAGTGTCCCCAAAATGTTTCTTTATCATATAAACATCACATTCATCCTGCATGATTATTTTTTAAAGATTTTATTTATTATTTGAGGGTGAGCATGGGGCGAGGGGCATGAAGTGGGGAGAAGCAGCGGGAGAAGGAGCAGCAGACTCCCACTGAGCAGGGAGCCCAACGTGGGGCTCCATCCCAAGACCCGGAGGTCGTGACCTAAGGGAAAAGCAGATGATTAACTGACTGAGTCACCCAGGTGCCCCATGCATGATTTTTTAAAAAATTAACATTACTGGGCTACAATTTACATAAAATGTATCCATTTAACCTATACATTGTGATGCACTTAGATAAATGATACACCCTCATTATTTATTTACTTATTTGAGAGAAAGAGTAAGAGCACAAGCAGGAGGGAGGGTCACAGGGAGAGGGAGAAGCCAACTCGGCTAAGCAGGGAGACTGACATGGGGCTCCATCCCAGGACCCTGGGATCTTGAGCTGAGCATTAGGCAGACACTCAACTGACTGAGCCACCCAGGAGTCCCTCTGCATGGTTTCTGATTTGGAGAAATGGGTGACCTGAGTTCAATCCTAAACTGGTCACTTACTAGCCGTGTGACCTTGGGTAAGCTACCTTAACTTCTCAAAGCCTTGATTTGTTTCCCTGTAAAATGAGGATGATGATCTCATGTAACTGTAAAGGTACAGTGAAATAATGAACAGTTAGTGTCCGGAATATAGCCTATTTTCAATTCACCTTTTATTACTAGATGAGATAAAAAACAAAAGCGCCGTATCCTAGCCACTAGACCACCAGGAAGTTGGCGAGATAAAAAATGAACTTCATATTTCTAAAAGTTCTACCTGGGGTCTTTCAAATAGAGATCTATGAACTCATCATTTCTTCCTCACTTCTGACTATTCACCATATTCATTTCTTTTATTATTTTTCTTTTTGACAGATCCTGTCTCATGTTTCTTTGTACAAATAGCACAGGAGGACACTAGCCCCATGCAAGCAGAAGCCCAGGGAGGGCGTGGGTATAACACCAGAACTCGTATCCTCACATTGGCAGACACACGCGTCTACACTAGAGCCTTTATGGAGGGTTGGGAGCACCTTTGGGAGCCTGAGCCACAGGCATAGCCTGGGCCTTGGTTAGAGCCTTGGACTTTGGCTGGTTGAGGCCAAAGGTTGAGACCCTTGGCAATACAGCACCCACACGTTTCCTAAGCTTGGGGTGAGCCATGTAGGCAAGTTGACTGAGCTTACACCTACAGCCATTTAGTATGCTGGGTCTGATCTCCTTGGGCTTGACTAGGGCCTTCACAGCCTCAGCACATGCTCTCACGGCCTTGGTGGAGTTGTCCTGCACCTTCTTCAGGCTCTTCTTGTTATGCTTCCTGGCAAAGCACATGTTCCTCAGGAACTCAGTGTCTATCCTCTTAAGAGATTCTGATCTTTGTGACCAGGGTTTTTTTAAATGCTGTTTCTGTGCCATTTTTGTGACTGGTTGTCTATGGTACAGTTCTTGGACTTGGCCATGTCTGCATGAAGCCTGCAGCTCCTGAACTGTCTGGGACTCCCATATTCATTTATTCCTTATGTCAGAGGCAGAAGCAACACTGGAGAAACAGCATGATCTTGTATCTCATTTGCCCACAACCCTCAGAATTTTCATGGTATCCTTGTTAGCACTGACAGGCATATATGGTTGTGTGCACCGTTCACTCTACCATCAATCACTGCCGAATAATTTCTAAAAGTACAAAGTTTCAGAATGAATAGGTAGTTATAAAGTAAGTCTCACAACTACATATTTCTTTAGGCAAAAATTCACAGAAGCTAAACGATAGCTTCTATAATTGTTCAAGTACAATTCTAAGCACTTGAACCAGGTGTTTTTTTCTCTTTTAAACTCCCTACAAGTGTGTTAGGCAATGTTATTCAGCATCTGAGAACATAGGCAAACAACTGTATGTGCTCAATCACCTAGCTTCATTTTGATCACAAGGGCTTACTCCAGTGAGCAACTTGTGAATACAAACTGCCGTCAGACATGGAGAAACACAGATGACAGTGGCTTTATGCTGTTCTTCTATATGCCTGGGATATATATTTGTTGGAAGTCCCCCTCCCCCCCCCACTATCTTTAAGGTACCTGAAAGGAACTCTGAAAACATCAATACCCCATTTTCCTGCTTCCTACCTGCATTTCTCTAAATAATCCGACCTGAACTTGGTCTGCAAGTATTAGGACTGGTGTGAACTGTAATTAACAGGCATCCTGTTAGCTGTAATTAATTAAAAGGCAGTTTGAAATTAGCAATACTTTGATGGTGATTCCAGCCATTTGTATTTTTTAACTGAACTCACTTCAAAAAAACTTTAGTACTGTTATGTCCTTACTCCCTGATTTTTCTTAGGCTAGGCACTTCGCAAATCCAGGGGCACTCTACTTTCAACAATCTACTTCCCTCTTGTCACTTCCACTTGGGTGGGGTTGGCGCATGAGGAGGAAGAAGTGCCCAAACGGTTCTTCAGGATCCCCCCCCCCCCGCCCCCCAGATTCTCAATGCAGAGATGCGCCCGGGAGAAAGCGACTCAACCCTCCGCCTCCGGATGATCAGGCCCAGACGCGGCCCTAATGAGGAAATACCCTGGGTTGTCCGGTCCCAGTCTCTGCCAGGCCTTCGGATCCTGCAACCCCCCGCAGCACCGAGGTGGAGATGGAACAGGGGAGGAGGAAGAAAAGGAAGTGCCCCCATCGAAGCTCCGCCCCCCCCCCCCCGGCCGGCTTGGGCCCCAAGGAGGCGTGTCCTCAAGGGCGGAAGCAGAGGGCGGGCGGAACCTCGTTGTAGTGGATATTCACTGCGTGGGGAATCAGCGAGGCGGGGATGGTGGGGGTCATCATACTTCCCCAAAATGGTTGGTCAAGCTACACCAGTCCGCGCGGTAAGCGGACACACGGACACACACACACACACACACACACACACACACACACACACACCCTTTATCCAGAGGAGAAGGCACTCGCGGAGCTTCCCATCCTGTCACAGAGCCTAAGTGACCAATGTGGGTCTCAGCCAGATACGAGGCAATCGGAGTAGCTTCTGTTTTCATTCTCACTTTCCCGATGGGTCTGCAGACTTGGGATTGGAGAAAGTGGCGGGGGCCAGCCCTGGTGTCACCGTCTCCGCTCCCAAACCGGCCTCCTAACTGCGGCAAGCGAGGGGATACAAAACACCATTCTACTCCCAAGATTTCCACCTCTAAACAGTATGGGATAAAATGAAATGTACTGGGGTGATGATAAGTAACTGAAGTATTCCTGGCCCCCAATTACCTAAAAATATTGTTCTAGTTAAGGGGTTAACTTTTCTTCTTTTAAGTAGATAACTGGACACTTAAAAATACATACCAGATGTGGTGGCTAGGTTAGCTTGAAAGCAGCTGGACAGGGGCACCTCAAGGAAAGCAAAAACAAGATTCTCCCTCCCTCCCAAGTTGTTAAAATGTGACATGGCTCCACTCTCCTTGCAAATGATCGGTGTTTTCAGAGAATTCAATTTTTCTGGCTTTGGAACAGCTTCTTAACTGAATTCCTCCGCGTTTAACTTAAGTCTTGATTGTGTCATCTACCCCAATGCTGGACCAGAGTGAAAGGACCAAAGGAGACTAATGAGCCTTTAAAGGGTGGGGGGTGGTGGTATATAATTGTCTTTGCAAAGCATACTTTAACTGAAAAACTATAAGAGCAAAATTAAAGCACCCCGACATTTGATATTCCTAAAGACAAGCACTCAAAACAATGCACAAATTCTGGACTAAGCCACACCCAGGTTGGCAGCAGCTTTCTGTTGGTTTCCCCTTTCTCCATACCTGTTATGGTGCTGACAACTGCTAAAAGGACAGTGAGTGGTTTGATCAATTCTTTAAGGATGTTCCACTCAGTAGCCAGTGGAAACCCACTAACACAGCATCTCTTCCCATACCTCATAAACCACAACCACATTGTCTTTGATCACTGGCTCTGAACAGACTCTAAAATAACTCCTTTGAAAATATAATATGAATCATTCAGAGACTAATAAAGTAAAAGAATCTTCCTAGAGAATAAGAAAAAAATATAAACCAAACCAAAACAAAAAATACCTCAGCTTACTTATCTGAAGCATTCTTCAGCTTCTGTAACTGCAAAATATGTTTGGTTTAGCAGCTCTTTCTGCCCATGGATCTTGTCTTCATGCTTTAATAAAACCACCTTTTTTGCACCAAAAAATAAATAAATGAATAAATAAAGTTTGGTTTAACCGACCAAATTCTGTGCTAGATCCAGGGAAAAAAAATATATATCACAGACACTAATAGGGAAGATGGGCCTATTAATAAAAAAACAACTAATTCAATGTTACATGTTTAATAAAAACATATATTAAGTACAAAAGTAGTCTAATAGAAGGAGTGACTAATTCTACAAATTTATGGGGATCAGTGTATAAGGAAAGATTTGACTCAGGAATGATGTCCATTGAGGGGGTATTTGAAACAAAGAAACATAAGCAGAAATCTTAAAAAAAAAAAGCTCAGGAGGTAGACATTAATAAATGATCACAAAATGCTGACTGACAACACAGAAGAAATTAAAATATAAAGAGGCACAGAATTCTATTAATTTTAAATTGGCAGCAAAAAGATTAGTTGAAAAATGGGGTGAGAGGGAAGAGAACTCCTTTTACTCAAATCTTAAGTAATACAGAAATTAAAATAAGAGCCCTTTAGAATTATAGTCCAGGCAAAACCAGCGTTGTTACATGGGTATATATTTCTCCAGGTTATGTATTTGGAATTTGTTTTCTATAAATATAGACTCTCTAAACATTGAGGCAATACAGGAAAATCTCTGAATGTGCTGGCTTTGGTGGTCTGGTGTTGGCTGGGCCAGAATGCAGGATTCACCACTTCCCACTTGGGAAGTTACTCCTCTTTATTTCAGTTTTCCCCTCTGTAAAATAGGTCTATAACTTTATGAACTGTCACTGAAGATTTAAATGTCAGAAGGGACTTCTTGTGCATGGGAAAGAACCCAAAAAGCTTCTTGTTTTTTAACTGATATTTAAATTTATTAGTGTTATAAATTTTAAGCCTAGCTGGTATTAAGTATGTAAACACAAATCTCAAATTCATTTATAAATCTATCAGTTTTATGTTAAAAATGAAACACTTTCACTTGTTCTTTGCTTCATACTCAGTGAACTAATTTGACATAGTAAACTGGCCATATAAACACTATTATAAATGCAATAGAATTTTCTTTTTTTTTTTTTAAAGATTTTATTTATTTATTTGTCAGAGAGAGAGAGAGAGAGAGAGAGCGCGCGCACAGGCAGACAGAGTGGCAGCAGAGGCAGAGGGAGAAGCAGGCTCCCTGCCGAGCAAGGAGCCTGATGTGGGACTCGATCCCAGGACGCTGGAATCATGACCTGAGCTGAAGGCAGCAGCTTAACCAACTGAGCCACCCAGGCGTCCCGCAATAGAATTTTCTTAAGCATTACATATTAAAGTAACAAAAGCATCCAAATCCAAAAAATCAAACTGTCTTACACATTTGCAGTTTATAAACTTAGTTTATTAAATTCCCTTAAAATATGTCAAAAGCACACATTGCTGTATCTGATTGTCTCGCGTATTTCATGCCCCTAACAAGGCAGATTTACACTCTAAATCATCATGGCCCATTTTCTGCCTAGTCCAGAGCACTGACAGTATTCCTATCAATACTCCATGAGCACTGAAAGGACACCGGTTAGAAGAGCCGGCTGCTAGCCAGACTGCTCTGCTACTAACTGGCTGTGTGACCTTGGTTAAGTCATGTAACTGTTTGTGCCTCTGCTTTATCACCTGAAAGTGGGGGTAGCAATAGTACACAACTCCCAGAGTTGCTGTGAGCCTTACCTGAGTTAGTGCACGCAAAGCACTTAAAACAGTGTCGGGAGGGTACTAAGTGCTCAACAAATGTTAAAGTGTTAGTGTAAATTTTCTAGATCAAATTCTCTTAGGCATCTGTGCAGCATAAAAATCAAACCTATACATTAAGTCAAATTCACTTAATCAATGAAATATTCACTACACCCCTAATTGGTCAAATCCTAAATATTTCAAAAAGGATGCCTGGGTGGCTCAGTCTGTTAGGTGTCTGCCTTCAGGCTCAGGTCATGATCCCGGGGTCCTGGGATCAAGCCCGACATGTAGTGGACTCCCTGCTCCATGGGGAGTCTGCTTCTCCCTCTCCCTCTATCCACCGCCCCCTGCCCTGCTTGTGTGTGCCTGCATGCATGTTCTCTCTCTCTCAAATAAATAAAATCTTTAAAAAATATATATTTCAATTAAAAATCAGTCTATTGTCACAGTTTTCCCCCAATCTGTGAGACTCTCTAAAATATTCCAAGTATCTTAAATACAGAAAATATGTACACAGGCAACACAGTGAGTTATAAGTTTGTTACTACATCTTGTAAATAGAAGGCGGCATTAAAATGATGCTAATTTCATCAGCATGTGTGTATTAGTGGGGCCACAATCATTATCCAGTGACATTATCCAAGGAAGAAGACAGTAGATTTATCTTGGCACTATTAATCTGAAATGTTCAGGGTTCAGTCAAAAATGTGAGATTGGGGTTATGGTTTGGGGGTTTTGGTCAAAGATTCCAGACAGGGGAAGGTTAGGTGGGAGAGGAAGGAGTGCACCTTCTGAAGGTTCTACCGGGTCTGCCAGTCCCAGCTTGTAATCACTGGGAACTTGTAATAGCTTGTAACAGCTGGGAACTGCCTGCCCTGTGGTAGGAACTCAAAGCATTTCAGATGGGATTTATTTTTATAACTTAGGGCATCATCTATCCCCTGCAAGTTTTACCTTTGCCTGATTTTTATGGTAACTACTTTCAACTTTTTCCTGCTTGATTTGAGAGGATGGAATTGTACACCTTCCCACTGGAGAGTTCAGATAATCTCTTTGTTTTTGAAGTTAATTAAATTCTTCACCTCTTTTATATTTACTTTGTTATCTGTCATATAAACAGATTAGTGCCATTATGACATCATAGGATTGTCGTAAACCTTAAATGAAATTTTGTGAATCACAATGTTGGGTATATAGTAAGTGGTCAGTAGATGTTAACTATTATTATGTGGTTATTTTTTTCAACTTTTTCTTTAAAAATTTTCACATTCCCTAAGTATTTTATTAAAATGCAAAAGAAGAGTGTCTTTCAATCAAAACTCAAACTTGTACCACCTTATGGTAAGACACCGTGTTAATTTCCTGTTGCTGTTACAACAAATTGCCATAAACTCAGGGACTTAAAAAACCCCACAAATTTATTATCTTACAGTTCTGGAGGTCAGAAATCGAAAAAGTTCTTACTAAACTAAGATCAAGGTGTTGGCAGTGCGCTGCATTCCTTTCTGGAAGCTCTCAGGGAGAATCCATTTCCCTGCCTTGTCCAACTTCTAAAGGCCACCTGCCTTCCTTGGCTCATGGTCTTTTCCTCCAGCAATAGTATCAATCCGACCGCTGCTTTTGTTGATATATTTTCTTTTGACTCTGACTCTCTCTTTAAGGACCCCTGTAATTTCTCTGGGCTCACCTGGATGATCCAGGATAATCTCCCTACCTCAAGATCGTTAATTTAAATCATAACTGCAAAATCTCTTTGCTAAGGTAACCTGTCCACAGATTTCAGGAATTAGGACCTGGTTGCCAGGTATGAGGACCAGCCATTATTCTGCCTGCCACAGATACTATTCCTGAAATTACTGATGATGAACCCAAAGTTGGCATCATCAAAAGGATGGTATCAGCAAAAGGATGAAAAAAAAGATTATTTCACTGTCCTTTAAATAGACCTGCATCAAATGCTAAGAGCATTTGAAGACAAACCCTTTGGCCATTTGTCTCCTTAGAATTGGGCAAATTTTTAAATCTGAAGGGTTTTAAGTTCCAGGTATTCCAGGTATTATATGTCATATAAATATTTATATACAGTATCATCTCATCTCTCCAGAACATGGCAACATGTTTCTGAGCTGCTAAAATTTAGGAAGTGCATGTGAATGTACATGCACACACACAAGCTGTCCCGAATAGCTAAAACAGCTGACAAAATGTTGTACCAAGACTCCCATGTTTCACTCACAAGAAAAGCTTAGACTTACACTCAGATACCACCAATTGACATATGTTCTATTTTTTTTTAAAAGATTTTATTTATTTGACAGAGATCATAAGTAGGCAGAGAGGCAGGCAGAGAGAGAGGAGGAAGCAGGCTCCCCGCTGAGCAGAGAGCCCGATACGGGGCTCGATCCCAGGACACCGGGATCATGACCTGAGCCGAAGTCAGAGGCTTTAACCCACTGAGCCACCCAGGCGCCCCGACATATGTTCTATTAAGCCTATCTTATTTCCAATCCTTGGCTGACTTGAAGTAGGAAATTAGAAGGGCAAGACAGAAAGATCTAGGCAGGTAAAGTGACAGAACTAAGAAGACCTGAAGAAACATATCTCAGTCAATAATCTGCCTTGTTTATATGACATAATCAAATGAAATAAAATTATGCTGAATCTGTATATTTAAGTCAAGAAAGTATGGTGGGGAATAAGGGGTGTTTTAAGTAGAATCTATTAGTTTGAAAACTTTTCAACTTCGCTTCTTCATATATATATTTTTAAAAAGACTATTTGATATCTAGACTCCTGTTTATGATAAAATTCTATGATTTCAGGTGACAACAATAGCTTATCACCAAGGAGACAATCAGAAGTGCTAAGTATTCTGGAATGCACTTGTTTATTATATTTATTATGATGACAACTGCTACAATGAATCTAGCATTTTATCATCACTTAAACACCTCCACTGCCTAGGACAATTAAGAGTAGGCAGGCAGGGCAATGTGCTCCATTAGAGTCAAAGGCATTACTTTTTCACAGCCATAACATAACTAATATTTGATGCTTTAATCTAACCAGCAGTTAATAAACTTGTGCCAAGTATTGTGTTAAGTGCTAAGTCTTCATGAGAAATGAGCTTATTTTCATGTTTCATGAGACAGATGGAGCACAATAATTACATCAAAATTTTAAAATATGTAAACATTTTGATCCAGAAATTTCTCCCACAACCTGTCCAACAGAAAGTTTCATGCAAGTGCTCAAATGTATCTGTGCAAAGATGCTTCCTTATGCATGCTGTTTGTAACAGTAAAACACTGGAAATGATCTATACAACCATCAATAGAATGAGAAAGACCTATATATACCAACATGTAAAGATGGCAAGATATAGTACTGGAGCACCTGGGTGGCTCAGTTGGTTAAGCATCTGCCTTTAGCTCAGGTCATGATCTCCAGGTGCTGGGATCGAGCCCCATGTCTGCTCCCAGCTCAGTGGGGAGTCTGCTTCTCTCTATCCCTCTGCCTCTCTCCCTGCTTGTGCTCTCTTTAGCTCTCTCTCTCTCTCAAATGAATAAATAAAATCTTTAAAAAATAAAATAAAACATGTTTTCCAAGAATTTGGACTAGATAAGGTGTTTCATCTGTGGTTTTCTGACCCAGTAGCTAGAAACTGAACTTTCACTCAGTTTCCCCTTTCTTTATTCTGGTTGGTTACGGCTTTCAACAAAGCTTTTCCCCTGAGCTTGTTCTTTAAGAGCCCTGAATTCAGAACATGGGATAATAGTGAGTGCACACATGCCAATTTGTTTACTGAGAGTCTCTCAGAGGAAATCATGTGCATCTGTCTGTTTACTTTTCCTTGGAACCTAGAAGGTCACCTCTAAAAATAATCTCGCTCAGTGTCAGAGCTTCCGTGACACAGAGGTACATGCCTCACATGCTCTCCGCAGTTAGTGCCCTATGCCAGGCATATCCAGTTCCCACCTCCCAGCTGAGCTGTCCAGTTACTAATTTAATTTAATCATGGGCACAAAAGAAGCCCTTCAAAAAATAATACACACCTTTTCTCATGGCTGTCACTCTACACTAGTGATATTGAACGTTTAAATGTTGGTTGGCGTTTGTATTTCTTCTTCTGTGATATTCTGAAGGATATATGAAGAGAATTTCTCAACCAGAGCCCATGCTATGGTTACCTGACTTTGCAACAGGCACATTTTGGGGGGCCTAACCAGCCTTTACCTCTTCTGGTAAGGCCCTGAAGCTCTGTTGGAATGGGCAGTCCTGAGAAACGATGCTTGTACCTGGGGAACATGCTCCATTTGCCCTGGCCTTTACCTCATTACTCCCAGCTTGCACCTTTTCAATAACCCCTGCTGGGCTGGGACCCATTTTGTGAGTGGGGCAAGTGAAGAGAAAGAGAGAAATAAGTTAGAAGTCTGCTGTCCAAGTCAGAAATATTAAAAGGCCAATGACATGGGCAGAAGAGAAATGAATAGAAAGATGGTAACGGAAGAGTTGGAATCTATGGAATTTTATAGCTGATTGGATCTAGGGTGCAAAGGAGTTCCTCATGTTCTGGAAATTTCCTAGACTTATGCCATTATGGAGGAGATATCCCATATTGGACTCTGAAGTCATCCTCTTGTCTCTCCAGGGACCAGGGCAACAACTGTTTGCAATCTAATCTTCGATTGTTCACTTCCATTGATTCCTTTCCATTTAACCTTATTCAAGAATATCTCACATTTAAAAAACAAAACAAACAAAAACTAACCTTTCCCCTTGAGAGGTTGTGGGAAGAGTAAGCTACTAACATCCTCACCTTAAATGTAGGGAGTCAAGAAGTGCTGTGATTAGGGGCACCTGGGTGGCTCGGTGGGTTAACCTCTGCCTTTGGCTCAGGTCATGGTCTCAGGGTCCTGGGATCCAGCTGGCATTGGGCTCTCTGCTCTGTAGGGAGCCTGCTTACCCTCCTCTTTCTGCCTGCCTCTCTGCCTACTTGTGATCTCTCTCTGTCAAATAAATAAATAGAATCTTAAAAAAAAAAAAAAGAAAGAAATGCTGTGATTAATGGAATGAAAAATAGAGCTTATGTAGGTTTTGTGGCCAGTGGATGGTGACACAACCACTTTGGATGACAAAGAAGAGAGAGGTATAAGTGAACTAAATTCTCATTTAGCATAGCAGAAAGTTAGTAGATAATGTCTAAGGCTGATAAACCAAGAAACAGTCATTAGGAGGTTATTAGTGATAAGGAGGTTACCACAACACAGAAGCAGTTCAAAGTGTTTGCTTCTGGGCTAGCAAAGAGTCGCTCAGGGGACTGTTGCTTTTATTTATTTATTTATTTATTTATTTAACCATCTGCATATATTTCTTTGATGACGGTTTAAAAACTTTTTTGGGGGGGGACGCCTGAGTAACTCAGTCAGTTGAGTGTCTGTCTTCAGTGGGTCATGACCCCAGGGTCCTATGATAGAGTCCTACATCAGGTTCCCTGCTCAGTGGGGAGACTGCTTCTCCTTATGCCTCTCTCTCTGCTCACGCTCTGCCTCTCTCAAATAAATAAAATAAATAAATAAAATAAATAAGATCTAATAAATAAATCTAATAAATAAATAAATAAATAAATTTTTTACCCTTTTTTTTCAATATGGTAGAGAGAGGCCTTAAAAAAATCCTCCCTAACCTTATATCTCATGGTTTACCACTGTCTTTCCTCTTCCTGAAGATATATTCCTTTTTCTTTTTTTTTTTTAAAACTAAGCTCTATGCCCAATGTGGAGCCCAAGGTAGGGCTCAAATTCACCACAAGGAGCTCAAGACCTGAGTAGAGATCAAGAGTTGAACACTCAACCCACAGAGCCACCCACACCCCCCAAGATACATTCCTTAATATATAATAATAGTGGTGGTAGCTAACATTTACTGAATTATTGTTGTGTCATGTGCTGTGCTCATTGCTTTACTTTCATCATCTCGTTTAATCTTTACAGTGAACTTATTGCAAATAGATTTTTAAAAAATTATTTTTATTAACACATAATGTATTATTTGCCCCAGGGGTACAGGTCTGTGAATCATCAGGCTTACACATTTCACAGCACTCAACATAGCCCATACCCTCCCCAATATCCATAACCCAACCACCCTATCCCTATTTCCCCACCCCTCAGCAATGCTCAGTTTGTTTTTGGGAGATTAAGAGTCTCTTATGGTTTGTTTCCCTCACAATCCCATGCAAACAGATATTTTGAAGGAGTTTTCTTTTCTTTTCTTTTTTTAAAGTTTTATTCATTTAAGTAATCTCTACACCCAACATGAAGCTCAAACTTGAAGGAGTTTTCTAGGCTCACCATCTACATTTGCTTACCATCCAGTCTCCCCTCACCCCACTACAGACTGGCTTAGATTGCTCTCAGAAAATACACCCATAACCTCCCTACTGTTGAAACTAGTTATACTGTCAGCATCTTTACCTCTACTCCTATCTTCCCTTTGCTTATACAAGACTACACTTTTTCGGTTTTTCCTCCTGCTTCTCTGGCTTCTTCTCAGTCTCTTTGAAGGTCTTTCTTCTACTTAACTCCTAAATGTTTGTGTGTCTCAGTTCCTTCTTCAACCCACTTTTCCCCTCCTTTTATATCTTTTGGAGTATTCATATACCCCTACTGCTTAAGTTACCATTGATGAAACTCAAACCTCTGCTTCTATCCCAACAGTTCCTTCTCCTCAGCCACAAACCTGTAGATCACTGTCTATCAGACAGCCTGCTCTGGGTGTCCCACTGGCACCTCGCTTCCACATGTCTCAAGTGAAATGCATCAATATTCCTTCATACTTGCCCTTTCTTGTCTATCTCTCTAATGACTCTATCATCCACACAGTTGCCCACTTCATAACATGAATATTGATATATTCATAATATGAATATGATAACATTCATAACATGAATATTATTCTTGATTCTTTAGCTATTTTCCACATCTATCAACATCTAATCAACCGCCAAGTCCCATGCAGTCTCCAACCTGGATTTCCTTCTACCCCTCCTTATCTAGGGAGCCATTGCCTTAATTTGCACTGTCATCATCTCTTACCTGGACTGTGGCCTTCACCTGCTAATGGGTTTCCCTGCTTTCTCTTCTTTAGTTCCCTCTAGAGTCCATTCTCTACCTTCTAGCCAGAGAGATTCTTTTTCTTTATTTTATTTTTTTTTAAGATTTTATTTATTTATTTCACAGAGAGAGATCACAAGTAGGCAGAGAGGCAGGCAGAGAGAGAGAGGAAGGGAAGCAGGCTTCCTGCTGAGCAGAGAGACCGATGCGGGTGCCCCGAGATTCTTTTTCATATGCAAATCTCATATGCAAATCTCCTCTGTTAAAAGGATCTAATGGTTTCCTGCACCCTCAACCTACATTCCAGCTGGCCTTGCTTACCTCTGCCTCACGCTACCTCTGGTTTGGCTCCAGACACCCTGAACTGTGAGCAGCCTTCCAACTCTCCCCGTTTCAGGCATTTGTTCTCACTACAACCTCTGCCTGAGATCATGCTTCCTAACCCAGTTCTCTTCCTTTGTGATTCTTATTAGTCTTTCTTGGTTCAGCAGAGATATTTTCTCTTTGGTAGAGACTTTTCTGACCCCAAAGCCCAAGTTAGGTTCCCCCACTGTGCATTCCCATTGGACCTTATCATAGCACTATCATATCATTGAATTTACCTGTATCTTTTCTGTCTCTCTCACTGAAGTGCAAACCGTTAGGGGGTAGATGGTATATTACCCGTCCTGGCAGAAAGCATCAATTCACTGATTGAATTATGGGAGGTGGTCCTATGGATTAGAAAGAAAATGGAGTCCCGATTCAGATAGACCTAGATTTTGGTTTCTTCTTCTTCTGAGTCCTTTATTCCTCCTAGATATAAAATGTAGATCGCAGTTCCTTCCTCACAGAGTAGTTGTGAAGATAAAATGAAGGACCTAGTACAAGATGTGGCCACAGGAGCTTGGAGTCAGTGTGTGTTCTCTTCCCTCACTGACAGCAACCTAGGAACCTGGTTTGAGGGGAATAAGCATGAATTCAGAGGTGGGTCATGTGGGAGGAGGGGCCAGAAAGGAGCAGTAGGTTGGGCTTGAAGCTGAAGTGGAAGCTGGATAGGTTTGGGAGCTATCAGTTTAGGAGAACTGAGTTTAGGAGTAAATGAGATTGTGCCCAGGGAAGGTTCAGGCCTAGGGAGCAGTTGAGACATTTGCCTTTGCAAAAAGCAGGAGGAGGAGAAGGAGGAGTTGGAATAGTCTGTAGGATGTTAGAGGAAAACCAGGATGAGGAGGAAGAAGTAACAGTGTCAGACACTGCAGAGGTTAAGGAGAAAGTGCCCCTCAGCATGAACTTAATGAGGTCATTGATGTCCTTGGAAAGACTGTTGATGACTGCTTTGTGTGGTTAATCATTTGTTCTAGTTCAGAGTAGAAGGGGGAAGGGCATGTAGGACTTGGAGTTCCAGAGCAAAAGCCATCTGAATAGATAAGGGGAAGGGAAGAACCAAAGATAATAGTAGCCGCAAACAGTGTTCATAAATTAACCGCAGGGCTGTGCTGGGGTGCATGCAAGTACCCAGATGCTGGGCCCTTCCCTACTTCTCACTGCCATCCTCATCAGTTCCTGCCCCGCTTAAGAATACCAAGGAATAACCAGGCACAGGTGGCAGAGAGTGGTGGAAGCATATAGAAAGCATATACAGAGACTTAGTTTTCAAATAACTATCATTCATTCTTTTCTGTGTGGCAGGCATTGTGCTCAATGTCTTGTGCACATTCCCTCTCTTACTACTCACAACAATCCTTTAAAATACTGTCACCAATTTGTTAATGAGAAAACTAAGGCTCAGAGAAGTAAATTAACCAGCTGGAAGTCAACCAGTCCATCTAGACCTGCATAGTCCCTTAACACTTTGCACTGATGGAATGTTCTCTATCTGTGCTAACGTTTGTCACTAGCCACACATGGCTAATGAGCAGTTGAAATGTGGCTACTGTGATTGAAAAACTAAATTTTAAATTTTATTTAATTTTAAATTTAAAAACTGATACTTGATTCAGTTATTGGGAAATTTTAAATACGTTTTGAACAACTTAGTCTATGAAACTACTCTTTCCATTTAAAGTTTTGTGAAATCTAAATACAGTGAGCATCTGAATTGTTATTTACTATACATGTAATTAGCTTATTAATTTTTAATTGGCTACATGTTGAAATGACAATATTTTTTGTATGTTGGTTTAAGTAATTATATTTTTAAATTAATTTCACCTATTTTTAGAAAACAAATTTTAATGTGGCTACTAGAAACATGTTTATTAAATGCGTGGCAGGTGTTGTATTTCTGTTGGACAGCCTTGTTCTAGAGGCAGGGTCCTGGCACTAACAGAAGCTCCCATTAAGTGGTGGGGTTAGAAGCCCTTCCCCACCTCTTATTACTCTAGGCCTCTTCATTCTTTCTTCCCCTCCATCCTTCCTATTCTTCTTGCCCTTGATATACGGAAGGTATTAACTATCCAATTATACCCCTCAAGAGTGTTCAATTTTAAAATTTTAAAAAAGATTTTATTTATTTATTTGAGAGACATTGAGAGAGAAAGAGCACAAGCATGAGGGGAGAGGTCAGAGGAAGAAGCAGACTCCCCGCTGAGCCGGGAGCCCAACATGGGACTCGATCCTTTGACTCCAGGATCATGACCTGAGATGAAGGCAGTTCCTTAGCCAACTGAGCCACTCAGGCTCCCCAAGAGTGTTCAATTTTAAAAGATGGGAGAGATAATGTGGATATTTCACATGAAGGAGTGACTCACTGTCATTGTATTTCATATCTTGGTGAGGAAGGTATTTGGCCTTCTGGAAATTTCTGTTGATAGGTACCAGTGACATCCTTCGTGGACTTCCACTGTCTCCATTTACATGTTCTGACCATATTAGTACTCACAGTTGTCAAAACTTGAACCCTGTTTTTATGGTTACAAAGTCTGTACATATAGGAAATGATAAGTTCTGCTTATGTATATAGTTGATCCCTTATCTGGGAGGGATATGTTCTGAGATCCCCAGTGGATGCTTGAAACCACAGATAGTATAGAACCTTATACACTGTGTGTCTCCCTATGTATACATACCTATGATCAAGCTTAATTTATAAATTTGGCAAAGTAAGAGATTAACAATCTTACTGCAATAAAATAATTGTAACAATTATTGTAATAAGTTATATAAGTGTGCATATGTGTCTTACTCTCACAATACCTTATTGTACTGTATGCACCTTTTTTTGTGATAACTGAGATGATAAGATGCCTATGTGATAAGATAAAGTGAGGTGAATGACCCAGGCTTGTGACACAGCATTAGGCTGCTACTGACACGACCATTGTCAGGAGGAGGATCGTGTGCTTGCATGGGTAACTGAAACCATGGAAAGCAAAACTGCAGCTAAGGGGGGACTACTCTAAATGCTACTCTCCCTATTCTTAAAAACATGCCTTTCTAAGGAGTTGAAGGGATCTGCAGCTGCAAACCCGTCTTGTTCAAGCCATAAATCAGAGCTGTCAAAGCTGCATAAGGGACTAAAATGCTAAAGATTGTACATCTCTAAAGTTGGCTCTCTGGAGCCCCTCTTAAAAGGATGTGTGGTAGAATCCCTTATTTATTTCTGATTTTAAAATAAAGTAGCCTCAATTTCCTTATATGTAAATTGGGGAAAACAAGAGAGGACATTTGATTAGACTCATATTGTTGCTGAGAAGATTACATGAATTCAGATATGTAAAGTGCTTAGACCACTCTCTGGAACATAATGAACCCTCAATTCTATCAATGTCAACTATTTTCTTTTAAATTATTCTTTTTTAAGACTGTCTGACTTTAAAGATTTTATTTATTTATTTGTCAGAGAGAGAGAGATTGAGAGCAAGCACAAGCAGGGGATAGAGGCAGGCAGAGGGAGAAGCAGGCTTCCCGCTGAGCAGGGAGCCTGATATGATACTCACTCCTAGGACACTGGGATCACGACCCAAGCGGAAGGCAGATGCTCAACTGACTGAGCCACCCAGGTGCCCTCAATGTCAACTTTTAACATAAAATAGGTGTAGGATACTCCTAAATACCAGAACCTAAGCAATCACATATCGTGGTCTGATTCTGATTAGATTATTCATTGGAAGCATACTAGATGATCTTTAGATAGTCTAAAGTTATCTTTAGATAGTCTAAGTTTAGAACAATCAAATCTAGAAGAGCTGGATACAGGTGGACCTCAAGCAACTGAATGCTGCATGCACTCTCTGTCTCTTGTCTTTGTACTTCTCTGTGTGTTGACTTCATTCTCACTCATTGTAGACGGGCTTCTTCATGTGGCCAGAAACCAGTAATTGTGGAGTCTACCTCTTAGACCTTCCCTACTAGAGAGACTCTTTTCTCAGTCACAGTTAAAAAGAAAAGAAAGGGGAAAAAAGGGGCGCCTGGGTGGCTCAGTGGGTTAAAGCCTCTGCCTTCGGCTCAGGTCATGATCCCGGGGTCCTGGGATTGAGCCAGGCCTTTGGGCTCTCTGCTCAGCGGGGAGCCTGCCTCCCCCTCTCTCTCTGCCTGCTTGTGATCTCTGTCAAATAAATAAATAAATAAATACACACACACACACACACACACACACACACACACACACACATATATATATATATATATATATATAAAGAAAGGTTAAAGAAAGGGAAAAAAAATCCAAGGGAAGAACTATGAGTGGCTGCCTATTTGCAGTTAGGCATTCATCCTTAGACCAATCGACTTTGGTGGTGGGAGCCAGGACATAGAAGACCATGGTTGCTCCTTTTGGAACCCCATAGTTGGGGTTGGAGTACAGAAGTCCCCAAATGTAAGAAAGAGAGCTGGGTACATGCTCAGTCATTGGCTGGGGCTGGCTGAAAAACAGCCTGGTCTCAGCTCAAAAACCACAGCAGATCCCAAAGGTGCTGCAACCTGAAGCTGTCAGTTAATTGCTCCTCTCGCAACTGGTCACTAAGTTCTTTCTTGAAGGGGCATTTGAACAGCACACCCATCCGTGGTTGCCATAGCCCACCCCTGTGCCACACAGATTTACTTCTCTCCACAGATCCAGGGAGCAGGTGCTCCACTTGGAGTGGTCTGAGCTTTGGTTAACCACATCCTTCTTTGGCTGGGATGGCTGCACTTGTTCATCCAAGTTTGCAATTCAACAAAAAGCGCCAAGAGGCACCCATGTGGGCCACCTGAATTCTACACATATTTTTACCTGTCCCCACGAGTAATAGGAGCCCTGCCTCCACCTGCTGATCAGGGACAATGACCTCTGCTAAGATGGTGACTCTTCTTGCCTGCTGGGCCCTAGACACAGGAATACAAGATGTCCAGGCAGCAGCCATAGCTTGTAGTTCATTTTGTCTAATGGCAAGAGTGCATCCCCGTATCAGGCTCTCCAACCTTGTAGAGCCCAGAGTTGCAGGGATGGGCAACATAAAATCTTCCAATGGGTCACTGGAGAAATGGTAAGTGGAGTCCTTCCTGCTTCCACTTCTTGGTTCCTAGGCACCTATTTTCTTCTTCCCAGGAACACAGTGCCATATAGAAGCCTCTGATTCAGGGCATATGCTGCATCCTGGAGGACTGCCCAATCATTAAGAGTCTTGTCTCCAAGGTAACATTTTAGTTATGCTTTCAGCAGGTCATCCCATCACTCTACCAGGCCAGCAGCTTCTGGATGCTGCAGTGAATCCCAAGGTCATGGCCCCATATTCATACCTCCTGTGTTCAGAACAAGGTCCTCTTGTCAGATGCTGTCATGTGGGATTCCATGCCTGTGGATCACTGTGCAAAACCCTGGAAAGTGGTAATGGCTGAAGCTCTTAAGGACAGGAAAAGCAAATCCATATTTGAGTGTCTATCTTTGTGAGAATGAATCTCTGTGTCTTCTGGGGCCCAAGGGCCCCAATTAGTCTACTTAGTGGGTCTCCTCAAGGAATAGAGCCATATAATGGCCTGAATATTGGTCTCTCTTGCTGGCAGGGTAGATATTCAGAGGCAGTAATAATGAGGCCAGCTTTGATAAGTGGGAGTCCATGCTTTTAGCCCCATATGTAGCTTCTGTCTCTTCCACCATGGCCATTCCACTCATGTCCCCATTGTGCCAGTTCCAAAGACAAAGTTTGGACCCACAATTGAGCTGATCCATCTGTAAACCAAGGTTGGACTTATTCCTTCTCCTTCAGCTAATTATACTGGATGGCCCGTATGGCCACAGGTATGAGCTGAGGGAAGAACACTAGTGCCCTCAACAGGTCCACTGTGTCCCAGTCAGTTTATGTGGGGATTTAAGGGTAATTATCAACCTGGCAGCCAGAAGAGGAGGTGGGCACAGCTCCTGGGGGGAAGGGGAGCATCTGTTGCCTTGAAGAGAGGCCTCTACTGTGGCTTCCTGCACAGGGAGGGGTTGGCCACATCTGTCTGAGGTCCAAGGAAGACTGCAGAGCCACTATCTTTGAGGGTATCCACCCAGACGTTCCCAACCCATTTCAGGGTCCTAGGTTTTCTCAACCAGGGTATAACAGACCTGAATTTGGTCCTGGGTGGTACTAGTTTTTCTACTTCATAAGCTATCAAAGAGGCCTGCTGGCTCTCATATTTAGCCATGACTGTCTGTTAACTGCCCTCGATTTCCATTTTTTCTTCTGTAGGCTGTCAATGCAACTATTTAACACCCAGCCAATTCCATTATCCTTCTGTGTAGTCTCTCCCTCCCTTGACCACCTGCATTTAAAAGGGTTTGAATGGGGGTGCCTGGGTGGCTCAATCAGTTAAGTGTCTGCCTTCAGCTCAGGTACCATCTGTGTTGATGGGTTCTCTGGGCAGCGGACATCAAGGCAGAGTTAGAATTGCAAGAGATTTATTGCTGGTAACATCTATTAAAAGAGTAGACACGGTAAATCTTTAGACCATGATGTAGGTATGACACCTGGGAAAGGAGAGAGGAGAGAAAAGAGGACTGAGTAGGAAGAGCCTCAGACAGAGTAGGAAGAAGCTCTGAGAAAATCTTGGCCAGCTCACAGAGGGGACCCATGCTGGGCAGAAATATCCAGTCACTAGTATCTACACCATGCTCAGGCATCGACAGAGAGCTTCCTAGCAACAAAGTGGCTGTGGCATGTAGTAGTAACTAGAAGAAGGCAGAAGAGGGCTTCTGGGGTTTTGGTAATTATCTGTTTCTTAGCCTAGGTTTTATGTATGTATGTTCATTTTATAAAATTTTATCAAGCTTACTTTTATTTTTTCTTAAGATTTTATTTATTTATTTGAGAGAGAGAGAGAGAGAGAAAATATGAGAGGGGAGAAGGTCAGAGAGAGAAGCAAACCCCCTGTGGAGCTGGGAGCCTGAAGCAGGACTTGATCCCAAGACTCCAGGATCATGACCTGAGCTGAAGGCAGTTGCTCAACCAACTGAGCCATCCAGGTGCCCTCAAGCTTACTTTCATGAACTTCTATGTATACATGCTATCTTCCTATTTTTAAAAAGTCATAGGTCTCTGCCTTTGGCCTCTAAATAGTCTTTTTTTTTTTTAAGGTTTTATTTATTTATTTGACACTCAGAAAGAGAAAAAGAGAGGGCACACACAAGCAGGGGGAGTGGCAGGCAGAGGGAGGGGGAGAAGCAGGCTCCCTGCTCAGACGCTTAACTGAATAAGCCACCCAGACAGCTCTTAAAGTGATCCATGTTTTTAAATAAGTAATCTATCACTCAAGGTTCACATTAAGCATCTACAAAGAGCAGAATTTGTACTAGGTCTTTACCGGGATTTTTTTAAGGAGCTTAAGGGAGTGTCTTACTTTGAGAGTTTATCTTCTTCTTAGAGAATAAGACACACAACAGAATTAGAGAATTAGTTTATAATCAACAGCCAGGTTACCTTTAGGGTAGGGAATTAAAGCTTATTTATCTGTGTACACCTAGAATCTTTAATGTCACCAGGAGTATGATACTGGAGATTCTTCCACATTAGTCAACCAAGGGAAAGAATGAATTAATAAATAATAAATAAATTAAAAAATGAATGCTGGATGAGTACAAGACATTTGAGACTAGGGAGTAATATGGATGGCTACAGAACTGGCAATATCATTTGTAATTATGTTTCAGTTACAATCTACAAGTTGACGAGTCTGAATCCTTACTTCTTTCATGAGTTTCAGACAAACATTTACAACAGCAAACTTTATGTTGACACATGGATGTTCCAAAGGCATCTGCAACAAAACACATTCCAAATAAAATTTTTGTAAAGATTTATTTATTTGAGAAAGAGAGAGAAAGAGCATGAGCAGTGGGAGGGGCAGTGAGAAAGGGAGAGACTCCCTGTTCAGCGCAGAGTCCAAAGCAGGCCTCCTGACCCTGAGATCATGACCTGAGCCAAAATCAAGAATCAGACGCTTAACCAATTGAGCCACCCAAGCGCCCAAAATACATGGAAAATTGAACTCATTTTTCTACTAACTTTATTCTCTTTCTCCTGCTGCTAATGCCACTCAGAACAGAAATCTCTTAGAAGTCTTTCTAGACTTCATCCTCTCCCTCAGTCTTCACATTCAATATGTTATTAAAATCTTGTTATTTCTATTTCTTCAATTGCTTTGGAATTTGATTTCTCCTCCCTCTGAGTTCCTTCCTTCTGGCCACTCTTCCTTGGCATTGTCAAACTGATTTTTCTAAAATGTAAATTTAACCGTGCTTCTGTTTTCCTTTATAACGTCACAAAGCTCCTCACTGCTAAAAGATAAAACCTATATTCCTTGATTAGCCTGACTTGAAACATCTTCAATAATCTGGTCCTGTCTACATTGCTTACCTCTCTATAAAGCTGGAAGCTCCCAGTGATTTGGAGACTTATTCTCCTCATCTTTTTCATTCCAGTGCCTCACAGTTTGGGGAAACTAACAAAGTTTTCCTAAATGAATGAATGAGGAGATAAGACCTGAACTGGGCTTTGTAGATTAGTCTGCCTGGATAAAATATAGATAGAAAGACCTGGATCCCTCAAACAATTACTGGGCCACTGAGTTGAGTTATTAGTAGAGATTCCTCATCATTACTTTTTGTATCTCCATGACCTGCCAAGTACTTGACACATAGGAGGTTTCAATACATATTGGATTAATTAATAAATCAGTGAATGGTATGTATTCAGCCACAAAACAATATTTCTTTCAGGAAATGTATCAGATCAATTACAGAGCAAATTATGTGAAGAAGAGATGAAAACTCTAGTAAGTCTTTGTGAAGAGGCTACAATGCTGGCCAAATATCGGAGCAAACAGAACAGGCCTCAAGCCAATTTAATTGAGCAAGTAAATTTCTTATTGACCAGAATATGGACCTACTGTTAGACAGAAGTTGTCTTCCTAAGGTCAGCAGCTCCAGCATTAGTTTATTAACTGTAACCAGATCTGGCTACAGATGCTGCCAAAACAGGGATATCCCAAGGTGTTGTTACTGGATGCTAATTTTGGATAAATACCTCCTGGAGGCTTTAAGTCTTTCAAAATGAAGACTCTAATAAGTCATAACTATTATTGGAGTTTCTATTTCCGGGGAACAGTTAAACTCATATTTTTTATAGTTGGGATATGTAATAGACATGCTGACATTTTAATACTTATATTGAGGTTCAGAAGCCAAGTATATTACAAAGTCCAGGAACGTATTTGCAAAGTAGTATGTTATGAAAAATGACCCTGGTGCAACACAGTCACTCCCTTTGGAGAACTCACAATTAAATTTAGTTAGTTAAAGCTTCTGCCAGCATGACTGTAGCCCAGAGAATAACAAGGATATCTCCAGTTGCCAGTTGCTTTTATCTGCTGCTTCTAATGCCTAATTTGAAGAAACTCCATTTTGCTGTAGGTTCAAGTCTCTGGGTTATCTCACTCCTGGACTTTTCTGCAACTGTTGGATTCTCTGGAGCTTTCAAGGAAACTCAGTTGTTCATGAAATAGAGCCTCTCACTCAAAACACAAAAGGGCAAGCTGGTAAAAGTATCAATGGTCAAGACTTCATAAAGCTTTTTTTTCTTGACAGGAAGAGTATTAATTGTCCTTATCATCTAGATGAGGAGACTAAACCTTAATAATAACCTTGACTAGTCTTCCCTCATTATGCTGGACTGCAGCGAAATGCTTTCTATTCTCATGCCACATGAAGTGGATTTTCCTGCTTCCAGGTTAACTGGCTAGAACCAACAAATAATGCTTACATTTTAAAATGAGATGGTTTTCTTTGACCCTCTGGGACAGAGAATGGATACATGACAAGGATGGAGGCCAACTTACTCATCCTAGACACCAGGAGGCTTTGAGCTCTAGGGAAAGATTTCCCCAGAGATGAAAGGTTGTCATTTACATTCGCTAAAAAATTAATAAGGCAATTTTATTTTTAATATTTCTGGAATCTCAGTGTAGGGACTTTTATAGCCCTGAGCTATGTGTTTAAATGCACTTCAAAATGTCAAAGTGGGCCTCTATACATCACCTCTTCCTGCTGTTTCCAAATATGGTTTCTTTCTTAATTATCTGCAGACTTATAACTTCATTTGAAAACAACTTGAAATGCTCCTGATCAGTTGTAAGCAAAGCTGGTCTCACTTACTGCCTTCTGAAAGTTGGGAGCAAACGCAGCCTGGTTGGAGTATGTAACCTATGAATATTCATGAAGGGCAGGATTGCCTAGTGGTGAAGAGCACCAGCTCTGGAATCTGATAACCTGGGTTTGAGCCCTGGGTCTGTTACTCACTAGCTACAACACTTGTGCAAGTTCCTTAAATTCCCATCAATGAAAAGGGAACAGTAGTAGTACCTACTGAGCATTAACATAGTGCCTGGCACAGTCGTAGGTGCTCGGTAAATCTTATTAGCAAAAAGAAAATAAGCATCAGCATATTGTATCATTGTATCAACGAGACTTTGTACTAGGTCCTGAGGATACCACAATGTGTATGATATGGGTTGCATCCTTCCCAGGCATGGATATGGAGAGAAGGGATATATACAAACATATGTTTATTAGACAGATAAGATAAGTCAAGGTGTTACAGCTATGAGTGAGTGAAAGGAAGATCTGTCCAGGAAGAAAGACAGGTGGCTTGGCCTTCGTGGAAGGGCAGGATCCAGATATGCTGACTACAAGGCTGGGGGCATCCTCAAATCTGTCACAGTTGCATAAATTACTCTTCTTGTCAACCTCACTGAGCATCTCAGGTACCTCAATGACTAAGAATTCATGGGCCAGGAAGGTAGGAGGATTTAAAAGGTTATTGGCTTTTTTTGAATGTTTTCAGTTTGGTCATTTGAAAACAAAGATTTGTTGCTAGTTTAAAAATACTTCTTTTCCTTAATAAATGAAACATTTTTCAAATCCAGAACAGAAATAATTCTCTGCCACAATAAAATAAAAAATTACGTATGTGCCATATGTACTTAGGTTTCTTTGGAGGTAACATAAACAGATATGATCCTTGGCCCTGAGGTACAGTCAAAACTCTGAATCATCCAAGTTTATATATAATTTAATAAATCATGCTTAGAGAAAGGTGTGTGGTCCAATTCACTCCAGGGGAAATATGTGAGCTTGACTAGGGTGGTGGCAATGAAAAGGGGAAGTGTAGAGATTCAAGATCTTTATAGACAACCTATTTTAGACATGACATAATTGTAAGGAGAACAAGGTAGCAGATAGCAGTCTTTTTCCAAAAGATTCTTCTCTAGAGACAATAAAGGTACCTGGTACTCTATTGTAACCAGAAACTTTATAAAAAGATAGTAAAATAGGATACCTGGGTGGCTCAGTGGGTTAAGCCTCTGCCTTCTGCTCAGGTCATGATCTCAGGGTCCTGGAATTGAGTCCTACATCGGGCTCTCTGCTCAGCAGAGAGCCTGCTTCCCTCTCTCTCTCTCCCTGCCTGCCTCTCTGCCTACTTGTGATCTCTCTCTGTCAAATAAATAAATATAATCTTAAAAAAAAAAGAAAAAGTAATTCATAAAAAATGTTTTTTTAAAAAAAATATAGTAAAATAATATCCAAACACTGACATCTTAGGGAAGGAACTATTGGAATGTCTCTCTTGGTACCCCACTCTTTCATTCTTTAATTCATTAAAAATGTATTGTGTTTCCTGCTATGTGCCATGTAGTATGTGTTAGGTAATGCATATGTGGTTGTGAACAAAATAGATATGTTTCCTTCTCTCATGGAGCTGGAAGATGATGATGATAAACAGGTAGGCAAATAAATCACCATGTAACTATATATTCACTCATTTATGCATCCAGGAACTAATTATTGAGCACATATTATGTGTTGGGGAACATTTTGTATTCTCAGGATACAATGATGAGCAAAAGTAGATCATCCCTGTCTTCATGGAGCCTACATTCTGAGGGAGGCAGCTTACTCAAAGAGTCACACTAAAAAAGGTGAGGTTGTAACTATGTAAGAGCTATGAAGGAATATACAGTGGGGAAATATGACCTCACAAGGAGGTCAGAGGAAGCTCCCTGTGCAAGCAAAGAATGGATGGAGAACTGAAGGATTAAGGAAGACTAAGCTGGGATGCCTGGGTGGCTCAGTGGGTTAAAGCCTCTGCATTCGGCTCGGGTCATGGTCCCAGGGTCCTGGGATCGAGGCCCGCGTCGGGCTCTCTGCTCAGTGGGGAGCCTGCTTCCTCCTCTCTCTCTCTGACTGCCTCTCTGCCTACTTGTGATCTCTCTCTCTGTCAAATAAATAAATAAAATCTTTAAAAAAAAAAAAAAAAAAAAAAGGAAGACTAAGCTGGCAAAAGGAAGGAGAGGAGAACATTTGCAACAGAGGGAAGAGCATGTAACTAAGGCCATGGTCTGTCTCAGAGGCTGAGAGACTGAGTGTGGCTAGAAGAGGAAGAGGAATTCACAAAGGAAACAGAGAGGGAGCAGCTCCAAGTGAAGGAACAAACTCAGAGAGTATTGGTCATGGAAGCTATGGGAAGACAGTGTTTCCAAAAAGGAGGCCATGGACAAGAGTCAAATGATGCTGAGAGGTTAAGAAATATGAGAACTGAAATATCCCCTGGATTTCACAACATGCAGGTCATTGGTGAGCCCAGTGGAATGATGGGCCAGAAGCCAGAATGGAATGATTTGAGAATAAGGAAAAGGTGAGGAAATGTAGGGAGAATTGTAGATTAAGAATTGCATTTGGTCACATGTAATGGATCCTGATGACAGTAGCTTAACTAAATAGGGTTCTTTTCCTCACATAACAAGAATGATGGAGGGAGACAGTTAAGACTGGGGCAGTGATTCCATGATGTCACCAATGTCCTAGAGTCCTTCTTTATGCTCTGTCATCCTTAGTATGTGGCTTTTTTTCCCATTGTGCATGCAAGATGGCTGCTAACTCTCAAGCCAGTGTTTCAGATAGACAGAAGAAACAAACATCAAGGGGAAAGGTCTGGTACCTAATACCAGGAAAACAAACATTTTCTGCAAATCCTCAGCTGACTTCAATTTACTTATCATTGGCCAGAACTGTGTCATATGGCTACTCCTAGTGATAAGGGCAGCTGGGAAATGTAGCTCTTTAGTTTGACTCATTATCATTCTTAACAGAATCAGTTTCTGTAGAAAGGAGGGGAGATGGATATTGAGAAGGCACCCATAGCAGCTACACAGCATGTACAAATCATATGTTGAAAAAGTGTGTCCACAAGGGAAGGAGATTATACAATGACAGTTGGAAGGGGGATATGGGATTGAGTGACCTTTTAAAAAATTGGGGATGGGGACGCCTGGGTGGCTCAGTTGTTTGAGCAGCTGCCTTCGGCTCAGGTCATGATCCCAGCATCCTGGGATCGAGTCTCACATCGGGCTCCTTGTTCTGTGGGGAGCCTGCTTCTCCCTCTGCCTACCACTCTGTCTGCCTGTGCTCGCTCGCTCTCTCTCTCTCTCTTTCTGACAAATAAATAAATAAAATCTTTAAAAAAAAATTGGGGATGACTTGAATGTATTTAAAACTTGATAAGAAGGGTCTAATCAGGAGAAAGAAAGTTTGAACATACAAGAAAAGAAAAGGATAACTGAGAGTGTAATCTTCCTTAGAGGAAGGGAATGGAATCTAAACAGAAGAGGGATTAACTTTAAAGAGCAATAATAATAGACTCTCTGTTGTAACAACAGGAAGGAGGGAAGTAGTCTTATGTTTTATATTGAGAAAACGGGGCTTCTATTTCCTCTGTTGTGTAGGGGTAGGTTTGCTATTGCCAATGATAGAAGTGGGTGACCAGAGCTTTGAGAAGTTTGAGACATTGAAGGCTGAAATCACCATTGTGGGGCAAAACTGACTCAAATATAAATGGCACAGATTTTTTTTGCAATGGGTTTGCCACCAGAACACAGGTGTCGTGAAAACCACCGCTCAATCTAAACCAACATGGGAAGGGAAAAGACTCACATCAACATCGTCATCATTGGACATGTAGATTAGGGCAAGTCTACCACTACTGGTCATCTGATCTACAAATGTGGTGGGATTGACAAAAGAACTACTGAAAAACTTGAGAAGGAGTATGCTGAGATGGGCAAGGGCTCCTTGAAATATGCTTGGTTCTAGAATAAACTGAAAGATGAACGTGAACGTGGTATCACCACTGATATCTGCTTGTAGAAATATGAGACCAGCAAGTATTATTTGACCATCACTGATGCCCTAGGCTACAGAGACTTTATCAAAAACATGATATTAGGCACATCTCAGGGTGACTGTTTTGTCCTGATTATTGCTGCTGGTGTTTGTGAATTTGAAGAAGGTAGCTCCAAGAATGGGCAGACCCATGAGCATGACCTTCTGGCTTACACACTGGGTGTAAAACAACTAATTGTTGGTGTTAACAAAATGGATTCCATTGAGCGACCCTACAGCCAGAAGAGATACGAGGAAATCTTTAAGGAAGCCAGTACCTTCATTAAGAAAATTGGCTATAACCCTAATGCAGTAGCATTTGTGCCAATTCCTGGTTGGAATGGTGACAACATGCTGGAGCCAAGTGCTAACATGCCTTGGTTAAAAGTATGGAAAGTCACCGGTAAATGGGAATGGCAGTGGAACCACACTGCTTCAAGCTCTGGATTGCATTCTGCCTCCAACTTGTCCAACTGACAAGCCCTTGCATCTGCCTCTCCAGGACATCTACAAAGTTGGTGATATTGGTACTGTGCCTGTGGTTCGAGTAGAGACTGGTATTCTTAAACCTGGCAATGGTGGTCACCTTTGCACCAGTCAATGTTACAGTAAAGTCTGTTGAAATGTATAATGAAGCTTTGAGTGAGGCTCTTCCTGTGAACAAAGTGGGCTCCAATGTCAAGAATATATCTGTCAAAGACGTTCATCATGGCAATGTGGCTGGTGACAGCAAAAATGACCCACCCATTGAAGCAGCTGGCTTCATGGTTCAGGTGATTATCCTGAACCATCCAGGCCAAATCAGTGCTGGATATGTACCTGTGCTGAATTGTGACACAGCTCACACTGCTTGCAAGTTTGCTGAACTGAAGGAGAAGATAGATCGTCGTTCTGGAAAAAAGCTGGAAGACGGTCCCAAGTTCTTGAAATCTGGTGACGCTGCCATTGCTGATATGGTTCCTGGCAAGCCTATGTGTGTTGAGAACTTCTCTGACTATCCTCCTCTGGGCCATTTTGCTGTTCGTGACATGAGACAGATAGATGCTTGCTGTGTGTGTCATCAAAGCAGTGGACAAGAAAGTAGCTGGAGCTGGCAAGGTCACCAAGTCTGCCCAGAAAGCTCAGAAGGCTAAATGAGTATTATCCCCAATACCTGCCACCCCAGTCTTACTTGGTGGTGGAAGAACAGTCTCAGAACTGTTTGCGTCAACTGGCCATTTATGTTTAATAGTAAAGACTGGTTAATGATAAAAATGCATTGCAAAACCTTCAGAAGGAAAGGAGAATGTTTTGTGGACCATTTGTGTGTGTGTGTGTGTGTGTGTGTGTGTGTGTGTGTGTGTGTGAGTTTTAAGTTATTAGTTTTTAAAATCAGTGCTTTTTAATGGAAAACAACCTGACCAAAAATCTGTCACAGAAGCCTGGGTGGTTCAGTTGATGAAGTGTCTGCCTTTGGCTTGAGTCATGATCCCAGAGTCCTGGGATCAAGTCCTGCATTGTGCTCCTCGCTCAGCGGGGAGCCTGCTTTTCCCCATGCCTGCTGCCCCCTGCTTGTGCTTGCTCTCTCTCCAAGTAAATTAATAAAGTCTTAAAAAAATGAAGTTTGAGACCCATTAGAACAAAAGTTTAATGAGAAAAAAATATATATAAAGGGCACAAATAAATGGTTATCAAGGACTGCTGTTCTCATGTGCCGTTCCCAGGAATATACCAGAGAAGGAGATTCAAAAATCAAAATGACAAGAAAGACATCAAGATAAGGTCTAGTGCTAAGTATTAGATACACAATTACTTATAGAATTACTCGCACTCATGCCCATACCAGCTGAATATCCTCCCATTCCCATCATTAACATGAATGTCATTAATTCAACAAATACTTAGTGACCGTCTTCTATAGGACAGGTACTTATTCATGTCTTGCAGCATGCTAGGAGGGTTGAGGTGGGTGGGAAACAGAGTCTGGGATAAGGCAGCAGTACGAAAGCAACTGATTGAAAAGGTGGAGCCTCTCTTAGCTAGCTAGAGAGGTGTATAAAGTCTTAACATCTAAGCCCAGGGAGAGCAGCTAAACCGCATCCAGACAATGGCATGCAAGAGGTGATCTGATCTGAGGGGTAAGATAGTAGTGGTGACATCTGGCTTTGGGAACTCTGGGCAATTGTCATAGCACCAGGGGCAGACCTGGACCCAGATCAGTTGGAATTGAGGGTGCCCAGAAGATCAATCCAGCTGTGGAGATGGCAAGTGCAAAATTAGAGGGTGGAACAGGTTTTAGGAGCCCTGCTTCCTACTTGGCTGATTCCTCAAAATGCAAGCCTCAGGAAGCTGCACGCACCTAGATGTTGAGATACCCAAAAGTACAGATGCCTGATAGGCTGACACAAAGAAACTGCATTTGAATAATGCTGCTCCTGTCAAGTGCTAGGCTGTCCTGCCTACATGGTCTATCTTAGAACGCCTAGAGCAATCGAAAAATATTTCTATTTGTATATTCCACTTACCACTGTGGATATTTCTACATTCTACTTACCACTATGGAGAGAATATATCATAGTCAATGGGGCAGATAATAATAACAACCACCATTTATTGTACATACTATATGCCAGACACTGTTCTAGTTACTTAATGAGCTGTATCTCATTTTTTCCTTACAACAACCCTCTCAGTTAGCTATTATTGTTTAGAAAAGAGGAAACTGAGCCTGGTCTAAAAAATTTAAATTAATTTGCCCATGATCACATGGCTATAAGTGGCCAAGCCAGGATTCTAGCCCAAGTGTGACTCCAGACCTATCATTATGCCATACCCATTTTATCATACTGTTCCAGTACCGTGTTGAACCCTTATTATGTGTCATTTAAATAATGATTAGATTGGTCTGTTTCTTTAGTAAGCAAAACTGGGATCACAGCCCATCTCTTAGGATGTGTTGCTAAAATGACAAGACCATGCTGCCCTCTATCTATCAGCTTCAGTGACATTGGCCACTGGTAATTTTCCAAAATAAATAATATCTGACATTTATACTGTGACACACATTTTATAAAAATATTTTACTCAAACTTGCCACATATATTATGAGCACTGAAGCCCACACATATACACACAAAAATCAATGCAAAATTTTAATGACTTGAATTTGATTTGTGGTAAAGGCCACTTAAACTCACTGTAGTATTTGCTTTTTCTAGAACCTATCACTTAAAACTTTATTTTTACTTTCACAGAAGTAAAAAAGTGATTTAGGTTTTTCCACACTTTTGTTGTTTGCTTATCACTTCTTTAATGGAAAATTTCAAAGATACACAAAAGCAGAGAGAATTAAACCTCTGAGTATCATTCAGCCTCAACAATAATCATTTCCCAATAAGTTTGATAACGCAGTGGGGATGTAGCTCAGTGGTAGAGCGCATGCTTGGCCAATAAGTTTGATAACATGACTTCTGATAGAGTTATCTTTTAAATCCTTTCTGATATAATTACCACTTTATTCAGATATTATCTTGGTGTTTCCATAACATGGGCACAATTATTGCCTTATACTAATTAACCATGACTATTGCAGGGGATATTTGATATACTAGTAAATGCTACTGTTTAAGTTAGCTTACTAGAGCCCATAAGGTATTTCTGTTTTACCTGGAAATATGACTATTATGAGTTAGGTTTTGCCTTAGCGTGGGTTTGAAAATGAATCCTTATGGAATCTGTTGCTCCCATTGGATTGGTCCATGTTTAACCACACTGACCATCCAGTTTTAATCCACTTTCTGTTAACACTGAAACAGAGAAGAAATTTACCCTCTGCAAAGATAATCAGAACAGAAAATGTAGCTGCTGGAATTATGGCAGTGAGCATAATAATATATTTTATAGCTATTTATAGAGGGTCCATTTAAAGAGTTATCTGATGCTTGGGTTTTTGTTTTTGTTTTTTTTTTTTTTTTTAGATTTATTTATTTGAAAGAGAGAAAGCGATAGAGAGAGCAAGCACACAGAGGGAGAGGGAGAAGCAGACTCCTCACTGAGCAGGGAGCCCAACTCAAGGCTCAATCCTAGGACCATGACTGGAGCCAAAGGCAGACGCTTAACCAACTGAGCCTCCCAGGTGCTCCAAGTTATCTGATGCATATGATCGCACATGTTCGATGCCAGTGTGGGCCAGGTGACTTTCCTGGTTCTGATCCTTAGCCAGGATCTTCACAACAGGACAAAGTGGATCAGGTAAAAGAGCACAATATTTCAACCCAAATCCATCCTGCTACTGGATAAAACAAGTAAAAACAGTAACAACAAAACTATACTCAATTCTTTGAATTCTTTTTTCTTTTTTAAGATTTTATTTATTTATTTGACAGAGAGAGAGAGAGAGCACAAGTAGGCAGAGAGGCAGGCAGAGAGAGAGGGGGAAACAGGCTTACTGCTGAGCAGAGAGGGAGATGCTAGGCTCGATCCCCAGGACCCTGAGATCATGGACCTGAGCCAAAGGCAGAGGCTTAACCCACTGAGCCACCCAGGCGCCCCTCTTTGCATTCTTGAAAGTGGAATCATAAAACTGTATTTTTCTATAAATATAATAGCCATAGTTTTTATATTTTTAATTTATTTCTTTCTTCTGTTATATTGGTAGATATCAAATCCCTAATAATCTGCAATTGGTTTAATAAGACCTGATAATACCATTTGCTCCCACCCTTCTTTCTTTCTTTTACGGTCACTTATTACATAGTAATTGTAATTTTATAGATTCAGATTTCCAAATTGTATTTCAAACTAGTTGGTGAATTATTTGTTTTAACTCAGTTATATAATTAAGAATTTTATCTATTTACTTATTTTAAAAGATTTTATTTTTAAGTAATCTCTACACCCAGGATGGCTGGGTGGCTCAGTTGGTTAAGCATCTGCCTTCAACTCAGGTCAGGATTCCAGGGCCCTGGGATCCAGTCTCACACCAGGCTCCCTGCTCAGCAGGGAGCCTTCTTCTCCCTCTGCCTGCCCCTCCCCCTGTGTGCACGCATGCATGCTCTCTCTCTCTCTTTCTAATAAAGAAATAAAATCTTAAAAAAAAAAAAACAAAAAACTAATCTCTACATCCAACATGGGGCTCAAACTCACATCCCTGAGATTAAGAGTCGCATGCTCTACCGACTGAGCCAGCCAGGTGCCCCTATAATTACCATTTTAAATTATTATAATTGCTTCTTTAAGATATTTGAATCTTAACAGGTAGTCACCCTTCTAATCAAAGTACTGTTTAACATTTTGATATTTTTTAATTAAATAAAAATAAATATCTCCTATTTACAAGAGACACACTTAAAACAACATGTCAAAAAAAGGAAAAAAAATAAAGGAATGGAAAAAGATTCACTAGGAATATGCTAATGAAAAGGCGGGTATAGCATTTCTATAATCATTTTTCTACTTGGATATTATTCTCAATAGCACAATATTTTAAATATATAACTGTTCTGTGTACTAAGTAAGCAGTCTGAAGAAAAATAGGTAATAGTGATAACTTCCTAAACCCAATGTATCATCCTGGTCTACCTCCACTCCATTGCCTATAGAATCCTCCACAAATCTGTAGACACAACACTTAATGCCACTCCTTCAGAATCTAGCACTGAATAAAACCAACAGTGCTTTTTTTTTTTTTTTTTTTTACTAAAGATTTATTTCAGACAGAGGGAGAGAAAGAGAGAGCAAGTGAGCACAAGCAGTGGGGAAGGCCAGAGGGAAAGGGAGAAGCAGACTCCCTGCTGAATACGGGGCCTGACATGGGATTTGATCCTAGGACCCTGAGATCATGACCTGAGCTGAAGGCAAATGCCTAACTGACTGAGCCACCCAGCTCCCCAACTATACTTATAACTGGAGCTCAACCAACTTTAAAGTCAACAACCTTGATTGTCCCCCAAGCCCAGTGAGATCTCTGCTCCAAACAGGCCCCTTGCAAACCTGTCCATATCAGATTCCATTAGAGGCCCAAACTCAGGCTGAATCTGGACCCAATGAGAGACTTCCCGGGGTCCTAAGTCTCCAACCAATTATGTAAAGACCTCCAGGCCTTGACCTCCAACCATACCACAAGGGCTCTGAGCTTAAGGGCTGGCCTAACTGTGGCAGTCTTCCTCCTCCTCTTCTCTTCAACCCCAAATAATTAAATTTATGTCCCCGGGCTTATTCCCCCCAAATACATATTATGCTGATGTTATATATATATATATATTTTTAGGATTTTTAAAATTTATTTATTTGTCAGAGTGGGGAGCCTGAGTGGCTCAGTTGGTGACGTGTCTGCCTTCAGCTCAGGTTATGATCCCAGATCATGATCCAGGATCCTGGGACTGAGTCCTGCATTGGGCTACCTGCTCACCGGCGAGTCTGCTTCTCCCTTCCCCCACCTGCCTGCTCGTGATCTCTCTCTCTTTCAAATAATAAATAAGTAATCTTAAAAAAAGAAAGAAAGAAAGAAAATTTATTTATTTGTGAGAGAGTACAAGCAGGGAGAGTGGCAGACAGAGGGAGAAGCAGGCTCTCAGCTGAGCAAGGAGGCCTAAGCAGGACTTGATCCCAGGACCCTGGGATTATGACCTGAGCTAAAGGGAGACACTTAACCGACTGAGCCACCCAGATGACTCACTGATGTTACATTCTTATTCTGTTCTAGGCACTCGGGTCACCACTCCTAGTTTGTTTGTGATTTGTTTTCAATTTTGACCATGATCCACAGTAAACAAAACAAAACAAACAAAATTATATTGTGACCGGTTGCATACAAAAGTTTTCTCTAAACTAGTCTCTTAGCATGTGGCAATACAATCTGAATTTTCTTCTTTATTCTAGTGAAAAAATTCAGCCGCTAAATTGATTTCATTAACCACTAATAGGTCAAGACCCTCAGTTTGAAAACCCTTGATCTAAAGGGCCCCCCCATTTTTAAAAATAAAATAAAATAAAGTAAAAGGGGCACCTGGGTGGCTCAGTCAGTTAAACGTCTGCCTTTAGCTTAGATCATGATCCCACGGTCCTGGGATTGAGCCCTGTGTCAGACTCCCTGGGGAGCCTGCTTCTCCCTCTCCTTCTGCCTGCCACTCCCCCTGCTCGTACTCTCTCTCAAATAAATAAAATCTTTAAAATAAAATTAAATGCCCCCCCAAGACTCTTTTGGCATTTGTTTATCAGAACCAGGTCAGATAACATGAGGGAATATTTAAAACAACCACTACCTAATTTCTTGTATTTTCTAAGGAAGAATTCTTTTCCATAGGACAATAATCTCTCTAGGATATGAAAGAGGTACTTTTAGTTGTTGGAATTGGTAGAGATTTTTTAAAGCCTTCTAGAAAATTTTCACAATCTGAAATCTTATTAAAGAACAGAAGATTGAGGGGTGCCTGGGTGGCTCAATTATTAAGCATCTGCCTTCGGCTCAGGTCATGATCTCCAGGTCCTGGGATCGGGTGCATCTGGTCCCTGCTAAGTGGGGAACCCACTTCTCCCTCTCCTTCTGCCTCTCCCTTCCACCTGTGCTCTCTCTCTAATGAATAAGTAAAATCTTAAAAAAAAAAAAAAAAAAGAACATAGGATTGCGAGTTAGGAAACCTGAGTCCTTATCTCACCCTGCCACTGAATGTTAGGAAGTAAATCACACTCAGCCGCTCTGAACCAGGGGGTCTTGATCATGTAAATCGAATGATATGTAAACCCTACAAATTTAATGATTCATTCACTCATTCATTTGCTCATTCGTTTGACAAATGCCTCCTTAAATATGTGCCAGACAGGTTTCTCACTGCTCATCTGACAGTTTAAACTGGGAGGGCCAATGTTACAAATTCATCACACATCACATATGATCATATGCCAGGGTTCTTTCTCATCAAATTTATGCTTCATCAGGCACCACCAGGAGAATGAGCTGCTTCTTATAAGCATATTGCTCAGAAAAATGATGCTCATTTATATAAACCACTTAATAAAAATCTCTCTAAAATGTATTAGAGATTATACTGTACTTAACTTCATTAATGGTTTAATCAGTTAATTCTAATAGTAAGGAGCTTAATTTTAAGATTTATGAATTCTTATACTAGTTTAAGATGTCAAAAATATAATTTTCATTCTAATTCCATTTTCTTTGGTTCCCTCACTGCTAGTTAACTCTTTTAATTTAAATGTCACAACACCAGGTGAGTTGGCACCATCAGTGATTAGAGTATTACTAAAAGCCATTCCTATACCAACATAGATAGCAACTGTTTGACTGTACACAAGTGATTGTGAACTACATAAAATATCACACAAAACCCAAACTAAATGTATCCCCAAATCTCCAGTTCAGTATTAGAATGTCCACAGCAAATTCCAATGCCCTCTGATGTAAGGGAAAGTGTGATGGAGGAGGAGTTGAATGGAAGGAAAAGCATCTAACTGATAGCTCGTTTTACAAAGGCACATGGCCATGTGGACACATCATTAGGGACCCGCATGCCCAAGGCTTTGGAAGGGGTTTGTACAACTCATGGGTCTGAACTTAAGCTTCACTAGTTCATGGTAAATCTGCTTCTACAAAGATCAATTATTGAGTGAAGGGGTGAATATGGTAAGCTTATTATGAGCATGACTCTGTGTAAATGGGTCTGTGTTTGATTTTTAACTTCACTTGTTAGTTTGTGACTGCGGGGAAATTAATTTCTCCATGCTTCTGCTTTTTAATCTGTGAAAAGGGATAATAATATCTAACACATAGGGCTGTTCTGAGTTACTGAAAGATAAATGTAAAAAGCATGTAGTTTGGCAACTGGCCAACGCTAATAAACAAACCAATGCTTATGTGATAATGATGATGAAGATGACGACAGTGCTATATTGAATATGACAAGGTAGTCAGAGGATGTTGAGGGCTATAATGCTTTTTGATCCTATAATAAATGTTCTGCAAACAACTGGGATTTTAAAAATTCCTTTGGTTGCCTTGGTTTAGTTTCCAAAGTCTTTTCTACAATAAATGTTCCTATTCTATGCCCCTCTGTAAAACCTTTGTTTTTGCACAGGTAAAGGTTATAGCAGCAAGGAAAAGTTTAGGATGGAAAGAATATTCTGCCACCCACTGCTTGGCCCCATTTAGGGTAACTCCCTTACTCCTCAGTTTTGCCAGTGTTTCAAAATGGCTAGATGCCAGGCTCACACATTTAGGACCATTAGAAACCTCCAAAATACTTGTTCATTGACCCAGAGACTTCCCAACAGAAGTTCTTTAGAAGGGAAAGTTGCAAATAAACATACTTTTTTTTTTAAAGATTTCACTCATTTGACAGAGAAAGATCACATGTAGGCAGAGAGGCGGGCAGAGAGAGGAAGGGAAGCAGGCTCCCCGCTGAGCAGGGAGCCCGATGCGGGACTCGATCCCAGCACCCTGAGATCATGACCTGAGCCAAAGGCAGAGGCTTTAACCCACTGAGCTACCCAGGTGCCCCTATATACTTTTCTATATGGAACATTCACAACTCATATACATATACATAAAGTAGTATATACATTTGTGTATACACACACACACACGTGTACGTGCATTTCAGTGTCAAGTGGATAAGGAAGTTCAGTGTTTTGAGAAATGGAAGAGGTGATATTTATTACAAATATTCTGTCTCTAGAAGTAGAGATGAAAATGGAACGTGCAAAATGTAAACGACAAACAGGAATCCATCAACTGCTCTTGGAGACAACTGTGAAGACATGTGCAGGCTGTTGTAAAGCATTTGAAAACTTAAAATGTTAAGCCTTTCATTTAGGGATACAAATTGGGAGTATTATTAGCAGGACTACATGCTTTCAGAGTAAGAGAGATGTTTTTCTCCTTTGTTTTACTAACTGCCTATGTAGATTGGAATGTCCCTAAAAGTGATGGTTCTTGCAAGAGGTATTTGTTTTTGCAAGACATATTTGTATTTTTATTAAAGTATTTGTTAATGGGAGATTTTAAGACTAGACAGTAGGCAGGATAACCTGCATGTCTGAACTTCTCTTTCCCCTATGTTAGAAGAAAAGCTGTGAAAAGGACTTAGAGTATGTGAAATAATAGAAAATGTATATATTGACCTCTGTCCCCAGTTCCTAGCACAGAGCTCCTAAAAACCCTTGTAATTTCCTAAGTGATAGAGTATCTTTTGTACTCATGAGTCAATGATTGGTGGGCTCCAGGTGGGGGCTGGTCACCAGAAAGACCATGCCTTGGTTAGAAACTTAGAACTTTCAGCCACATCCCCTACACTCCAGGAAGAGGAGGCTAAAAATTGAGGTGTTGATCAACCATCCATACATGATGATGCCTCCATAAAACCAAAAGTATGAGTTCCAGAGATTTTCCAGCTTGCTGAACACACTGCGGATGGAGGATGGAGGTTCTGGGGAGGGTGGCACCTGGCAAGGACTTGAAAGCTCTGAGCCCTACTCCCTATAGCTTGCCTTAGGCATCTCTTCCATCTGGATGTCACTTTGTATCCTTTATCATAGCTTTTTTTTTTTTTAAAGATTTTATTCATTTATTTGACAGACAGATCACAAGTAGGAGAGATGCAGGCAGAGAGAGAGAGAGGAGGAAGCAGGCTCCCCGCCGAAGCAGAGAGCCCGACGCGGGACTCAATCTCAGGACCCCAGGATCATGACCTGAGCCGAAGGCAGAGGCTCCAACCCACTGAGCCACCCAGGCGCCCCTTATCATAGCTTTTTATAATAAACTGGTAAAGGTAATTTAGCTTTTTCCTGAGTTCTGTGAGTCACTGTAGCAAATTATCAAACCCAAGGAGTGTGACATGAGATTTACAGATGGTCAGTCAAAAGCACAGATGACCACTTGGGACTTGAGATCGGCATCCGAAGTGGGGGTAGGCAATCTTGTGGGACTGAGACCTTAACATGTGGGATCTGATATTAATTCCAAGTAGATAGTGTCAGAATTGAGTTAAATTGTGGAACACCCAGCTGGTGTTAGAGAATTGCCTGATGTGTGGGAAATCCACACATCTGGTGTCTGAAGTGAAGTGAAGTGTGGCAGTAGTGTGAGAGTAGAGGAAAAACACAGGGAGTATTTTTCCCATATTGGGTATTTTGGCCCAGTGCTGCATGAACTACATTGCAGGTTATGGTAGGGGGTGTCCCACAGTGGCATTATTCAAGACACAGTAATCAGCTTTGGAAATACTCTGTCATCCATACTGATTGCTTCATTTTGGCCATATGGAGCCTGACCACATCTGGGAATATTCAGAATATATAAAGAACTCTTAAAACTCAATAATAAGGAAACAAACACCACAAAAAACTTTTAAATGTGAAAATATCTGAAAAGACACTTCACCGAGAAGATATAAAGATGTCAAACACAATGAAAATCTACATCATTAGCTATTAGGGAAATGTCAATTAAAATCACAGTGAAATTCTGCTACCTTTATTAGAATGGCTAAAATATAAGACTGGCCATACTAAGAATCAGCAAGAATACAGATCAACTAGAACTTCCATACATTGCTACATCAATACAATCGCTTTGGAAGACTTAGCAATTTCTTAAAAATTAACTATAAAGCTACCATCTGACCCAGCCATTCTCCTTCCAGGTATTAACCAAGAGAGATGAAGGTACAAAGAATTATATGCAAATTTTCACAGATTTGTAATAACCCCTACACTAGAAAAAATCCAAATGTCTCAACAGTAGAATGGATAAGGAAATTGCAGCATATTCATAAAATGGAATATAACAGTAATAAAAAGGAACAAACTATTGATACACACAGCATGCATGAATCCCAAAATAACTATGTTGAGCAAACAAAGCCAGAAAAAAGGAGTATACTGTATGATTCCATTTATAGAAAGTTACAGAAAATGCAAACTAAACTGACAGAAATCAGTAGTTAAGGATGGGAGTGAGAACAAGGGGGAGGAATTACAAAGAGGCATGAGGAAACCTTTTAAGGTTGATGGGTCTGTTCATCATCTTGATTTGGTGATGGTTTCTCAGGCTCTACATGAGTCAAAACATATCAAATTATACACTTTAAATATAAGCCCTCTAATGTATGTCAATATCTGACATTAAAGGTGTAAAAAACAGCATATTTCCAAGTTAACTTGCTCTGTAAAAAAAAAAAAAGGAGGTACAATATATATAGTATTCACTCTCCTCTTAGCCAGATCCTATAAAAAGGCCCACAGCCACTCCAATACTACCCCAGACAGGGAGAGAATAAAGGAGCAAAAGTAGTAGTAGAAATAGACAGAAGTCTGAAATTATTGCAATTAAAATACAACTTCTAAAAAAACACACACCCATTTGAATGTACTGTGAGGGCTTCTCCCAGGGCCTTAGAGGAAGTGAGGGACTGATGGAGATGACAAGCGCTCCTAAGCACTCCTTGGATTTGGGGGAGGTGGGGAGGAGCATATAAATTCAGCAAAGGAACAGACTCCTCAGCTCCATGGGCTCAGAGCTATGGTCTGGATATTAAGGCACATGGCCTTGTTTTGAGGTCACAAGCTAGTAGGGCATGAAGACATATCAATTACTCAAGGAATGGGGCAAGTTTTGAAAGGTCAATAATACCATCCTCTGGAGTTTATGCATGATTAGCCAGCACAGACCTGCACAGTCACTCAAGAGATATATCCGTGCGCTTAGGCATAGGGCTGTAAGACAAGACTCACAGATACTATTACTGTGCGGCTGCTACTGCTACTATTCGCTGATTTGGGACTTGAGGCAGATCATATCATCTCTGGGTGCTGGTTTCAACACTAGTAAAATAGAGTAACAAGAATTACCTATTTGTGGGGTATCCTGAGGTCTTACCACAGACATAATTTTTATTCTTGTTCTGAAATCTTGCTAATTCTTATTGTCTAATGTTCCTTCTGGGTGCTTTGTTGGCTCAGTTGGTTAAGTGTCTGTCTGCCTTGGGCTCAGTAATGATTCCAGGGTCCTGGGATCAAGCCCCTGAGCAGTGGGGAACCTGCTTCTCTGTCTCTCTGCCACTCTCCCTGCTTGTGCTCTCATTCTCTCTGTGTCACATAAATAAATAAAATCTTAAAAGAAATGAAGAAAGTTCCTTCTGCAGTTGGAAGAAAGAGAAACAGGGAAGTGAAAGAGAATTAGGTAGCATAGGCAGGTGGCCCTGTGTAGGACAGCTCTCCACAGGGCTTAGGCTGCTGACTACTCTCCTCCCGTCACAGAGACCTCTTTGAGCCTTAGGAGGAGACTGTCCTTGTTAAGGATCATGAAACATAAGCCTCATTTGCTTCAAATTAAATCCACCTCTGTCTAGAAGTTTTCTATTACATTTTCCCCAATTTTTTTTTAAGTTACCATTTATTAGGTGCTTACTTTGTGCGAGCCATATATGTACTTGTCAATTTTTCTCAACCTTGTCAATACTTTAGAATCACTCAGGAAGCTTTTAAAATTTAGCAAACAAAAAGTAAACTCAAAATGGATTAAAAACCTAAATGTGAGACCTGAAGCCATAAAATTCCTCAAAGAAAACATAGGTAGTAGTCTCTTGGACATAGGCCTTAGGGCAAGAGAAATAAAAGTAAAATTAAACTATTGGGACTACATCGAAATAAGAAGTTTCTGCCCAGCAAAGGAACCCATCACCAAAACAATAAGCAACTTACTGAATGGGAGAAGATATTTGAAAATGATATATCTGTAAAGGGTTAACATCCAAAATATATAAGAACTTATACAACTCAATGCCAAAAAAGTCCAGTTAATAAAATGGGCAGAGAACCTCAATAAATATTTTTTCTAAAGAAGACATACAAATGACTGACAGACACATGAGAAGTTGTTCAAAATCAGTAATTACCAAAGAAAGGCAAATCAAAACCACAATGAGATAACAGCTGGCACCTCTCAGAATAGCTAAAATCAAAAAGACAAGAAATAACAAGTGTTGACAAGGATGTGAAAAAAAAGGCCCTTCGTGCACTGTTTGTGGGAATGAAATTGGTGTAGTCACTGTAGAAAATAGCATGGAGATTGCTCAAAAAATTAAAAATAGAATTACCATATGATCCAGTAATTCCACTACTAGGTATTTACCCAAGGAGAATGAAAACATCAATTCAAAAAGATATATGTATTCCTATGTTTATTGCAGCATTATTTACAATAGGCATGTTATGGAAGGAATCCAAGTGTCCATCCACAGATGAATAAAGAAGTTGTGGTATATACATAAAATGGAATATTGCCTCGCCATAAAAAAGAATAAGATTTTGCCATTTGCAACAACATGACCTAAAGGGTATTATGCTAAGTGAAATAAGTCAGACAGAAAAAGACAAATACCATATAATTTCACTCATATGTGGAATTTAAGAAAACAAAGAAAAAAGAGATTAAAAAAAAAAACAGACTCTTAAATACATAGAACAAACTGGTGGTTGCCAGAGGGGAGGTCAGTGGGGGAATGAGTGAAATAGATAAAGAGGATTAAGAGTACACTTACTGTGATGAGCGCTGAGCATGTATAGAATGTATACAATTATTAAATCATTATATACCTGAGACCAATATAACACTGCATATTAATTACACTTCAATTTTTTTGAAAATGTAAAATATACCAACCTGAAACCTACTGAAACTAAATCTCTAGGGGCGAGGCTTGAATATCTATAGTTTCTAAAAGCCCCACCAATGATTCTAATGTGCAACGAGGGTTGAAATTCTTGGCACACTATACTACTTTACATATTTTAACTTCTTAAATACTTACACAAACCTGAGAGGGAGATCTTATGACTGTTATACGTGAATAAACCAAGGTTCAGAAAGGATTTTACTCAAGATGAAATCACAAAGTTGTAATTCAAACCCAGATAGGTCTGACTTCACAGAACATTTTGCTATACCAGTTCCCAACTTTATATGCCTCTTAAGAAAGAACAGCCTTTTTTCTTTTTTAAGATTTTATTTATTTAATTAACAGAGAGAGAGATCACAAGTAGGCAGAGAGGCAGGCAGAGAGAGAGGGAGAAACAGGCTTCCCTGCGCAGAGAGGCTGATACAGGGCTCAATCCCAGGACCCTGAGATCATGACCTGAGCAGAAGGCAGAGGCTTAACCCACTGAGCCACCCAAGTGGCTCCCAAAAGAACAACCCAAAAGAAATAAAGCATTGCCTGTGCTGTCCCAAAAGAACAACCTTTTAATGCAAACTTTTACAACTGGCAAAATGCAGTGATGAGTACAATATCATGTAATTATTTTCACAGCAAATGTGACCTTAATTCTAATCCTATAAAAAACAATAGAGTAAAGCCATATTCGAATTTCGTTTTAAGTTGGAAGAGTCCTTTACATCCAACAAAATTTCTAATTATCTTTATAAAAGAGAAACTTTTTGGTGATGAAAATCCTAAGTATCATCTAGGATTGGAATGTGTCCTATTTGATGTGGCCTTGGAGGTTCTGGATACAGGGTAATTAGCAGTAACTCAGAACACACTGTACCTCAAGCCTACCCACTCTCCCTTTCACAATCCTACATCTTCCTTTTTCTTGGATTCATTGTTCACTTTGCTAAAGTACATTCTCAACTAATTATTTCAACAAAGATCTGTAGGAGGTAAAATTTCTGGACCTTTGGGTATACAAAAGAAATTTTATTTTATACTTCTACTTAAAACCTAGTTTTTCTCAGTATCATTTTCCCCTACATCTTTCAAGATACCGTTCCATCACCTTCCAGCAGTGCTGTCAATGAGAAACCTGATGCCATGATTTGCATTCCTTTAAGCTTAACCTGTTTACCCCTTTGGAAGCTTTTAGGATTTGATCCTTATTCCTAGTTTTCTAAAATTTCACTATGACAAGTCTAGGTGTTGGTTCTACTTCATTCATCTTGGTTAACATTTTCAATTTGAAGATTTGTAGCTTTTCTTTTTCTCACTGAAATAGTTTGACATGCAATGTTACGTTAGTTTCAAAAATACAACAGAGTGATTTGACAAGTCTATACCTTATACTATGCTCATCACAAGTGTAGCTACCATCTGTCACCCTATGACATCGTTACAATGCCACTGACTATATGCCCTAGGCTGTACCTTTTATCACCAAGACTTTTTCATTCCATAACTGGAGACCTGTTTCTCCCATTCCCCTTCACCCAGTTTGCCCATCCTCTTAGCCTCTGACTTGTATCTTTCTTAAACTCTGAGCAATCTACTTTTATCATTACTTTATTTTCTCCTCTACATGCTCTCCTTTCTCTTTTCTAGTGTTTCTATAAATGAATATTTAAACTTTCAGATCTATTTTGAAATGCACTGAAGGAGAATTCCTTGGCCTCAACCTTCCACTCACTAATTTATTCTTCAGCCACCTCTCTTCTATTAATAAACCTTCTACTGATTTATTTCAAAAACCAAAAATTTAATTTCCTAGATTTCAAATTGACTCTTTGATGTGGTTGCAGAATCCTTTCACAACACACTAAAAATACTAATTTCGTTTCCTCACCCAGAGTCCATTTGTTTGCTGTATCAACTCTCTTGAGAGCTTAGTTTCATTTGTTGAATTCAGTGCCTTTTTTTTTTTTTAAGATTTTTACTTATTTGACAGAGCGAGAAAAAGAGAGAGAGCACAAGCAGGAAGAGCAGCAGGCAGAGGGAGAGGGCGAAGCAAGCTCCCCATTTATCAGAGTGCCCAACACAGGACTCAATCCCAGGACCCTAGGATCAGGACCTGAGCTGAAGGCAGACGCTTAACCAACTGAGCCACCCAGGTGCCCCAAATTCAGTGCTCTTCTTACGTGGGGGTTAGTTTTCCATAAAATTTTGATGATTCACTTATCTCTTTATCTTTATATGTGCTAATTAATTAATACCTGATCAGTGGAGTAAATGTAAGATTGTGTGAATATTCTGTGCTCGAGTCTTTTGCCCAATTGCCTTAGTATCCTTGAATATAGTCTGAATCAGTTATCACTAAGATAGCTGTAAAATGGTGATTTTCAGGTCACCTGGGTAGCTCAGTCAGTTAAGCATCCCACTCTTGATTTCAGCTCAGGTCTTGACCTCAGGGTCATGAGTACAAGTCCTATGTTGGACTCCACACTGGGCATACAGCCTACTTTCTTCTTTTTTTTTACTTTTAAAAAAATTTTAAATTAATTAACATATAATGTATTATTGGCTTCAGGGGTACAGGTCTGTGATTCATCAGTCTTATATAATATCAGTGCTCATTACAATACAAACCCTCCCCAGTGTCCATCACCTAGTAGAGCCTACTTTTAAAAAAAACAAACATAGAAGGGACACCTGGCTGGCTCAGTTGGTGGACCATGTGACTCTTGATCTCGGGGTTGTAAATTCGAGCCCCACATTGGATGTAGAGATAACCTTAAAATAAAATCTTAAAAAAAAAGTACCATAGAAAATAAATTTACGGGTTTATTAAAGGGAATTATTGTACTTGCTGGCTCCTTGGCCAAGAATTTGAACATTAAATGAGATAGAATCAGGTGAGATGAAAAAAAATATATTGGTTGGTATTCAAGTTATTACAAATGTCCCATATGGGACTTATGGCAATAAATTCAAACTTATTCATTCATTTATATATTCAAATATTATCTTGATGGGCATTTATTATGAGCTAGGACTTTGCTATAGATTACTCATTTTTTTAAACTACTAATTTTCTATATTGAATCTGCACTAAACATAATTCACATCTTCTTTAGCTTTAGTTCTTAGCAGATGTCATTGTAAAATTTCTTTAGATGCTGATGATTCCTCATTTAGTGTCTATTGAGACCTACCACATCCCAGGCATGAGGGATACAATAGCAAATGGATAAGGCCCCAGCCATCATGGAGCTTGTATTTCAGTTGAGGGAGAAGCAGACGAGCAAAGAAGTAAAATAGTTGCAAACTGCAGTGAGTACTAAAAAGGGACACAAACAAGGATGGAAGGAGGATAATAATGGGGAAGAGGGCTTCATTTGAGTACTTAGGAGAGGTCTCTGAGGGCAGGGATCTTTGCTTCACGCTCTCTCCTTAGCATCTAGAACATGCCTGGAATGTAGCAGGCATTCAGTAAATGAATAAGGAGATAAATCACACACTGAATCAAAAGGATGCTAATCATTCAAGGAGAAGGGCATTCCAGGCAGAGGAAACAGCATGAACAAAGACTCTGAAGCAACCTAAGTGTCCATCAATAAATGGATAAAGAAGATGTAATACATATAGATATATATAGGATTATATTTAATGGAATATTACTCAGCCATAAAAAAAGAATGAAATCGGGGTGCCTGGGTGGCTCAGTGGGTTAATGCCTCTGCCTTCGGCTCAGGTCATGGTCTCAGGGTCCTGGGATCGAGCCTCACATCAGGCTGTCTGCTCAGCGGGGAGCCTGCTTCCTCTTCTCTTCCTGCCTGCCTCTCTGACTACTTGTAATCTCTGTCTATCAAATAAATAAATACAATTTTTAAAAAAAGAATGAAATCTTGCCTTTCAGGATAAGAAGGATGGACCTAGAGAGTATTATGCTAAGTGAAATAAATCAGAGAAGGACAAATACCATATGACTTCACTTATATGTGGAATCTAAAAAACAAAACAAATGAACAAACAGAAACAGAATCATAAATACAGAGAATAAACTGGTGGCTGCCAGAGGGGAAGAGTTTGGGGGGATGGGTAAAGGGGATTAAGAGGTACAAACTTCCAGTTATAAAATAAGTAAGTTATGGGGATGAAAAGTACAGCATGATGAATACCACCAATAATATTATAATAATGTTGTATTATAACTACACTTACCTTAGTGAGCATAGCTTACTGTGTATAGAATTGTCAAGTCACTATGTTATATGCCTGAAACTAATATAACATTGTATGTCAACTATACCTCAATAAAAAAAAGTCCATAGGAAAAAAGTTTAAAAATAAAATTGCAGTGTTATATGCAACTGATGAATTACTGAATACTATATCTGAAACTAATGATGTACCATATGTTGGCTAATTGAATTTAAATAAAGAAAATAAAAATAAAAATAAAATTGTATTCCTTACCTCATTTTATGGATCAGCCACTGAAGTAGGAGGAACTAATGGCCTGAGTTGAGTGAGTATACATTATTTCTTCACCCTAACTGACCTTATCAGTATTTCTTCCACTATCAAAGGCAACAATCAAAGGGACCAAATAAACCTCAAACAGGACATATAAAACTATCATCCCGTAATTATTTGGAGCCATCGAAGTGGGATAAAAACAGACTGAATTACTCAAGGACTGCAGGGTGACAACCAAATTTATCCAACTCTCCATCTTTTCTATCCTCCAACCTACAACTACAATAAGACAGAAACAAATTTGGAATTACTGTGATATTGTTATGGGGTGAAACTTATTATGAAAAATTCCCTATGTGTACAAATAGCTTAATGAAAGAGAAAATATTAGATGTGAACTAGTTCAAAAGGAATGAATAGTTTTTCTTTAAAAAATTCAAATCAGGTGTACTTTTCATTATTGCTCCATATTAAACAGTTAACATACATTATTTCATTTAATTCTCACAACTACCCTAGAGGTCCATTTTAATATTTCCATTTTATAGAGATGGCTTAGAGAAGAAGTCACTTACCTAAAGTCACACAAATGAAATTACCATGATAATAATGGCAAAGTCAAGTCTGACTATTTTTTATTACTTCGTGTGTAGATATAACACCTTCAGTAATTACTTTATATTGGCATTATTTGAAAAATGGCTCATCAAGGATTCTAAATAAGTTGTTTAACCGGAATCATCTTGGTTTTTGGGGTGTCTGGGTGGCTCAGTGGGTTAAGCGTCTGTCTTCAGCTCAGGTCATGATTCCAGGGTCCTGGGACTGAGCCCCGCATCAGGCTCCCCGCTCAGCAGAAAGCCTGTTTCTCCCTCTCCCTTTGCCTTTCTCCCTGCTTGTGTTCTGTCAAATACATAAATAAAATCTTTAAAAAATCATCCCGTTTTGAAAACAACCCCTTTATATTTTTATAGCATTTGTCACAAAGTGCTTTCATTGGATTTTTACTATATCCTCTGAGGTAGGGGAGCAGATGTGATAAGGAAATGGAGGCAAAGCACATGATTCTCTATATTACAGCCTCTCTCTGTTCCTCTGTGACTTGTGTGCTTCCATGCCCGGGCCGCACACTTGAGTAAAAGTCCTTTGAGGGATGGGGTTCTGCCTATATTCTCTCTGTAGCCTGGTGCCAGCAACCCTGTGGGCACTCAGTCACTATCTTAAACAACTTTGGTGAGGTAAAAATGATAGAGTAAACTGCACATATTTAAAGCGTTAAGTTCTGACATATGTACACATCTGTGAAACTAACACCACAATCAAGGCATTAAATATATCAAACATATCCATCACTCCCAAAAGTTTCCATGAGCATTTATGAATGAACAAAACCCAAATCTTTAGGGACCTAGGACGGTGCTGTGCTGCTTCTCTTACACTTGATGAAAGGCTATGCTTTTATATGTTATTTTGCCTGTTGTATGCTGTTGTACATTTATGGAAAAGAACCGAATTGAAGATAAAACATTTTATTTGTAGAAGCCCGAAACATATACCGCTTGAAGTACATACGGAGTCTGCCATTTGGGAATTAGAACATCCTACCTGCTTCCTGATGAATCACCAACTCAGTCCTTCCAGAGACTTTGTCCGGGTCCTGCTCTTAAATCCCAGGAGGCACCCAGGTTTGCTGTCTTTATGATTACTTCCCTTTTTGCTTTCCGCTTAGGCAATTTTAAGCAATACTGCTGCCATTTATTTCTGTTTATCTGCTGAGACTGATGGTGAAACTCTTAGGTTCCTGACCTAGACTGCCTGTGTTCAAATCCTGATTCTACTTCTTATAGGCTGTAGGGCTTTGGGCAGGTTACCTCTCTGCACAGACCCTTGTAGTTTGACAGTACATCTTTGGTAAATGTTACATATAACTATTTTCTCTGAAAACTGGCTTATATACTATTCAGCCCACATGGCAGAAATGTCCAAAACTCCTGCCTCACAAGAGAATGATCCTCCCTTCCTCCCACAGGATCCCTCCTTCCCTTCCTCCTACCTCTAGTTTTTATGTCTGTACCTTTTAAGAGACTAGTCCATTAAAAGCAGAATTCTAACCAATAATAGAATGATGTAATTTAGAAAACACCTACTGGGACTCAGTTGGTTAAGTGTCTGATTCTTGATTTCCACTCAGGCCATGATCTCAGAGTTGTGAGATCAAGCCCTAAGTCAGGTGTGGAGCCCATTTAAGATTCTCTCTCTCCCTCTGCCTCTCCTCCCCCACCCCCCTTCTCTCTCTTCCTTTCTAAGAAAAAAAAATTTACTAAAATTGGTTCCACTTCTCTATTTCTCTCTGGAACCAAGGAGTATTTTAAGTCTAACCTACATGAAAGGGACTATAAATATCTTTTTAAGCAAATATATGTATGTGTATTTGTATCCATACACACCACACACACACACACACACACACACACACACACACACACACACTATATACCTATATAGTACATATATTTAATGTGTATATACATGTATGTATAAATGTATATGTGTATGAACACTCACAGATAAAAAACAAATCTTATTACTTAAAGCAGACAACCAAAATCTGATATCCAATAGTCTTTAGTGAGTTACTGACTTTTGATGACATTTTCACTGTACATAAAGATGTTAGCTAGCATAATCTCTCCCAATGTAATAGCTAATAAAGACACATTAATGAAGCAGTCATATCAAGTGTTTTATATATGTATGTATGTATTACTTTTGAAGTTTATTTAGTTTTTTAGTAATCTCTACACCCAATATGGGGCTCACACTCACAACCACCAAGATCAAGAGTCACATGCTCTTTCTATTGAGCCAGTCAGGTGCCTAGTCATATCAAATACTTTAAACTGTCCTTGAAAGGGGGGACACCAAGAGCTCATTAACTCCCCCACTGCTCATAGGATAAAGCTACTTTCTCTTTGCACCTCCTTTCCTGTGATCAAAATTCTTCCAAAGAACTGCCTATACTTAATTTCTAGTGACTCTCCTTTCTCTCTTGAGCTCACTCCAATCAGGTCTTCCTCCTACTGTCATCAAAACTGCACTTACCAAAATCACCAATGACCTCCGTGCAGTCAAATCTAAAGGATAAATCTCAGTTCTTACTTCATTCTATTAGTTGTTCTTTTCTTCCTGAAATACCAAGATACCCTCCCCCCCGCCCCCCGCAGTTTTTCTCCTATCTCAATGTCCTTTTCTTCTCTGCATTCTTTGTTGAGTTCTCCTTTATCTTCCCAACCTTTAAAAAGTAGATATCCTCTTCTCTTCCCAATCTATATACACACACATTGTTGGAGTTCTCATCCAGACCATAACTTTAGTATATGCGCTGCCGAAGCGAGCACCAGACCATAACTTTAAATACCTATATGCTATTGCCTGCTAAATTCATATATCTAGCCCAACTCCCACCCAAACTCCAGACACGTTTACTTGTCCAATAGGCTATATAATATCGCCACTGAGATATCTGTAGGCATTTCAACAAGCCCAAAACTAAACCACTAACCTTCTGCCCCCTTAGTCCAAACCCCCATAATCTCATGTTCCCGCCACTCAGTTTTTTACCCAGTGAAGTGATATTTTTAAAATGTAAATTTGAGGGCACCTGGGTGGCTCAGTCAGTTAAGCGTCTGCCTTTGGCTCAGGTCATGATCCCAGGGTCCTGGGATGGAGTCCCCCATCAGGCTCTCTGCTAAGCAGGGAGCCTGCTTCACCCTCTCTCTTTCTCCCTCTCAAATAAATTTTTTAAAAATGTAAATTCGATTGTTACTTTTCTGCTTCAAACTCTTCTATAGCTTCCCATTTTACTCAGAATGAAAAGTCTTTAATTGTGACCTATAAGCCCGAATCTGATCTGTCTCTACAACCACCATCTATATCAACTCTCTGATTTCATTTCCCATTGCTGTTCTTGCTCACCCCACTCTATCCGCAATGGTGTCCTTGCTATTCCTTACCCACACCAAGCATATTCTCATGGCCTTTATACTTCAAATATTTTCCAGATATTCATATGTTATTCTCTAACTTCCTTTATCAGCTAGGCTTTTCCTAAATATCCCAAATAAAATAAATCCTCTCATCTCTTTCAGTCCCCTATCCTGATTTATATTTATAACACTAAAAAAAACACTTTCTTGGGGCACCTGGATGGCTCAGTTGGTTAACCATCTGCCTTAGGCTCAGGTCATGATCCCAGGGTCCTGGAATCAAGACCTGTGTCAGGCTCTCTGCCCAGTGAGGGGACTGCTTCTCCCTCTCCCTCTGCCTGCCGCTTCCCTGCTTGTACTCTCTGTCTCTGTCAAATAAATAAATAAAATCTTTTAAAAAACCCAACAACTTTATTTTGAAACATTGTAGATTCATAGACAGTTGTAAGAAATAATACAGATAGATTCTGCATATTCTTTACTCAGTTTCCTCCAATGGTCACATTTTATAAAGCTATAGTACAATATCCCGACTAGGATACTGACATTGATACAGAACATTTCCACAGTTCCATCACCACAGGGCTTTTGTCACTCTTTTAGAGCCACACCCACTTCCCTCCAACCTCCACCCCAGCCGTAACCCCTGGCAACCACTAATCTGTTCTCCATTTCTATAGTTTTGTTATTTCAAGAATGTTATATAAATGGAATTATACAGTATTAACCTTTCGGGATTGCCTTTTTCTAGTCAGCATAATTCTCTGGAGATTCATCCAAGTTGTTGTGTCATAGCATTTTTTTTACCACCTAACATATATATTTATTTATTTTTTTTTTTTAAAGATTTTTTTTTTTTTTAAAGATTTTATTTATTTATTTGTCAGAGAGAGAGAGAGAGAGAGAGAGAGCGCGAGAGTGAGCACAAGCAGATAGAGTGGCAGGCAGAGGCAGAGGGAGAAGCAGGCTCCCTGCTGAGCAAGGAGCCCGATGTGGGACTCGATCCCAGGACGCTGGGATCATGACCTGAGCCGAAGGCAGCGGCTTAACCCACTGAGCCACCCAGGCGTCCCAACATATATATTTATTGCTAAGTTCCCTGACAGCAGGGAATCCATTTTGCACATTATACCCTTAATGTAGACATAGTATAAATATTTGTTGAATAAATGAAGTCCAAACTCTTTAACATGGCCTAAAAGACCCCAAATGAAGCATGCTCACCTTTGCAATCTCATCTGGCACTTCCATGACACCCCCTATTCTGCTACCCGAATCCCATACAGACCTCATTTATGGCGAGATCACCTATACACTCTTGTTTTATCACATTTGCTGTTTAGAACAGTGGGTTCTCAAACTTTGGTGTACATGAGAATCACTTGGATGATCAGGTTTTTGTTTTTGTTTTTAAGATTTTACTTTTTATTTACTTATTTGAGAGGGAATAAGTGTGTGTGTGTGTGTATGTGTGTGAGAGAGAGAGAGAGAGAGAATGAGAAAGTGAGCGAGCAGGCAGGGGTAGGGACAGAGGGAGAGGGAGACAATCTCAAGTAGACTCCACATTGAGGATGGAGCCTGATGGGGCACTTGATCTCAGGACCAGGAGATTATGACCTAAACTGAAACCAAAGGTCGGAGGCTTAACCAACTGAGCCACCCAGGTGCCCTAGATGGTCAGGCTTATTAAAACACAGATTGTTAGCTTTTACCCCAAGTTTTGATTAAGTATATCTGTGATAGGGCCTAAGAACCTGAATTTTTGACAAGTTCCCAGGTGAATGTTGATGTTGCTGGTCCATGAACCAATCACTTTGAAAATCCCTGTTAGAACATTTTTTATTTCCCTCCCCCATTCACTTGCCTAATATTTTACTTAACCTTCAGTCCTTCTTTCACCCCAGAACAGGGTGTTCCCTGGCACACTGTACTTACCCTATCACATCACTTATCTCACGATATTACATTATCCTATTTATGTGTGTTTCTCTACTACCAGCCTGTATCCTCAGCACCTCGCACTGTTTGACACAGAGTAGGCACTCAATGTGTATGATGACTGAATAGGTTACTTAATCTGGGTACTTTAAAAAAGAGTCGACTGAAACAGTACCATCATAGTTAGAGGATATTTAGAAGGAAAGGAGTCTATGTGGTAGAAATAAAAACATCAAGGATCCCTTCAATTCTTGGAACACTGAAAAAAAATTTTTAAACATTAAAAAAAAAAAGGATCCCTTCATTGATAAGTTGAAGGAAAAATACAGAAATTTTTTAAGTTAAGATTTTCTAGGAACTATTAGTGCTTATTGCAATTCTTTTCAGCTAAAACATCACACACTGAAATAATGACTGATGACAAAGCTCAAGCATGCAAGTTAATGGGCCATCTGGGTGGCTCAGTATGTTGATCACTGAGTGTCTGACTCTTGGTTTTGGCTCAGGTTATGATCTGAGGATCCTGGGATGGAGTCCTACTCTAGGCTCCAAGCTCTGGGCTCAGCACAAAGTCTGCTTAAGATTTTCTCTTCATCTTCCACTCTCCCCCCGCTCTCTCTCTTTCTCAAATAAATAAGCAAAATCTTAGGGGGAAAAAAAAAGAATACAAAGTTAAGATATTTTACCCATTACTTTTTCAATAATCATTTCAAAATCTATTTTGTTCTTCTAAAAATGTACTTCTTTGCCTTCAGACTAAACATCCCAAATCACAGGACTATCTAACACAGCCAGGACTTCAAAGAAGTCTTTCACTGACCCCCAGAGCTGGCCAGTTGTTGAAATCTGAACATATTTGCTTGCATAGGTCTGTAAATCATTACCTGAAATTCCAAAATCCAGAAGAGCTTTAGAAACCTAAAGTTTTTCATAAGGCTAAGGCAAACTCATTTAGCAGCAAATCTGACCTGATATATAATCTATATATATGCAGATATTATATAGATTATATAGCCTTTATTTTATCATACTTAGGGTTAATACTAATGCATTTGTATTGGCATGAATATTAATATGTTTCATTATAAGATGCTACTCCACACCCACTGAGGTATTACAAAAAATATGGTATGTGCATTATATTCCTGTCTAAAATCCTAATAATTCTGAGTTCTGAAACACATCTGGCCCAAGGGTTTTAGATAAAGGAGAATGCCTATATTAAGTATGAGATATCGATTTCTCTTACTCTCTATTTTTTTATCTACTATATTCAAAATATGTACCCAAATAATGCCCTATATTTATTATTTTGTATCTGAAAAAGTGGTCTTATTGAAAAGTGCTTTCCTTGTTTTATCTGTTTTAATATCAGCTAAACATTGTTGAAAACTCCATGTTTCTTATTCACATGTGAGACTTTTTACATCAGTTTACAGGAAATGCTATACTTCTTGGGATCCTTATGGCTCATTTCCATCAGATGAATCATCATCATCCTCACATGAATCATAAGCAGAACAATTTAAAGTATAGAACTAAAAAGTATATTTAGTAGGAACACTATTTCAAAATGCATTTAGAAGACTAATTCACATTTACAAACCACTGACATCTAGCAGTCTCAGCTGATGAAAGTAAAATTTTTATAGATTAAGATGTAAAGGGAACAACAGTAAACATATTATTATTATAAAGAGCAAAAAACAACTAAAATATATTTAGGAATGAACTGAACAAGAAATGTGCAGGATTTTTAAAAATATTTTATTTATTTATTTGACAGAGAGAGACTCAGCGAGAGAGGGAACACAAGCAGGGGGAGTGGGAGAGGGAGAGGGAGAAGCAGGTTTCCCACTGAGCAGGGAGCCTGATGTGGGGCTTGATCCCAGGACCCTGGGATCATGACCTGAGCTGAATGCAGACGCTTAACGACTGAGCCACCCAGGTGCCCTGAAATGTGCAGGACTTATGTAAAGAAAATGCTACTGGGAAACCAAAAGAAAATGGGTAAATCTAGGGGTCATGTTTTTAGATGGCATAATTGGTTTCAAAAGGAAAAGTAATCAGGTGAATTTAAAGTGAAAGAAGTTTATTTGAAGGAAGAGAGATACCTTGTATAGATCCCCAAGAGCAGAAAGGGTAACAAAGGTCTTAGTAGGGGCAAACCAGGCCATGGAAAGCCCCAGAATCCCAGGCAGCTGCCCTGCCACCCTCTTCTGGCTTTTTAGCTCTGCTTCTCTCCTGACTGCCTCTCAGGGCCCACTTTCTTTACGATACCTATCTGTGGGTCAAACCTCTCTCCCTGCTTTACCTTTGTGTCATCATTTTCTAGGTCAAGAGACCAGGTAAGACTAATTGCAAATTTCTGGGAGAAACAATCTGATTGGACCAGCTTTCTACCAACCTGCTAGTCTAATCAGCTATAGCAGAGGAGGGGAGGGTCAAGTAGGCATCTACTCATTAACAGAAGATAAAGATGCATACTGGGACATGGGGGAGTAGTACAGACAAGTTGAAGGGCATGTCTGTTACAGATGAGCAGATTCCATATTGTGGAGAGGCAATATGACATAGAGGTAAAGAGCACAGGCTCTGTTTCCTGACCTCAACAAGTAATCTATGCATGAGTTTCCTCATCTGTAAAATAAGGGTGGTAACAATCGAGTTCTGTAGATTAAAAAACACAAACAGCACTAAAAAAAAAAAAAACTACAGAGTTATTTTTATAATATGCCCATTTTCCCTAAATTAATCAAAAAAATTAATGCAATTTCAATCAAAATCACAACTCTTCTAATTTGATAAAGTAAGTTTAAAGTTACTATAAAAGAGACAATGAAACACTGTATCTATGGCAAGGATGACACAGAGTAGAATGGGAAGAGAACATAGACTGATGCAAGTTACTGGTAATGTTGTAGTTCTTAGGTTGGCAGTTTGCTTCATGTTATTTTTTTTTAAAGATTTTATTTATTTATTTGACAGAGAGAGAGATCACAAGTAGGCAGAGAGGCAGGCAGAGAGAGAGGAGGAAGCAGGCTCTCTGCTGAGCAGAGAGCCCGATGCGGAACTCGATCCCAGGACCCTGAGATCATGACCTGAGCCAAAGGCAGAGGCTTAACCCACTGAGTCACCCAGGCACCCCTCAAATAAATAAACAAAATCTTAAAAAAAAAAAAATCCCATCACCTTAAACTTCTACTTATTTTACTTACTGATGGGTTCTGATTCTGATTAATTCTACATATACTGAGTTTTTACATAGTACAAAATTGTGCATAATTTTATGGTATACACTTTATATAACCTTACCACATATTTTTTCTTATATTCCTAGTTATCTTTATATTTAGTGTACAAATCATGTCAGGAGAGTCCATTCCCCTCTACTCCACTTCCCTCTCCCCCTTCTAAGTAAGTTTCATTGAAAGTTATGACCAGGAAAAAAAAAAAGAAAGAAAGAAAGCTATGACCAGGGACTCCTGGGTGGCTCATCTTGTTAAGTCTCTGCCTTTGGCTCAGGTCATGATCCTAGGATTCTGGAATCAGTGCACATCAAGCTCCTTGCTCAGCGGGGAGCCTGCTTCTCCCTCTGCCTGCCATTCCCCCTGCTTGTGCCCTCACTCTCTCCTCTGTCTCTCTGACAAATAAATAAAATCTTAAAAAAAAAAACCAGTTATGATCATTTACAGTTGTCTCTTGAACAACACAGGAATTAGGGGCACCAACCCCTCCCAAGTAGAAAATCCACATGTAACTCTTGACTCCCCCAAAACTTTGTTATTATTATTACTTAAGTAGGCTCCATGTTCCAGTGTGGAGCCCAACAGAGGGCCTGAATTCGCCACCCTGAGATCAAGATGTGAGCTGAGGTCAAAAGTTGGACACCTAACAAATTGAGCCACCCAGGCACCCCAAAAAACTTTATTAATAATAAACTGACTATCCTTACTGACAACATAAACTGTTAACACATATTGTGTACAATAAAGTAAGCCAGAGAAAAATATTAAGAAAATCATAAGGAAAATACATTTACAGTACTATACTGTATCAAAAAAAATCCACATATAAGTGGATGGAAGCAGTTCAAATCTATGTTATTCAAGGGTCAACTGTACTTTCTCAAGTGAATTTTAGTATCATTTTCTTAAGATCTATTTTTTTTGCATTTTAATTTAAACTTTTGACATACAAATAACTTAGAGATGAATTGTATTCTTTGCTATGTTAGTCCATCTGACATTATATGTTCTTCCTTTTTGTAAGACTTTTCTCTGCTTCAGCAAATGACCACCATAGGCCATATTAAAAAATGGTAATAATGGGGCACTTGGGTGTCTCAGTGGGTTAAGCCTCTGCCTTCAGCTCAGGTCATGATCTCAGGGTCCTGGGATGGAGCCCTGCATTGGGCTCTCTGCTCAGCAGGGAGCCTGCTTCCTTCTCTCTCTCTCTCTCTCTCTCTCTCTCTCTGCCTGCCTCTCTGACTACTTCTGATCTCTGTCAAATAAATGAAGTCTTTAAAATAAAACAATACCCGTAGTTGAATTCTCTAAACTGAACCCCCACCATGTCTATAAGGTGGAAGATGTAGCTGCGTTTAAGAAAAAAAAAAAAATGGTAATAATGTGTGGCTTAGTTGGTTAAGCATCTGCCTTCAACTCAGGTCATGATCCTGGGATCCTGGGATTGTGCCCCACATTAGGCTCCCTGCTCAGTGGGGAGCCTGCTTCTCCCACTACCCCTCCCCCCACCGCTTGTGCTCTCTCAAGCTCTCTCTCTATCTGAAATAAATAAATAAAATCTTTAAAAATATGGTAAGATTTGTAATTACATTTCATTCAAAGGTTAATATTCCTGATATACAAAAACACTTGTAATTTTTAAATGTAAATACTTCAGTTTTAAACCAGTAGTAATTGATGAGCAATGCACAAAAACAGAGCCAATAAATATACAAATGATGTTGTTTTATAGTCAATAAAAATGTAAATTAAAACAAGATGACAAAGATGATAAAAATGTTCAAAAGGTGATAAAGATCTCAAAGCCTAACAGTACTGAAGATTAGCAAGAAGTTGAAGACACAGGTAGAAAAGTAATAAATATATTTCATGGGGAGAGTCTGGTAACATCATCTAGACTCTTCTTATAAGAGTGTATTCCTTGAGGCGCCTGGGTGGCTCAGTAGGTTAAAGCCACCTTCTACCTTCTGCTCAGGTCATGATCTCAGGGTCCTGGAATCAAGTCCTGCATCCGGCTCTCTGCTCAGCGGGGAGCCTGCTTCCACCTCTCTCTCTCTCTGCCTGCTTCTCTGCCTACTTGTGATCTCTGCCTGTCAAATAAATAAATAAAATCTTAAAAAAAAAAAGAGTGTATTCCTTTCATCCAGTAATGATATTTCTATGAATTTATTATAAGGAAATAATCAGAAATATGTACAGATTTATCTATGAGAATAATTATCTAGCAGAGTTTTTAAAATGAGTATTATTCTTTTTTTAAGTTTTTATTTAAATTCTAGTTATTTAACATTTAGGGTAATACTGGTTTCAGAAGCAGAATTTAGTGATTCATCACTTACATAGAACACCCAGTACAAGGGCACCTGGGTGAGGAACCTGGGTGGCTCAGTAGGTTAAACTGCTGCCTTTAGCTCTGGTCGTGATCCCAGCGTCCTGGGATGGAGCCCCATATTGGGCTCCCCACTGAGCGAGTAGCCTGCTTCTCCCTCTCCAGCTCCCCCATGCTTGTGTTCCCTCTCTCACTATCTCTGTCATAAACGAATCTCTAAAAACAACAACAACAACAAAAACAAAGGCACCTGGGTGGCTTAGTCAGTTAGCAGCACACTCTTGATTTCCAATCAGGATCAGGCCATGATCCCAGGGTAGTGAGATCAAGCCCCTCATGGTACTCCGTGCACGGAGTCTGCTTTGGATTTTCTCTCTCTCTCTCTGCTCCTATCCTGCTTGCACACACACACTCTCTCTCAAAATTAATAAATAAATATTTAACACCCAGTACTCATCACAAGTCCCCTCCTTAATACCCATCATCCATTTTGCCCATCCCCCACCACCTACTTCCTTCCAGCAGCCTTCAGTTTGTTCTCTATAGATAAGAGTCTCTTATGGTTTGCCTCTCTCTCCTTTTTTCTCTCTCCTTCTCCTTTCTTTGTTCATCTGTTTTGATTCTTAAATTCCATATGAGTGAAATCATATGGCATGTCTTTCTCTTATTTTCTTTAGCATAATACACTCTAGCTCCATCCACATCATTACGAATGGCGAGATTTCATTCCTTTTGATGACATCTCCTATTATTTGTACATGTGAAAAACTATAAATACCCTAAAAGTCCAACAATTTAGGGACTGGTTGAACAAATTATATCCATACAGCCATTAAAAATGATTATTTAAATTTACCCGGAACGCTATGAGACCCTTCTGTCTTTAAAAACAAAACAAAACAAAACAAAACTTTATGTGCCTATGTGAAGTCTCCCAATCTTAAATAGCAGGGTGTTAATACTGTTATTTCTGGGTGATGAGATTGTGGGTGAGTGGTGAGTTCAACTTTCTTTTATAAACATTTATGTACTTACTATCAGTTTTGCAAGGAGCAGGCACTTTTTGAAAGCAGTTTTCTTCTTACCATCATAAAATACAAGGAAACTATTACTTTGAGGGGCGCGGAGGGGGGGTGGCGGACACGGGGCGAGGACCTGCAGGGGCGGGGCGGGGTGAAAAGGCTCGTGAACGCGGGAGCCTCGCCCTGCGGCTCCGCCGCAGCACGCAGACCGGAAACACGCCACGCGGGACCTTGGGAATTCTGGGTAATGCACGGAGGCCGTATTACTTCACGACAACTTATCATTTGAAAGAAAAACTAATACCGCTTTCCTTTAACACAGCATCTGCTATTGACTTAAGCCGGTGTAGGGACTTTCTATCCAGAGAGGCGAACGGGGAAAAGTACGAAGAGGGAAAGGTGTTTTCTTGAAAGTGAAAAACCCTTCCTCACTTCCCACCCTTCCCCCACCACCCGCTTTCCCTCCCTCGGGAGGGGCCTCAAGGCCGCCTCGGGGAAGGGCGTTTCTATGGGCGAGGACTGGAGAGTCCGTAGCAAAGGGAAGGTCCGCTAGCAGGCTTTTGTATTAGGAAGCTACCCTTACCGGAAGACGGACGCGCGCGGAGCTGGGGGCGTAGAGGCGAGGAGCACTCTGATTGGCCCGGCTCCTCAGGCCCAGCGCGCGACGGGAGGCCGGGCGGGAGCGCGCTCACGGGCCTGTCACTCTCACGCCCCTAGTCGGGGCGGGTCTGAGGACCTGGGCGGTGGGAGGGGAGTGACTGGTTCATGCTTGTCCTTGAATTGGGAGCGTCTTAATCTTCCTCGCACCCGTGGTTAGGGGGCTGCAGGAGTCAAGCGAATTTTTCCACCTCCACCCCCTCCCCGAGGCCAGTCCCACTGCAGACGTGGGACTGCGGAGGCGGAGGAAGGGAAGGCGACGCCCAGGTTGAAGGGTCGGGCCAGCTACCGGCTGCTGCATGGGTTAGCCAAGGGCCGGGAAAGCGGGGAGGGGAGAGACCTACTACACCCAACAACCCGGCGAGAGAGCTCGCTTGGACGGCAAAATGGCTAGGAGAGGCTGTTAGGTGGTGAGGCCTTAGAGATGAACAGGCACACGCCCCTGTACTCGTGTAGGAACCAGATAGAACTAAGCTTGTGTTTGGGATGAAAGTTGATAACCAATTTTTGAATGATTACGATTCAAAATAAATGGTCTTTGGGTTTGAGATATCAATAGGACATGTAGGTGAAAAGGTTGACATCTTTTAAGGCAATCTTTCTGAATTACTCTGTAGAAAATAGAATACCCTGTAGAAATACCCTGATTTGTTACCCTGGGTGGCTCAGTTAGTTAAGCGTCTGCCTTCTGCTTAGGTCATGATCCCAGGGTTCTGGGATCCATCCCCTCATCAGGCTCCCGGCTCAGAGGGGAGGCTACTTCACCCTTTCCTCCCTGCTCCGTTTGCTCTGTCGCTATCTCTGTGTTTGTCTCTCTCTCTCTCTCTCAAAGAAATAAAATCTTAAAAACAATCCCAGAACAGCGTTGTAAAATTCATTCTGTTCTCTTTGGCAAATTATCCAACTTTATGGTGATTGATCAGTAACTTTACTCTAAACATCTAATTATTCTGTCCCAGAGAGTGGACAGGAACCACATAAAGTTTTGGGGAAGTAACGCCTCAGCTGGAGGCCTGAAAACCCCGCAAGGCTTGCAGATCAAAGATTTCTAGACCATCTGGTGAATGAGGTTAAAAGGGAAAATTAAGAGCTTGTTCAGCTATGAAACCCTTAAGTACTTAAACACAAATTACGTAATTAAGTGATGGAAACTGTATGGTAGATTGTATTGATTCTTTAATTTTATTATAATTTTAAAATTCTTTTAATCTGTAGACATCAGAGAGCCTTTTACTATTCTTGGAATTTTTTTTTTATTCTTGGAATATTAAGTGAAATGAAATATTTTATTTCAAAAATTGCAAAAGTTTTATGGACATTGGGGAGGGTATGTGCTATGGTGAGTGCTGTGAAGTGTGTAAGCCTGACGATTCACAGACCTGTACCCCTGGGGCAAATAATACATTATATGTTAATTAAAAATTTTTAAAAAATTTTTAAAAATTGCGAAAGTTTGAACATAATTACATTTATTTTGAGGAAGAGACTTAAATCTTAACATTTCAAGGTTTTTAAAATATAAATGTTCAAAAAATAATTAGATGTTAATTTGGGCACATTAGAAAATACAGCTAAATCAGTAGAAGGGGAAAAAATCCATTAATCCCAATTTCCAGAGTTAACTGCTGTTACTATTTTAGTGTTATCTTTCTGTTGTTTTTTCCTATTTTATATTTTACAAATATAGAATCACTAAACAGTAGTATACTTGAGACCAACCTATAACTTTGTCTAAGGCTATGATTGTGAAAGACCTTCCCTTTGTTAGATATTTCTGTAACCTTTGGGTTACTCTAATAAGCAAACATTTGTTTCTTTTTTTTTTTTTTCAAGATTTTATTTTTTTATTTGATACAGAGAGAGAGAGAGCACAAGAAGGGGGAGCAGCAGAGGGAGAGGGAGAAGTAGTTTCCCTGCTGAGCAGGGAACTTGATGTAGGGCTCAATCCCAAGGACCCTGGGATCATGACCTGAGCCCAAGGCAGATGCTTAACTGACTGAGCCACCCAGGCGCCCCAATGAGCAAACATTTCTAATCAGAAAAATAAGATTCAGTACTGCCCCTTTATCTGCAGGGCCCGGATTCAAGACCCCCAGGAGATCCCTGAAATTAGCAATGGTACCAAGCCCTATCTATACTGTTTTTTTTTCTATGCATACAAAGCTATGATAAAGTTTACTTTATAAATTAGACACAGCAAGAGACTGATAATAAGCAATAATAAGATAGAATAATTATAAGAATATACTGTAATAAAAGTTACATGAATGTTGGTCTCTCTCAAAATATCTTACAGTGGTACTCACCCTTTTTGTGAGGCTGTGAGATGGTAAATTGCCCATGTGATGACTTGAAGTGAAGTGGATAATGTTTGTATTGTGATGTGGCACTAGACAATTGACCTGACTATACATCAGGAGAAGGATCATCCGCTTTAGGCCTGAGGTTGGCCCGCCTTGGTAACTGCAGTCTCAGAAAGTGAAACCGTGGATAAAGGAGGACTACTGTATTGAAAAAAAAAAAAAAGGGTATCACTTACGCATTTTATAACCACATAACTGATTTTAAAAGAATTCATAATTTTGAAAACATGTTCTACAGAGTGACTTTTAACATGAGCGATCAAACATATGTTAGTCTCGTTTCCCTATGAACCTCCACTGAAATGAGAAAATACAAAAACCCACAAGGACTAAGAAAGTGGGAAATGGAATGAGAGATGTTGGAGTGTTCTTAGTGGAAGAAGGAAAGAGGATAAAGAAATTGTTGGAACTAAGAAAGATGAATGCAGAGGGGAATGACAATTAGAAGTATAGTAATTCATAATTCAGAACTCCAGGAAAGCTCTGTAAAGGGAAATTCTGTTTTTCTCACTCTACTCTCAATACCTTTGACACCAGATGTGGGGGGATTATCCCACATCAGTTCTCCAATTTGCAGTGGACACTGACTGGGTGTCCTACAAATTTTTTTTTAAAGATTTTATTTATTTATTTGACAGACAGAGATAACAAGTAGGCAGAGAAGCAAGCAGAAAGGGGGCGGGGAGGCAGGCTCCCTGCTGAGCAGAGAGCCCAATGTGGGGCTCCATCCCAGGATGCTGGGATCATGACCTGAGCTGAAGGCAGAGGCTTTAACTCACTGAGCCACCCAGGTGCCCCTGGGTGTTCTACAAATTTAACTCAATTCTGACACTATCTACCTGAAGACAGCATCAGATCCCAAAGGTTAAAGACTGTGCACCCGACCACAATGGGCAATAAAAACTCCAGGACCCAAGCAAAGACAAGACTCATGCTTCTTACCTTTCCAAGTCTCCGGCATACTCTTGTCTGTATCTGTCTGTCTTTACATACATCTTCAATAAACTCTGCTTTCACTTCTGCTGGCTCATTTGATTTCTATCCTGCATGAAGCCAGGGACCCTCTTGACTAGTCATGTGGGACCCCCTCTCTGGTACTCAGACCGGGCCATTCTGCATCCTTCAGACTCAAACAGAATTTTATCACCAGCTTTCCTATTTCTCCAGCTTGCAGACAGCAGAGTGTAGGACTTCTTGCCCTCCACAATCATCTGAGCCAACTCCTACAGCAAATCTCATCTATCTATCTATCTATCTATCTATCATCTATCATCCGTCTATCCTATTGGTTCTGTTCCTCTAGAGAACCCTGACTCAGCCATCAAGACTACCTCCACCTCAGATGCCAACTGCAAGTCCAGACTGTCACTTGTACTTCTGACCAAATAACCATAAATTGGAATTCCTAGGACTCCCTTCTCTGGTTTAGTAATTTGATAGAACAGCTCACAGAATTTAGGGAAATATTTACTTATGTTTATTGATTTGTTATAAAGCATACAATGCAACATGGAAAGATACAAAGAAGGGGAGAAGGGGCACAGAGTTCCATGCTCTCTATGCACCACCTTCCCAGCACCTCCATGATGTTCACCAACCCAGAAAATCATCAGATTTCCTTAAGAGTTTTTATAGAGCTTAATTTCTACTCCCCCTCTCCCTTTCCTGGAGGTCTGTGGGTGGGGCTAAAAGTTCTAACCCTCCAGTGATTTGGTCTTTCTGGTGACCAGCACCATCCTGAGTCTATTTAGGGGCCCTCCCCTTATAAATTAGCATGAACTCAAGTGTACTCAAAAGAGGAGCCTCTTGGGGGCACCTGGGTAGCTAAGTTGGTTGTGTCTGATTTGATTTTGGCTCAGGTCATGATCTCAGAGTGATGAGATTGAGCCCCCAAGGTGGGCTGGGCATGGAGCTTACTTAAGATTCTCTCTCTCCCGGGGCTCCTGGGTGGCTCAGTGGGTTAAAGCCTCTGCCTTCAGCTCAGGTCATGATCTCAGGGTCCTGGGATCGAGCCCCGCATCGGGTTCTCTCTGCTCAGCAGGGAGCCTGCTTCCCCCTCTCTCTCTGCCTGCCTCTCTACTTGTGATCTCTCTCTGTCAGATAAATAAATAAAATCTTAAAAAAAAAAAAGATTCTCTCTCTCCCTCTGCACCCCCACTCCCCCCCTACTCCCCTTAAAAAAAAAAAAAAAAAAAAAAAAGTGGAGCCTCCTGAATAAGCAAAAGATACTCCTATCACTCAGGAAATTCCAGAGTTTTTATAAGCTCTTTGCTAAGAACAGGAGACAAAGACATGCTGCATTATACTACAGACTCGTAAGTAAATTGCGGATACCACATCAATGGGAGGGTGTGGAAGGAAACGCCAGAGGATCGTTTGAAAATCTGTACAGAGTAATTAGACTTCTAGATCTAGGTCACCATTCTTAGGACAAATAACCAAGTGAGTAGCTTAACCCTTGAACTGGTAGAGAGTTGGAACCAGAGGAGATTTAGGCAAACCAGGTCAAGCAAAAAAAAAGGATTAAATGAGAAAATCTATATACTGAGTAGTGAGACCCTCCCCAGCCTCTTTCCACTGCTTGCTCTCTGAATCTGCATCCACTTTTTTATCTCATTTGATGCTGGTCACTCCCTTTTTCTTCATCTTCATGATATAACTTTCTATCCTTCCTGGTTTTTCTTTATTTTCTTCATTCTTATTCTGTTTAACTGCAATTGCTTGAGCTAATGTCCTAGGCTTTCTTCTTTCTACTTTTTAATGAGTTCATCCAACAGGCTGTCCATACCACGGGTTAGGACTCACTCACATCTGCATCTCTAGCACTAAACTCTAACCAACTTTCAAGTCTCATATTTTCAGACTTTCACTGAATCTATCCCTTTTTGGATGCCACATGGGTAAAAAAGGGTACAGTTTTGCGGTATCCTATAGAGGCAGCTATTAGGCAACAAGCTTGAGTAATGGAAACCTGAGTAAGGTAAAAGGGCTCACAGTGACCACCAAGCTGAATGCAAACATGCTCATCAAGCAACCGACCTCAAAATAACCATAGGCCCTAACTGACAAATACAAACAGGCACAGTTCCTAAGACTACCTAAAAAGGGAAAATTCCGTATGTTCCCGTACTCTCTCACTCTGCCCTATAACTGCAGCGCCTCACCACGACCTTGTTGCACACAGTCTGCTCTACTGTTCTGCCCGTTGCTCCCTTCTGGTATATTCAATAAACTTTTATCTCCTTGGTTCTGCTTTGGGTGAATTCTTTCACTGCCCCCGCATCTCTGGCTTCCTCCCAATCGGGTCACCCCACATTTGGTGGCCCCCCATCCCATCAGAGCATCCCACATATCCCACCTGAATAGGCTGTAGAATACATGCTCTTCTACTCCGTGCCATTAGGGCCAGTTAATTGGTCATTTAGTTTTAAGTTACTAAAACAAAGAATCATTACAAAATTATCTACACTGGTAGGGTCTGTTAGTTGCCCAAATAATTTTCATTTTTTACACCTGAAACTAATGTAATACTGTATGTTACTTATACTTGAAAAGAAATTCATTCTCTTTCATCCTTACCAATAAAACTGGTATTTCATTCTGCATAGGCAGTGTACTAAACAAAAGATACTTCTCAGCCACCTTTGCAGTTAGAGCTGGTCACTGAGATAAAAATGGACTCTGTTGAGTGTGATTTCTGGGAGGGACCTTTCTTATTCTCCTTTTTCTCTTGCTTCCTGTTTGGAATTCATTTATGATGGCTAGGGCTCTAAGTGTCAGCTTATATGCCACCAGAGATGGTATAGGAGTCTGATTGTTGATAACTGTGCTGCCTCTGGCCTTGTTTTCAGTGAGAAAAATAAGCCCTTGTATGACTTACTTATTATACAATAAATGTGGACCTTGGATACTAACAGCCAAATGTCATTCCTTTTTTTTTAAAATATTTTATTTATTTATTTGACAGACAGAGATCACAAGTAGGCAGAGAGGCAGGCAGAAAGGAAGCAGGCTCCCTGCTGAGCAGAGAGCCCAATGTGGGGCTCGATCCCAGGACGCTGGGATCATGACCTGAGCCGAAGGCAGAGGCTTTAACCCTGAGCCACCCAGGCGCCCCTCAACTGTCATTCTTAATTGATACAGGTGTACTTAAACATTTTGTTTTAACTTAAAGCATATGAATATTTATCAGAGCTTTGATGTAGGGCCAAGACTTTTTGAATTCAGGTTTTGATTGGAGTTCATCAGTATACTTTCATGAACCATACCCATAATGCACTGCTGTTGTTGCAAGCTTCAATTTCTTCCATGCAGGTTAAGAACTTAAAGATACTCACTGAGCAATCTGAATGTAGAATTCTAGATTTCTACATTTTTTCTCTCATCTTTTAACATTCTCTTGCCCTCAACGAATTTGACAGTTATTACATTAGTCTGCCACTGGGATTCCCAAGCTCATGTCCTTCTTGTATATATAATACATTCAGTCTATTCCAGTAACCCCAAAAGTCTTAACTTGTTCTAGCATCAACTCTAAAATCTGAAGTCCAAAGTCTCATTTAATTATCATCTAAATCAGTTATTGGTAAGACTTGAGAGGTATGATTCATCCTGAGGCAGAATTCTCTCCAGCTAAGAATCTGTGAAACCCAGTTACATGCTTCCAAAGTACAATAATGGGCCAGATAGACATTCCCATTCCAAACAGGAGAAAGAGGAAAGAAGGAAGGGGGACAGGTGAGTCCCAAGCAAGTCTAAACCTAGCAAGACAAATCCCATTAGATCTTATTTTTAATTAAAAGATTCTTTCAATTGAGATATAATTGACATATAACATTGTATTATGTTTAGGTGTATAACATGATGTGATATATGTATATGTTGCAAAATGATTACCACACTAAGTTTAGTTAACATCCATCACCACACATATTTACAATTTTGCTTCCTGGTGATGAGAACTTTTAAGATCTACTCACTTAGCATCTATCCAATATATAATACAATATTGATTATAGACACCATGATGTACATTACATTCTCAGGACTTACATAATTCTGTTAGATCTTAAGGCTTGAGAATAATATTTTTTGGTCCAATGCTCTGCTGTTCTACAAGGACCCCACCCTCCGAAACCAAGGAGAAAAACTTGCACACTGGGCCCATGGTGGATATGGAAGCCCTAAAGATCTCTGGACTACCTTCAAGGTCATCCTTCCTTTTTCTTAAAGAAAAAACCATGTTCCAGCAGAAGAGCTCTATCACCCAGTTTTGTACAATATAAAAAGTCCAGCAGCCTTTCTTCATTTCCTCATTTTTTTCTGTCCATATTAGGGCCAACTGGCAGTGTCTCTGTTGGTATAATCCATCTCTTGTTCTGCCTGTCTGTTGAGGTGATGATTAAATTCAGGGTTCACACCCATATTAATATCTTTACCAAATGGTTGTTCAGCCACACCTTTAGTGTTGTCCTCAGAATGAGCATTCTCTTATTTTGCATCATGGATAGGCTGAGAATTTTCCAAAGCTTTAAATTTTGGTTCTTTTTTGGTTTTAATAATTTCTTCCTCAATTCAGCTCTCCCTTCTCACACTTCACTAGTGGTAGTCAGGAGGACCGAGGCTACAACCTTTAACATCTTACTTAGAAACCTCAGTCGCGGCAGCTGGGTGGCTCAGTTGGTTAAGTGTCTGCCTTCAGCTCTGTCAGGGTTCTGGGATTGAGCCCTGTGTTGAGGGGGGGGGTGTCCCTGCTCAGTGGGGAGTCTGCTTCTCCCTCTCCCTCTGCCCCTCCTGCCATGCTTGTGCTCTCTCTCTCAAATAAATAAAATCTTAAAAAAAATTTTTTTTTAAATCTCCTCAGCCAAATATCCAATTTCATTGTTCACAAGTTCTTTCTTCCACAAAACAGTAGAACACAATTCAGCCAAGTTCTTTGCTGCTTTATAACAGGAATCACCTTTTCTCCATTTTCCAATAAGTGTTCCTCATTTCTATCTGAGACCTCACCAGAATGGCCTTTAGCATTCATATTTCTACTAACATTCCGTTCATGACTATTCATACATTCTCTAAGAAGAGGGAGGCCTAGGGCGCCTGGGTGGCTCAATTGTTAAGCATCTGCCTTTGGCTCGGGTCATGATCCCGGGGTCCTGGGATCAAGCCCTGCATCAGGCTCCCTGCTTGGTAGGAGGCCTGCTTCTCCCTCTCCCACTCCCTCTGCTCATGTTCCCTCTCTCTGTGTGTCTCTCTCTGTCAAATAAATAAGTAAACAAAGTCTTTAAAAAAGAAAGAAAGGAATAAAGACGATGGAGGCCTTCTCTGTAGCTCTTTTTTCTTTTTTTAAAGATTTTATTGGGGTGACTGGGTGGTTCAGTCAGTTAAGCATCTGCCTTCCACTTGGGTTGTGATGGGATCAGTGCATTGGGCTCCCTGCTGTGGTGGTGGGGGAGGCCTGCTTCTCCCTCTGCCTGCTGCTCTCTCTGCTTGTGCTCTCTCTATATAAAATTGTTATAAGAAAATAAAGATTTTATTTATTTAAGAGAGAGACAGAGTGAGAGAGAGAGTGGGGTTGGGGAGCAGAGGCAGAGGGAGAAGCAGACTCCCCTCCGAGCAGGGAACGCGACGTGCAGCTCAATCCCAGGACTCTGGGATCATGACTTGAGCCAAAGGCAGATGCTTAAAAGACTGAACCACCCAGGAGCCCCTCTAGCTCTTTTTCTCTTTCTAAGCTCTCACCAAAACCACCTTTAACATACATATTTCTTCCAAAAATCCCTTCATGACAATCTAGGCTTTTTGTAACATGCACTTCAAAACTCTTCTGGCCTCTACCCATAGCCCAGTTTCAAAGCCACTTCCACATTTTTAGGTTTTTATTATAATAGCAACATCCTACTTCTTGGTACCAAGTCTGTTTTAGTTTGCTTGGGCTTGCCATAATACAATACTACCAACTGGATGGCTTAACAAAAATTTATTTTCCCAAAGTTCTGGAAGCTGGAAGTCCTAGATCAGGAAGCCAGGATGGTAAGTTCTGGTGAGAATTTTTATTCTGGTATACAGAGGGCCACCTTTGTGCTCTGTCCTTGCATAGTATAGGACGAAAGAGAATGAATTCTCTGATGTCTCTTGTTCTTCTTATAAGGACATTAATCCTATTGGATCAGAGCTATACCCTTATGACATTATTTAATTAATTACCTCCATAAAAGCCCTATCTTTAACAGAGTCCTGTTGGTGGTTGGGGTTTCAGCATATTCATTTGGGGGACACAAACATTCAGTCCATACCCATTATTTTTGGTGATTCATGTTCATTTTTGTTTTCAGAGGAACAATTATTTCTTTCCTTATATTTAGTTACCTTTTCTGGTATGAATGGACTTGTGTAACTATAATAACAAGTAATATACAAGTATATTATAATACCTGTAATAGGTACTATGTGATAAGTCCTATGAGGAACTCTAAGAATTCAAAGATGAGTAAGACATGGTTTCTGTCCTTGAAAATATCAATATGGCTGTATAATACACAAAGCTGCACCTACAGTCACAACTACTAGATAATACACATATGAACAGCAGGGCCTCTAACTACTGTGTGAACATAAAAATCACCTGAGTGCCTGTTAAAAATGCTTGGTGAATTTCCTCCCCAAACTCATAACCTTAGTCTACTTTTTTTTCTAAGATTTATTTATTCATGAGAGACAGAGAGAGAGAGGCAGAGGGAGAAGCAGGCTCCCTGCCAAGCAGAGAGCCCAATGCAGGCCTCAATCCTAGGACTCCGGGACCCAAGTCGAAGGCAGATGCTTAATCATCTGAGCCAACCAGGCACCCTCATAACTTTAGTCTAATCATGAAAAAAATTTAAGCCAAATTTCAGTAGAGGGGAATGATACAATATACCTTACAAGTACTTCTCAACATTGTCAAGGTCATCAAAAATAAGAAAAGTCTGAGAAAGTGTTACAATTAAGAGGAGCTTAAGAAGACATACCATCTAAATGTGGGGTGCCTGGGTGACTCAGTCGGTTAAGCATCTGCCTTCAGCTCAGATCATCATCTCAGGGTCCTGGGATCAAGTCCCATATCAGTCTCCCTGCTCAGAGAGGAGTCTGCTCTCTGCACTCCCTTCCCCCGTCCTTGCTAGTGCTCATTTTCTCTCTCAAATAAATAATAAATAAATCTTAAAAAAAGAAAAAAAAGGATGACATGCCATCTGACTGTAACATGACATCCAGGATAGGATCCTGGAACATAAACAAGACAGGTAAAAATGAAGCAAATCTGAATAAACTATGGACTTTAGTTATTAGTAATGTATCTGTATCGGCTCATTAATTGCACTAATTAATATATTACATACTAATGTAAAGATGCTAATAATGAGGAAGATTACATAGATCTAAGGACAGAATATGAGATCTGTATTATTTGCTCAATTTTTCTGTAATCCTAAAACTATACTAAAAAAATTAAGTCTATTAATTTAAAAAAAATTATTCTTGTGCTTTACCCCTTGATTTAATAATTTTAAGGAGGTAACTGGGAATAATGGTTCTGCTCCCAATTTCAGCTTGTGGGGGGTTTTACATGCCACCAATTCCTCCACACCAGCTGAGTGTCCTATAATTTAACTCAATTCTGACACCATCTGATGAGGGAGCAGAAGGCTAGCAGAAGACACAGTGCAAGTTGACACCCTGCAACCTCCCCAAACTCCCAACTCCTGGGTGGGATAGGTGTGACATTCCTCCAGGAAACTTCCAACTATCTTATTGTTAATGCTTTGCTAAAGGGAAAAACAGCCTTAGCTTGTTAATAGCAAGGCCACCAGTACCGATCTTCTTTAGCATATGAAAGTCCTTTTGGACACCTCCCTTTTTCCTAACGTCCCTTGACCCCGCAGTATATAATCAGTCACTCCTCACAAACCCAGTGCCCCTTTCTGCCAACAGGTCCTGCTCTGTGTTTTAATAAAATCACCCATTTGCACCAAAGACATCTCAAGAATTCTTTGAGCACCAGACCTCACCCCACCAAACCTCATGTACATTCCAAAACTACATCACTACCTACTTGCTGATAGTACGGATTCCACAGCTTAAGGGCTCTGTCTTACAAGACTGCCCTCCATTTCAGATGCCAAGCACAGGCCAGGTTGTTACCTGTACTTGTGACTGACTGGCTAGAAATCACAGATTCCTGTTAACTCTCTCCTTGGGCTTGATTAATTTGCTAAAGCAGCTCACAGAACTCAGGAAACCCATTTACTCATTAGATTACCCATTTATTGCAATGATAGTAAAGAATATGAATCAATGGATAGATGAGACAGATGGTATTTCCCAAAACAAAGGAGCTTCTGTCCTTGTGGAGTTTGGGGCCCAGCACAGCGTCACGTGTAAGTTCCCCAACCTTAAAATCCTCCAAACCTCATCCTTTGGGGGTTTTTATGAAGGTTTCATTACATAAGCATGATTGATTAATCATTGACCACTGATGAATGAATCAACCTCCAGCCCCTCTCACCTCCCAGGTCAGGGGAGTGGGAGTGAAAGTTCCAGTCCTCTAATCACAGTGTTGGTTTTCCCGGCTACCAGCCCCCATCCTTCCGTGAGGTTCAATAGTCACCATACTAACATAATAAAAGACACTGTCTGGTTCTCCTCATTTAGGAAAGGGGAGGAGAAAGAAGGGAGGAAGAGAGGAGTTCCTTAACCCACAGCAATAGCTCAGCCAATGAGAAGCCACTATACTCAGTTTACTCCGGTGGACTTTTAGTTTATAACAGCCTTCCCAACTGATCTCTTTTCTCCGTCAAAAAAGCATTCCGTCCCTTTGATCTCTGGATTTATGTACAGTTTTGCCTCTGCTTGTCTGCCAGATTGCAGTTCTCAGCTATTTCCTAGTAAACCCATCCTTTGGTGATAAAATAACTGCAGTTTTATTAAGGTTAACACCATATACCAAGTGGCTTAACACAAAAAAACACTTATTTCTCTTGGTTCTGGAAGCTGGAAGTCCTAGATCAAGGTGCTGGCAAATTCCAAGTCTGGTGAGAGCCCTCTTCCTCCTTTGCAAACAGCAGCCTTTTCACTGTGTCCTCACACTGTAGACAGTGAGCTCGGATTTCTTCCTCTTACGTAGATATTAATCCTATAATGGGGATTCTACGCTCATGACCTCATGTAAACTTAACTACCTCCCAAAGGTCTGGCTCCAATACCATCATATTGGGGATTAGAGCTTCAACATATGGTGGGGACAGTACATTGCATCAGCTGTTCCAAAATTCCTAATTAGTACTTGAAAGAAAGTACAGCCTGAGAATTGAGGATGAAACGTTTCTGTTCCAGTTATACTAGGGATTCACTACCATTTAATGCAATGGTTTCCATATATGTACTGAATCAGAATCTCTAGGAGCGCTATAGAGGAATCTTTCCTCTCAAACTCATAAAGAGGTATGGGAGCCATGGGAATTCTTTTCATTAAGAGCTTGGAAGAGAATTTAAGGAGGTTTATTTGTTGACATTCTTTTTCTTCAAGTGACCAGAGTGTTAAAATTTAAAACCTTTACTTTAAAGTTTATATTAATATTATCGTTATAAAGAATAGAATTAAGATGTTGGGATTACAATATATACTTTAAATTGCTTTAAATTTATATTAAGTATTTACTATAAAGTCAATAATGAAAAGTGAAGTAAGGGTAAGCATTTATAATGCTAGTCAAATGTAAGCATTTTTATGAAATGTTTAATTTTCAGGTTTCTAGTTTTCTGCCTAAATGGTAGTAAGCCCAAGATTCTTGTAAAAACTACCCGGATTGGGGCATCTGGGTGGCTCAGTCAGTTAAGCGTCTGCCTTCAGCTCAGGTCATGATCCCAGGGTTGTAGGATTGAGTCCCTCACTGTGTCACACATCAGGCTCCCTACTCAGGGAGTCTGCTTTTCCCTCTGGCCCTGCTCCTGTGCTCTCTCTCTTTCCCTCTTTCAAATAAATAAATAAAATCTTAAACAAACAAACAAACAAACAAATCAACTACCTGGGCTTTGTAGAACAAGAGGAAATTTAAAATCTTCAAGGCTCCAGGCTATTTAACTATTTCTCTGCTTTTTGTTGATTCAAATTCTCAAGGACAGGTAAAACAATAAATAGATAAAATAAATAAAAACAGATTCTCAAGGACAGGATAATGGCAAAATATAAAGGTATAAAAAGAGGAAAACTAAGCACAAAAAAATGGACGCAAGAGAGAGATGAGACAGGAAAGCTTAAAGGCAGTAAAGCATATGTAAAAAAAATGAGTCATGGGCTAATTATTATTAGTTATTAGTAACAAATGTCTCCAAGATCTCAGAGACTTACAAGTTTGTTTCTTTTTTTTTTTTTTTTTAAGATTTTTATTTATTTATTTGACACAGAAGTGAGTACAAGCAGAGGGAGCAGCAGGCAAAGGGAGAGGGAAAGAGGGCTCCCCACTGAGAAGGGAGCCCAATGTGGGACTTGATCCCACCACCCTGGGATCATGACCTGAGCCAAAGGAAGCCGCTTAACCAGCTGAGCCACCCAGGCATCACTACGAATTTGTTTCTTACTCATACTACTTTGGAACACTGAAGGTCGTGACGGCAAAAAAAAAAAAGAGAAAATAGTTAACCACTGGCTCTTAAAACTTCCTCCTGTAAGTTGATGCATATCCTGTTCACTCATATTTCACTGGTCAAAGCAAATCACATGACTGTCATATTTCAGCAGGGTGGGGATATGACTCCAAGCAGGAGTTAATACTCTTCAATCTACACAGAAAGACCACAGTTGTACATCAGATTACTTAAAATTACCTTTACCTTACTTCCGCACTAACCTGGGAACACAACTGCTATTGTTGTGTGAATACAAATTAGTTTTGTGTCAGCCTATCCTTGAGATACGATCTCAGCAAAAATATCTTGTTAAAACACTTTTCTCTGAGAGAACAATTTTCCCCTCTCTAGAACTTTTGTCTTTCTTTTGGGATACAAAGTCAGCTGGTATCATTTAAGGGTTCAGCTTTACAAATACTAAATGTTTCTAGTGTCATGGTAGCTGAAGCTTGTCCTGGACATTGTGAGTGTATCTCCCCAGCTGTGTAGCAGCCATAGGATTATGGGAAAAGGGAGACTCAATTCTACTTATTGATTTATTCTTTAATTTGCTGTCCAGTCAGGTGATCTTTTTCCCTCTTGTCATGATAATTGCCAAGCTTAAGCTTAAGTATTGCCAAGCTTAATACTGGTGCCCAGTATTTCCTTGGCTAAAGTGGAATTTGAGCCAGTGAGATATGACAGATTAGTCAAAATGGACAAAAAAACAAACAACAACAACAAAAAATCTGCTATATATGAGAAACTCATTTCAAATATGATCTATAGATACAATGCTAAAGAATGAAAAAAGATATACTTTGAAAACTCTAACTGAAAGAAAACTGAAACAGGTTGATATCAGACAAGGCAGAGTTCACAGCAAAGAAAATCAGCAGGGATAAAGAAGGTCATTTCATAGCAATAGAGGAGTCAGTTCATTGAGAGGGTGTAAGAATTCTAATTGTTTATGCATCTAACCATAGATTTTTAAAACACAGGAAGCAAAATCTGCCAGAAGTGAAAAAGAAATATATAAATTCTCATCATAGTTGGGAACTTCAGTACTCCTCTATCAGTAACAGAGTGGCAAACAGAAAATTGACAAAAACATAGAAGATACAAATATTATTACTATAGTACTAAAACCAAAAATATTACAGGAAAAGAAAACTATGTATCAATGTCCCTCATGAACATAGAAAAATCTTCAACAAAATATTTGAAAATTGAATCCAGTAATATAAAAATAGAGTAACACATCATGACCAAGTGGGGTTTATTCTAAGAAGGAAAAGTTTGTTCAATATTAGAAAATTAATACAAATAGCTTAACAGTCTACAGAAGAAAAATCACATGACTATATTAATTGATGCAGAAAAAGAATTTGAAACATTAAGCATCAATTCATGATTTAAAGATTTTTTTTTTTTTATTTGACAGATCACAAGTAGGCAGAGAGGCAGGCAGAGAGAGACAGGAGGAGGAGGCAGGCTCCCCTGCTGAGCAGAGAGCCTGATGCAGGACTCGATCCCAGGACCCTGAGATCATGACCTGAGCCGAAGGCAGAGGCTTTAACCACTGAGCCACCCAGGCGCCCCTCAATTCATGATTTAAAAAAAAAGCCTCTCAACCAACTAGGGATAGAAAGAACTTTCCTCAACATGGTAAAAGCATCCTCAAAAAACCTACAGCTAGGGGTGCCTGGGTGGCTCAGTGGGTTAAGCATCTGCCTTCGGCTCAGGTCCTGATCTCAGGGTCCTGGGACTGAGCCCCACATGGGGTTCCTGCTCAGCAGGGTGTCTGCTTCTCTATTGCCCTCTGCTTCTCCCCCCAGCACGTGTTCTCTCTGTCTTGCTCTCAAATAAATAAATAAAATCTTAGGGAGGAAAAAAAAAAAACAACCCTACAACTAACATCGTACTTAATGATGAAAGGCTGTGTGCTTCTCCCTAAGATAAAGAGCAAATCAAAGCTGTCCATCTCTCTACTCCTGTTCAACAACATACGGAAGTCCTAGCAAGGGGAAGTTAAGAAAAAGAAATAACAGGCATACAGATCGGAAAGGAAGAAATAGAATCTTCCCTATTTGCAGATGACATGATTGTCTACAAAGAAAACTCCAAGGAGTCTAGCCCCCCAAAAGAAAATCTAGAACTAATGACTGAGTTTAGCAAGATTACAAGATACAGCAAGGTCAACACACAAATTTCTATACACTAACAGCTGTAAACAAAAAATTCAAAAGTAATATTTATAATCGTTCCCCCCTCCAAAAAAAAGGAATACATAGATATAAATTTATCAAAACAAGGGGTGTCTGGGTGGCTCAGTCAGTTGAGTGACTGACTTGGTTTGGGCTTAGGTCTCAATCATGAGATCAAGCCCGTATCAGGCTCTGTGATCAAAGGTGAGTCTGCTAGAGATTCTCTCCTTCCCTACATGCATGCTTGCTCTCTCTCTCTCAAATAAATAAATGAATCTTTAAAAATTTATCAAAACATAATCTCATTGCTTTAAAGTAGCAACTACTTTATTTTCTCCAAGTTCCCTTTTGTAAATGATTTTAGGGTCACTGAATTTTTATGTTTTTATATAATATTGTATTTACATTCCTCATACACATTTTCTTCTATATCGATAAAGTCATCATATTTATTATTTTAAGGGTAGTCCAATATTCTATCATACTGTTGTATTAGTGTAATATAGAAAGAAGTACAGAGAGAAGAATGAGCTTCTAAACAAGGCTGAATTCAAATTCCAGTTCCCCAAATGCTAGCAGTGTGACTAAAGGCAGTTAACCTTTCTCAGCCTTGGTCATTAGTAAAATACCAAAGTTTCAGGGTTGTTAAGAGTTAAATAAAGTGATATACATTGGGGTACCTTAGTGGCTCAGTCATTTAACCGTCTGCCTTTGGCTTAGGTCACGATCCCAGGGTCTAGCCGCACCATCAGCGGTGAGTCAGCTTCTCCCTCTCCGCCAGCTGGTCCCCCTGCTTATGCTCTCTCTCTGTCAAATAAATAAATAAAATCTTTTTTTAAAATGTTAAAAAGAAAACTTAAGGAAAAAAAGCGATATGTGCAAAATACCTGGCACATAGTAGGTGTCCAACAAAATAGCTGTTATTAATACCATAATTTTAACCTTTCTCCTATTTTTGGACATTTAAGATTGTTTCTTGGCAGATTCTTTGTGTTGGAGTCCAAGAATCATTACCCCCTTTTCAGGATCTTGATCTTTAGGTTTTAAATTCCTTATTTTGAAGTTTATCTAGGCTGATTAAACCTCAGGGCATTGATTCATAAGGGCTGATTAGGAAATCAAAATGCCAAACTGAGCAATGCATGTATCGGTTGCTTAGAATGCATTATCCTTAGTATTTTGCTGAAAGCACACTTACTGATTCTTGCTTTGTGAGTCTCTATTTTTAACGTTGTATTGTCCATTCCCCTTCAGGTTGTATTGATCATAAGTGATGTCACCACGGCCATGGACTATTTCAGAGTCCCACTGCCTGTACTGCCTATAGGAAGCATGAGACCTGGGGGAGGAATACACCCAACAGGCATAGCCTCCAAGGAGGGACCAGCAGACCAAATAGGAAAGTTCCAGGAGAATCAGTAAATAGGATTTCTTTCTAAGGGACAGGTGTAGTGTAATAAAAGGGATTTTGAGACAGACAGTTTTTAGGTTCAGGAGCAGGCCAAAGATAGAGTGATAAGAAGGTCCATCGTGGTGACATAGGAAGCATCCAGCAGCTAAAAGACAATGGGGGAAAAATTAAATATCTGGGAAAAGCAGAGGTCAGATTTACAAGGTTGGGGTTCAAGGTCAGACTCTAGTCCCAGCAGGAAGCCTAATCTGAAAACCAATAACCAGCTCTGAAGATTAGTCAGATAGACACACAACTCAAAGGAAAGCTATAGTCTTACCGTTCATGAATGTGCCCAGGGTCTTGGTGCATTCCCAGAATGGAAGGAAGAACCGTTCTAAATCCCTCTCACTTGTGCAGAGAGAGAAGGACCTTATGTCAAGGGTCAGCCTGGAGGCGTGGAAAGGTTTTAGTCATGAGCATGAACATGAACAAGGAAATGCGTCCATAATATGAATGGGATTGTGTAGTCAAACTGCAATGCAGAATCATGTTTCTGAGATTTCTTGTTGAAAATCAGTACCATCTGTATCAGTCAGGATCCAGGAAGCAGATGGCACCGTCAAACCAATTCATTAAGGAGCGTTTAATAAAGAGGTTATTTATAAAGACAAGATTGGGGGGGTGGGGAGAAGGGATGGTGTAGTGCCCCAAGGCTAGTAACAGTAGGGAGCAGTTTCCACACTTACCTTTGAAAGGGCAAGTGGAAGGAACGGTTGCTGAACCTTTGAGGGTGAACTTCGTTTGAGGGCAACATAACAGGAACAGTGATTTTGGCAAAGGGAAAAGTCAACCTATGGCAACATGGAAAGGAGGGAGCCAGGAAAATAAACATCCCTTCCTCACTCCCTCACCAACTTCCTACCAGTACCAGCACCACCCCTCCCATTCAGTGAACACAGATAGAAATCTGAGAGCAGGGAGCCCAGTGCAGCAGTCCATACAGGTCAGCCTCTCAGGGCACAGAGGAGGCAGCAGAATGAATCTGAAAGGAAAAATAATCTCTGGTGCGTAGATTCTCATTAAAATTAATCAAAGTGTCACTTTCCAGGCCCAAGTATTTTGGCTTTTTCATCCTTTTTTTTTTTTTTTGCCTCTGTCGTTACATTTTGGATTTTAGGCTTACCTTCTTTTGCGTGAATAGCCCTCTGTTCCACTAAAGTCACCCCTCCCAACCTCCCTGACTCCCCACCTTGGAAGAGTCAAAGTGTAATCACCTCTGAGCTGCTGTTTATTCCAATTAAAGCTACAGCTGCCCCAGGAACGGAAAGCTGGGTCCTATAAGAAGGATAAACATGGTTTCAACACAGTTGCCAGTAATTTAGGTAAAGTCCTACAGGCCTGTGAGGAAACCATCAGACCCCCAAAGCCAGCCCTCCCCCAACTGGAGAAAGTTCGCTTGCAGCAAACCTATCGGAGGAGGTTATCATCACTCGGACAAATAGGTGAAGGCTTCATTCAAATTTCCATCTGAGCAAAACTATCAGAAAATACTTAAACTTGCTAAATGGAAAGGTTACTCCATTGACCGTTTTCTGCTGCTTTTTTGGCTTTGATGGCTTTTTCAGTTTTTGTCCCTGGCAAAGTAAGAGACCTGGACTTTTTTGTAAGATAAATTTTGGTGCTGAAGGTTGATCGATAAAGAACAAGCTAAGTGTATTATTTGTGGTGTCTAAATGGGGTGGGAGCCCCCATATGTGGCGTGTCAATCAGGTGGAGGCCAGTGGCACAGGACTTGAAAGAATTTACCTGAGGCAGAAGAGAGGAGATGGAAGGTTATTGAACACACCGCAAGGGATTCCCAGGCAGAGAAGAGGATATCTGCATATAGGTAGTGGGACCAGGGCTGTTTTTAAAGGGGAAAGAAGGAGATATCTCGAGTTATGGGATGTTCCCTTTTTTGGTAACAGTGCCTGGTTGTAAGTAACCCATTGGTTAGTTAGGACCTACAGATATTTTGGCTCATCTGATGGGCTGGTCTGTATTTAGCTGGGGGAGGTAGGGTCACTGTGGGCCTTTCGATATTCCATTGCTCAAGCCTGTTTGCCTAAAAGTGGCCTCTACATTACTGACACATTAAAATTGCCTTCTACCAATACATCCTTTCATTAATATTAAAAATCAAGAGTTGAAAAAAAATTAAAAATAAAAATAAATAAATAAATGCCAACAATTGTAATTGTGGAGCAAGTAAAATGTAGAGTAAGTGTGATGTAAGTTCTTTTTGTCAATAGCCTATGTGCACAAAAGGTTATACAACTTTTGTAATTCTTTTCCTTTTTTCTGTTATGTTTGTTCTGATTATACTTACTGGAATGTAAAAATAAAAGTCAACAGCTGATGTTGAATGAGAATTTATTATTTTATTTTATTTTTTAAAATAAATCTCTCTCTTTTTAAAAAGATTTTATCTTATTCATTGTCAGAGAAAGAAAGAGAAAGTGCAAGAGAGCTCATAAGCAGGGGAGCAGCAGGCAGAGATAGAAGCAAGCTCCCTTGCTCAGCAGGGATCCTGATGCAGGACTTGATCCCAGGACCATGGGATCATGACCTGAGCAGACCCTTAACCAACTGAGCCACCCAAGCGGCCTGTTGAATGAGAATTTAAGAAAATCCTGGGTGCCTGTGTTAAGCATCTATCTTCCGCTCAGGTCATGATCCTAGGGTCCTGAGATCAAACCCCACATCGGGTTCCTTGCTAGGAGAGAAGCCTGCTTCTCCCTCTCCCATTCTCTGTGCTTGTGTTCCCTCTCTTGCTGTGTCTCTTTTTCTGTCAAATAAATAGAGTCTTTAATCAAAAAAACAAACAAACACCAAAACCCCTGAGATGTTTCTGATTCCTCTTGAACATTTTGAGTTGTTTGAATAAATCTCTAATAATTTTGATGTACAAAGATTTATATTCCAAAAACAGATTAGAAAAAGATAATCTTTAAGATACATTATTTCTGATGGTTTCAAGTTCCTGGGTAGGTTTTACAGTGCTCAGGAAAAGAATACATTTCTCAAATCATAAAGGCTTACAGTACTATTGAGTGAGAAAAAAAAATTTTTGTCTTTTAGTTTCTATACATAATTTTAAACTGTCTCTATTTAATTAGTCATATTTGGAATCAAAATTGTTAGACAGTTCATTGCTACATAAGCCTAGACTAGAAACTGAATGATATCTAGAAGAAATTATTCTATCTATTGACCAAAAACAGCACCATCACCCTTTCCATGCTGGCATTTAATTTCTTCCCTTTTATGCACTGGCAAAGAGGCAAAAGGGTATTTTGTTTGCCGATATTAATGTATGATTTGAGAAATATTCAAACTTCTTTTTATAGTATCTCCACATATTAATAAAAATCTTTAAAACTAGTAACAGATATTTTCATGTTTAAAAAGCATTAAATATTATGTCTTTTCCTGGGTGATTTTAAATTACAGTTTCCCTACGCACTCAAATATTTAGCACAAATAGCTCCATGGAGATGACAAAATGCAGCTCAAACACAATTCAATTCTTTTCTTCTCCAGTGTGTGTGATCTGTTTCCATGGAAATTTCATGTTGACCAGGAACTGTAAAAATACTATATGCAAACATATCTCAGAGGCAAACCTTTTTGGAGAATAATTGTGATTTAATTTGAGCCACTCCATTAAAATTGTTCAAATAATAGAAAAGGCTATTCTTCTCTGGCAGAGACTATTCTGCAATTTCCCTTAGCTCCATATATTAGTCTAATAGAGTTAGGGATTATAGGGACTTTAATTTGCCTTTTGATAAGAGTAAAATTAAATCTTAATGATTTAGATAAATTTGTTCATTCAAAAAAGATTAAGGTCTTAGTATGAGCCAGGTATTGTTGGGGTGCTGAAAGGAATACAAAGATGTATACCAACACAGTACTGGTGTGAAATGGAATGAGAACACACTCTGGGAGTAGAGAGGAGGAAGGGGAAGAGCAAGGAAATCTTGGATGAAAAGACATTTAAACTGAGTCTTGAACAATGAGAACGTGAGGAGGGGACCTTTCTAGTGAGGGAACCATCTGAGCAAAAGCTGAGGTCATGTTTGAGGAATGATGGTGAGAAATTCAGTTAGGTGGATGGGGACCTGGGGGAGATAAAATGAAAAGCTAGGCTGTGGCTAGGTTTTGTAGGGCCCTGAATACCACACTAATTCAGATATTATGGTCAACAGCAGCAGTGTTCAGGAAGGCAATAAACGTCTGGACTGTCAACAGTTGAGTACTAGGTGGTGAGACAGTGGGGGAAGGGAGCGGATCACTACTTTGAGAAGCATGGCAAAAAAAGGAGTAAGGAAGCAGTGGAGTAGCTTGAAGAACTAGCAGGTTTTTTTTGTTTGTTTGTTTGTTTGTTTGTTTGTTTTAAAGGTTATTTATTTGAGAGAGAGAGAGAGAGAGAGAGCATGAGAAGGGAGGTCAGAGGGAGAAGCAGATTCCCCGTGGAGCTGGGAGCCTGATAAAGAACTCAATCCCGAAACTCCGGGATCACGACCTCAGCCGAAGGCAGTGGCTCAACCAACTGAGCCACCCAGGCGCCCCAAGAACTAGCAGGTTTGAAAGAACAGTTTGAGGACACCTGGGTAACTCCATCAGTTACGCATCTGCTTTTGGCTCAGGTCATGAAGCCAGGGTCCTGGGATTGAGCCCCAGCTTGGGCTTCCTGCTCAGCTCAGTGGGAGTCTGCTCCTCCCTCTGCCCCTTCCCCTCACTTGTGTGAGCATGCTCTCTTTCTCTCTGTTGCAAAAATAAATAAAATCTTTTTTTAAAAAAACATCTTGAGAGCTGTGGTAGGTTTAAAATATGTCTACAACTTCTTTGATATTCCTTTCTCTGAGAGATGGAAACAGTTCTGCTCCTTTGAGTGTGGGCTGGACTTGGTTACTCACTTCTAGTGAACTGAATAAGGTAGAAGTGATGGTATGACACTTCTGAAACTAGGTCCTAAGTGGCACTGGGGCTTCCCTCTTGCCTTCTTGGATCACTCGCCCTGGGGGAAGGCAGCTGCCATGCTGGGAGGAAACTCAACCTTGGAAGTAGATTCTGTAGCCCCAAGACAAGCTCTTGGGGACATCGCGATTGCAGCCACAGGAGAGGCACAGAGCCAGAAGGACCACCAGCTAAACTGACCTTATATTCCTGACCTATAGAAACTGTGTTGCTTTAATCTGCTAAATTTTGAGGAAGTTTGTTATGCAACGATAACAAATATAAGAAGTGAGGGAATAAGGCAGTCTTGAACATGTTTGTGGGTTGAGAAGAAGAAGCCTTATAACAAATATAAGAAGTGAGGGAATAAGGCAGTCTTGAACATGTTTGTGGGTTGAGAAGAAGAAGCCAAAAGAGCCTGGGATCCAGCAGATTCTGCAGGAGAGAGGAAATAATGGTTATGTCAAATTCTGGAGGAAGGTTGTAGGGGAGAGAATCATCAGGGAAGAACGGAGAAGTTATTTATGGAAAGGAAGAGCAAGGATCAGAAAAAAATTCAGATGGGAAGGATGGAAGGTACAATCTCACCAGACCTCCTTGATTCTTGTACAGGAGGTTAGGTCACCTGCTGAGATGAGGGAGCCTCTGGGACCAGGAGCTCCAGGAGAGTAGGAAAAATTGGAAGAGTCGCTATGAGACACCACACAGAGAATCAGGTAAAGCAAAGAACATCATTCTCTTTAGGGATGCTTAGCACCCCAGGAGAGTAAGCTGAGAAAGCAGACAGTGGCATTTACCAGGATCAAGGAATGATAAGGCAGATGTGAAAGATCAAGTGGGCAAAGGATTCTGAGATGCCGACGTAATTGAAGTGGCTAGACCAGGAACAAGGGCGTGTGAAACTCTAAGGGGGTTAATAAACCGAGACCCTGAAAGGGTGGGTCTTCTATAGCAACCATCATCTGTACCACACATTTCACATTTAATTCAAAAACTAACCTCCTGATCATGGAACTTCTTGGGTGTGTATACCCAGTTGCCCCGGTGAGATCACCGGCTTAGGAGAGTGACCGCCGTTGCACGTTCTGCACTCTCTTAGCAACGAGTGATTGCCTCATAGGGCCTCACGTATTTGTTGACTCGCCGAATAAAATCATTCTAGCATTCTGCGTGTTTTCTCCTGAGTTGTTTCTTCCTTCACAATAAGCATCTGATTGAGGCTAAAGATCTGCTCCTTTTTAGATGGTTGAATGTGTTCCATCCTTGTCTCTAAGAGCCGGGGTTTCTGGATGCTTTTAAGAAGCGTTATATAATTATGAAAAGGGGGACAATACCTGGTTGGCTAAAAATAATAAGCCTAATTATGCCTCTGTGAAGCAACCTTGAAATAAACCTTGCATGATTTTGATCTGATAGAAATGGGAATAAAAGTGAAAAGGTTTAGAGGAAAAAGAGAGAGAGAGAGAGGTGAGCATTCTCTTGGGAAAAATGAGGGGACGCAGAGGCCTCTATTTAGAGGAATCTCACAGAAGCTTGGGTCTGGAGTGAGAGCTCCGAGCAGGGCATCTAGTTTTCAGAGATGACAGGTACAAATGGCTCCGAGTGGACATTTACGTATTCTTACCCAGTGCACTCTTCTCTCATTGCTTCTCTGGGAACATAGATTTGTTCACGTCTGGCAAATCTCTTAAGAAAACATTGAAAACAGCCTTCTAAACCCCAGACTAGGGTCACTGATTGCAATGCTATATCCGTGGTTCTTCACATTTTCACCCCCATCCCTCTATGTAGTATAGTCACACCCTAACCCACCTTTTCTTCAGTTCAGGTTCTTAAATATCAGTTAATGAATTGGTATTTTGAAATATTATATGGTGAGACAGACAAGAGTTTTGTTTCAGTTTTGATAGTCACAGTCACTACCTTTGTCGATGAGTCTGTGTAATTATTTGAATATTTTATTGCATCTTGTCCTTCTCTTATTAAAATGAAGAGAAACAGGGGCACCTGGGTGGCTCAGATGGTTAGGGGCTGGCTTCACCTCAGGTCATGATCCCGGGGTCCTGTAATGGAGCCCCAAGCGTCAGGCTCCCAGCTCCGCAGGGAGTCGGCTTCTCCCTCTCCTTCTGCCTGCTGCTCCCCCTGCTTGTGCTCTCTCTACTGAATAAATTTTTTTAAAAGCTTTATTTATTTATTTGAGAGAGAGAGAGAGAGAGAGGGAGAGAGGGAACACAAGCTGGGGGAGACGGAGAGGGAGAAGCAGGCTTTCCGCTGAGCAGGAAGCCAGATGCAGGGCTTGATTCCAGGACCCCAGGATCATGTCCTGAGCTGAAGGCAGACCCTTAACAACTGAGCCACACAGGTGCCCCTCTACTGAATACATTTTTTTTTTTTTTTAAATCTTTAAACTGAAGAGAAACAAAAATGAAAGTGTGGGTCCCAGTGAAACCAAGTTAAGGTTTCATACACTTAGTACAGTTAAGACAAAGATGGAAATCACTCAACTATCTAAAAGGAACAGAACTTAGGGGCACCTGGGTGGCTCAGTCATTTAAGCATCTGCCTTTGGCTCAGGTCATGATTCCAGGGTCCTGTGATGGAGCCCCACATCAAGCTCCCTGCTTGGTGGGGAGCCTGCTTCTCTCCTTCTCCCTCTGCTCCTCTGCCTGCTTGTGCTCTCTCTGTCAAATAAATTATAAAAAATCTTTAAAAAAATAAAGAAAATAAAGAAACCAAGGGTAATAGGCACTTTATAGTAACTTTTAAGTCTTAGATCATGTTAGTTCTACTTGCAGACGGTCAAAGATATTTGAGGACACATTGTTAGAAAGAGGGAACTGCCTCAATCACTCTGTGGCCCAGGAGGCCGCCTGAGCTGCTACAGAGGCTAAGGTGAGGGCCGGGCCAGCCGAACGTAGGCCTCCCACCCGGGTATCAGCTTCCACCCAAACAAAGCTCCTTTTCTGCTTTACATTACTGATTCTGAAAAGGATTTCTTTCAAAGAAAGAGTTCCCACAGTACACAAGTCTGAAAATCACTGCCTTAGCTGGATACAGTATTTATACAAGAATATTTAGTGGTTCAGGGACGCCTGGGTGGCTCAGTTGGTTAAGCAGCTGCCTTCGGCTCGGGTCATGATCCCAGCGTCCTGGGATCGAGTCCCACATCGGGCTCCTTGCTCTGCAGGGAGCCTGCTTCTCCCTCTGCCTCTGCCTGCCATTCTGTCTGCCTGTGCTCGCTCTCTCTCCCTCTCTCTCTGACGAATAAATAAATAAAATCTTAAAAAAAAAAAAAAAAAGAATATTTAGTGGTTCAAAACTTTGGAGGGACTATTTGGCAATATCTGTTAAAACCCAAACAGTCATACTGTTGGACTCAGCAATTTTACCTCCAGCAATTGATCCTTTGTAAATAATCATTCAAGAGCCCAAAGATCTATAGACACAGGAAACTTATTGCAACATCATTTATAATAGCAAAAGATTGAAAACAATGCAGGTATCTATAAATGTGGAATTGGTTAGTATAATGTTATTCACGTATTGAGATACTACACAGTCTTTTAAAAGAATGACACGGAAAGTTGTCCAAGATACACTGGTAAGTGGAAAAAGTATTATAAAACAGTATGATCCCTGGGTGCCTGGGTGGTTCAGTGCATTAAGCATCTGCCTTCAGCCCATGTCACGATCCCAGGGACCTGGGATCAAGCCCTGCATTGGGGAGTCCGCTTCTCCCTCTCCCTCTGCCTGCTGCTCTGACTACTTGTGCTCTCTCTCTCTCAAATAAATAAATAAAATCTAAAAAAAAAAAAAAAAAAAAAAAGACCTCTAAAGACATTCCACTAGGAAACAATGGTTTTACTTGCCTCCTTCTAATTAGAAAGATTCCTGTCTTATTCTACTTATTCTACGTACTGTTGATCCCCAGAGAGATTACAATTGTGAGACTGGACTGCCTAAGGAACACTCATCATCTGGAAAGCAACTTAAAGCCTATGCTGTCATCAACAGGGCTGAGGCAAATTCAGTGTCACAAAGGAACAGGCTTTACTGGGAAAGTGGCAAGCCACAAGTCTGCAAGAGAAGGCACAGGGGATACACTGGGAGCAGGGTGCTCTGTTGGACGTGTCATAAGGGAGCATTCCAGAGAAGGGATACCTTCTCCCTTTTGCTCTCTCCATGACCAAAGCTGTGAACATTCTTGTCAGTGGGGTCCACACAGACTCTTTGGTATCAGGCTGTCAGGGTTTAGATGTCAACTGTCAGGAGTTATCTGAGGGAACCAGCCGCCTGTGTCCGGACTCTGGGGGTGGGGATGGATGGGGGTGGGGGGTTGTCTTTGGGAGGTTACAGCCTCTTCTGCTGGGAAGGAAAAAGCCACTGGTGCTGTGGGAAGCTGAGTTTGGAAGAAACAGGGAAGGGAGACCATTGGTCACAGCTGGTTCATTGTCCAGGAAACCCAGAGGGATCTCCTGGGATCATCTGCAGACTAGTCTCCGCTGGCATTGGTTAGTAGCGTCGTCATCTTTTTATATAAAAAAACGGAAACTTTAGGATTCTGTTTTTATAAAAAATGTTGAGGTGCTTGCTTCTGCCACAATTATTTGTAATCCCAAGGACCTTATGTAGGCCTTCCATTTTGTGCCAATCTAAACAAAATTTAAATATTTTAACAGTTGGCATTTAGTTAAGAATTTTAAACATTCAGTGCCCTTCTGGCTTTGGCTATGAATGGGCCTCTTTGGACTTTTGTCGTTTACATGTTGCCACCTGCCGGAGAAGAGAAGGAGTGCAACTGAATGCTTTGCATGGAAATCATATTTGCCCTCAAAGAAGTCGCCCCTTATTGCCCCAGGTGAAGGCAGAGGAATGCATGTGGTTGGACTCCGGGAGAAGGAGGTTCTCTGACCTTTCAGTTCCTGAGAATGTCCTGCAACTGCCTCCATCCGTTTATCTCAAGAGAATGGAAGGTGTTGGAGTGGGCTACTACTAAGGTGAGCCAGGAAAACATCAGGGAAATTCACCTACGGGTTCTGAGAGCCAAGAGAAGTGCCAGTGGTAATATTATTGGCTGCTTCAATACCTATAGTTTTGGGGATCAGAGCAGCTTTGATATGTTTCTATACTCTGTGGGCAGGTTAGGTTTACTTATTTAGGCTTGTGTCAGATGACTTTGGAATAAAAATTACAGAAAGCTCTTGTCAATCACGTTCTTTATATATAAACTCATTCACCACAGACCACTAAAATTTTTCACGGTTCCACGAAAGTATTTAACTTTATTGTTTGTTTTAAGAATGTTACTAGGTGAAATTACTTCTCAAATCTGCCGACTTCCTCACAGAGCTCCAATTCAGGTAAGTAGGCTCTCCCATGGACCTCCCCCCCCATCTCTGCCCCATCCTACCCCTACTCTCAACCTCCCATCCTGACAGAGCTCTGCTTCCAGTTGTGCCAACTTCCAATCCATTCTCTCCCTGCAACTAGAATGATCATTATAATATACAGATCTCAGCATACTACTGCTCTTCTTTAAAATCCTTCAATGGTAGGGGTGCCTGGCTGGCTCAGTCGGTAGAACATGCACTCTTGACCTCAGAGTTATGAGTTCAAGCCCCTTAATTGGGTATAATGATTACTTAAAAATAAAATATTCAAATTAATTAATTAATGAAATTAAATCAGTGAAGTCCTTCAATGGGTTTTGAAGTCCAGGCTCTTTAATAAACTTAGGGGCCGTGGAGGGGCTGGCCTCCCCTCTTCTTTTAACTCAGCCCTATCCCTTTCAGATCTAGCCAGGAACTACCTCCATTTCCCAAGACCTAGACTTTCTCTTACTTCTGGACATTCACGCACCCACCCCCGTCACTGCAGTCTCTTTGAACAACAGTCTGACTTTTACCCAGTCTTTAGGCAGAGCACGGGCACACTCTGGGAGGAACAATGTCCTTGTCCCCATTCCCTTTACACCATAGGCTTTCTGAGGGCAGAGACTGGGTCTTGTTTACCTTGGTATCCCCAGTGCCTGGTACCATCACTGGCACATAATATGTGTTCAAAAAATAAATGCCCATGTGAATAAATGAAACAGTATACTTGAGAAAATTTTAATTCCTGAAAAAAAACACGTATGCTATCAATTTTATGGACCTAATTAGAATCAAAGACTTTAAAACTAGGTTTTCGGGTAAAGGAGAAATTCACAATTTACTCTCACAATTTTATTTTGAAAAGTACTAACGCAAAAATAAAGTTAAACAAAACTAAAATGTTCCTCTGAATTCATTATAAATGAAATAAAACTCATGAGAATCATTCAAATCTTTTTTTGTTAGACCGGACCTTCTCAATAGAATATATTACTTAATAATGAGATTTTTACAAGAGCAAAATACTATTTATGAAAAATAAGTGTGACTGATTAAATTTGACCATATTTAAATAAATCTAACTAAGAATATTCTTTCCCACTAAAGAAGCAGTGAAAATATTTTGAATAAAGGATAGGAGAAAAATTTTTAGAATACTTTTTCCTCTTAAGAAGCCAAAAAGCAGGGCAAATATAAATTCTGGGCTTGCAATTCAAATTCCAGAGAGGCTTGGGGCATCTGGGTGGCTCAGTTGGTTAAGCGTCTGCCTTTGGTTTAGGTCATGATGCCAGGGTCCTGGGATCGAGTCCTGAATCGGGCTCCCTGCTCAGCAGGAGCTGAGCTCATGCTCATGTTCTCTCTCTCTCTCTCTCTCTCTCTCTGTCAAATAAATAAAAATCTTTATTTAAAAAAACAAAACAAAACAGCGGGCGCCCGGGTGGCTCAGTATGTTAAAGCTTCTACCTTCGGCTCAGGTCATAGTCCCAGGGTCCTGGGATCGAGCCCCGCATCAGGTTCTCTGCTCAGCGGGGAGGCTGCGGGGCTCCAGCTCACCCTGTGAAGCCAGACCCCTACTCTGTTCATTGGCATTTCTCAAGCACCCTAAGGTCACAGCCTGCTTTTGTGAGGTGGAGATTATGACTCTAAGTAGTGAATGGTAAGGATTTCATATTCTGTCTGCAAATCATAATGAGATCTCATGGTACAAGGTATAAAACAATTTGTTCTCAAATATTGCTTTGCCACCTCCACTGTTCATTAACTTAATTTTGTGGGAGTTTCTTGATGGAAGACAATCAAACACATTTATGTGTGAGTCACAAATACGACTCCACTGATTCTTTGGAAAATAGAATTCTATTGTTAAGATAAAAATAAAGAGTCATCGCCTTTCTTAGTTTTCCAGAAATAAACATGTTCTCCAAGAAGAGGAGAAGACAAAAGCAGACAGATAAAGATACGTCGCGGTATTCTCCTAACAGGGACTTCCCTTCATCTACGAGAACATTAGTGTGGTAGGCTGAATGATGGCCCCTAAAGACATCAGGTCTTTCCCTGCAACCTGCAGATGTCGCCTTATCTGGGAGAAAGGTCTTTGCAGATATGAGGTTTTTCAGATCGGGAGATTATCTTGGATTATCTGGTGGGCCCCGAAAGCTGTCATGTACCTCCTCACAAGAGAGATGGATACAGATTTGTTGTAGGCACAGAGGAGAAGGTGATGTAAAGACAGAAGCAGTGATTGGAGTGATAGCCTCACAAGCAAGGAGGGCCAGCAGCCTCCAGAAGTCGGAAGGGGTAAGAAATGAAGTCTCCTGACAGAGCCTGTAGAGGGAGAAGGCCCAGCTGACCCCTTGATTTGGGCCCAGTGACACTGATCTCCTACTCCCAGCCTCCAGAACTGTGAGAAAATATATTTGTGTTATTTGAAACCACCCAGTTTGTGGTCATTTGTTACCCAGGGCACTAGTATGACGAGGGTCTCATTAACATGCATTATAATGAGCTTAGGGGGCAAAATGTTTATTTTAGTAGATTGATTGCAATCTTGAGGATTGAGGATTTGTTCAACAAATATTAAATCAAACACTTACTACATACCACTAGAATATAAGCTCCATTGGGCAGAGATTTTTCAGTTTTGTTCACTGCTATATCCTTATCATCTAGCAGAGGCTTGGTAAGTTTTTGAGAGATGTTTGCTAACCACTCCTCTAGGCCCTGGGATATAGCAGTGAACAAAACAGATGATGTCTCTGTACTTGTGGAGCTTCCACTGGTGTGGAGGAAAGATAATAAATAAGCAAATAAGTATATTACATAATACCTAGTAATGATAAATGCTACAAGGGCAAAGCAGAATAAAGGGGTAGAGAGAGACTGGGATTGTGAGGTAGTGCCGTTTTAGATATGGGAGTTAGGAAGGCTTCCCAGAGGAGGTGACATTTGAACAAGGGTGTGAATGAGGTGAAAGAGCAACTCTGGTGACTGAGGAAAAAATATTCTAGGCAGAGGGAAAGTTATGTGCAAAGGTCCTATGATGGGAGAGGGCTTGGTGTATAAGAAGAACTGGAGGAACAACCAAGAGGCCAGTGTGGCTTTGGAGTAGAATGTGTGTAACAGCGGAACTGTGGGAAATTAGACCAGAGATGGGCAAGGCAGGAGCAAGATCATAAGGGACCTTTTTTTGGTTAGGACTTGGCTGAAATAGAAGGGGAAAAAATACACCAAGTTTCTACAAAGAATTTATAAGTGATCCCAAATTTTCTGAACTTCATTTAGCTAAAAGAAACAGGGAGATTTTAGATATCTACCTTTCTCCTCACTCTTTTTGTCTTCCGAGCTCTCAATTTTTAGTGTGCTGTTCAGTTTTACGAATGGATAGAGAGTTTAGGTTGTTTCTTCTAGTAGGAGTGGAGCTTGGACTTACTAACGCTTGTAGTGGTGTTGTCTTTAAATGAGTAGTACTGTTGTTCATCATGAGACGTTAAAGATGCATGAGAGATTCTGCTCAGCCCATGCTTGCTCACTTTGTTTAGAGATTATTTAGGAAGACAGGAACTAGAAAAGACTTGCTCTGTGGGATAATTTGTTTCCAGAATTCATTGCGAATAGAACATATGGTTACTTGCAAAGAAAGGTGTGAAATGACTTCCTTTATATAGAAAACACTACTATGCACAAGACTTTTCTCTGTGGCCAGGCCAATGGAAATAAAACATTTTTATTTCCATTATTCAGCGCATTTTTTTTAAAGAAACCCTAATGATACAATTTTTTTTTATCTACCCAGATTATTAATGGCAGTCCTGACAAGAGTTAATATCTGTTTCTAAGAATCCAACATTTCTGCTTTAGTGGATATATGTATTCCTTTTCTAAAGATTGAATTTTACAAGATCACTCTCTAAAAATCATTTGGACTTAGGGGGAAAATGGATCTGGTGCAAACTTTTAAAATTCTATGCAATGCTATAACCAGAACACTAATGAAAACAATAAGAATTCTGATAAAAAAAAATATTAGCACATCCATCCTGCAGATGCAGCTGCACCCACCTGCATGCCCTGTCAGGTTTGTTTTGTTTTTTTTTTTAAGATTTTATTTATTTATTTGTCAGAAAGAGAGAGAGAGAGTACAAGCAGGGGAGTGGCAGGCAGAGGGAGAAGCAGGCTCTCTGCTGAGCAAGGAGTCTGACGTGGGACTCAACCCCAGGACCCCGGGATCATGACCTGAGCTGAAGGCAGACACTTAACTGACTGAGCCACCCAGGCATCCCTACCCTGTCACCTTTTGCAGCACCAATCCCTAGGGCTCGCATGGCCTCCTCTGGGATATACATGATGAAATGATGAAATTAAAGATCTTCATTGGAGGCAACAACTCTTCTGGAATTAAATGAATTATATGTAGGCCCAGCTTCTTCAGCTGCCCTTTGGTCGCCTTGTCCAGGACAGTTTAACATTGAGGGAAGATTGGCAGTTCTTAAGGCCACTGAAGTGCCACTACTCGTATTAAAGAAAGGCATTTCTGTAAGATTTTGAGTTTTTCCCTTAAGACTTTCATGAGCTGCTTCAAAATATGAATATGCTGTGAAAAACAGTGTATAATTCAATGGGACATCCATGTCATGCTGTTCTTTTTTCCCTATCTTCCAATTGCATGTAAGCTAATGACTGTCACAGAAACACATGTCGGAGAAGGATGAATTGTAGTTAGTAAGTTGGGCAGGGGAAGACTTCCTATAGTAATGGTCCTGTTGTTTAGTCTTCTCACTGGAGCTTTAAAGAACACCAAAAATGGAAATACTGAGTGGGTCTCTCAGGCATTGCATCTGGAAGCATGCAAATAGAAGCTCAACTACAATGGCTTCACCAAATAGGGATGGTGGCAAGATGGCTTCTCCACTGTCAAGCATCATGTCCAGGAGTCAGGCAGGAAGAAGAGGGGAAAGGCAATGGGTATGTTCCCAGAAGCTCCACCAATTCACTGTTTATATAATTAAGAATTGGCCAGAACCATGTTATTATAGGGTATCCACAACTACCAGAGAGGCTGAGAGTTCATTATTTTAATTGGACACTCTGTGCCTAGAATAGGATTGTATTCTGTGAATAAAAACAACGGCTAGGGGCGCCTGGGTGGCTCAGTGGGTTAAGTCTCTGCCTTCGGCTCAGGTCATGATCTCAGGGTCCTGGGATCGAGCCCCACATCGGGCTCTCTGCTCAGCGGGGAGCCTGCTTCCCTTCCTCTCTCTCTGCCTGCCTGTCTGCCTACTTGTGATCTCTGCCTGTCAAATAAATAAATAAAATCTTTAAAACAAACAAACAAACAAACAAACAAAAACAACGGCTATTGGGCAATCCACTTGCAAGGTCTGCCACACTGGCATACTATGTAACTTAAGGACGCTAATCACAAATCTGATATTTATTGAACTCTGTAATTTCTTAGGACGACTTAGGGTAGAAGCTCGTAGGAAACATTAATGCTTCTCTGGGGCAACGTTAAAGAACAACACTTCAAAAATTACTGGAATACATTATCCAGGCCCTCTTAAATAATGTTACTAAGGGACTTAGAATAGCACCACCAGAATTACTCTAGGAATGTAATACAACTTTAAATTAAGACTCAAAATGACAAACACAAAAACTTGTATCATTTGCATTCTCCCCACAACTCTTTATTTATGAACTGTATTAAGCTGAATCAAAATACAGAAGACACATAAATCAAATTTAACTTTCAGCCAGAATAGAACTGCTGATATGCTCTCAGGGTAAAATTTATTAATCCCTGAAAACATGCTATAAAATGAACTTGTAAAATATAACTTTGTTATAGCATATTCCCTTAAAAAAATACATTTGATTTTAGGAGAGCTGGGTTTGAGTGCCAGTTGGTGACCACAGGGGACATAGTACTGACCCAGGATGCACTCCCACATTCTTACATTCCAGTAGGACCCAGTCTTACTCAAGCATCATCTTGCCCCACCAAGCCCTGGCATTTTAGGAGTGGCTGACCCCATCCCCAGCACCATGAGTAATCCCCCTTCCCTTGCCAAGTAGTTTGGTCAGAAATGGGTGTTAGTTGGTATAACTTAGGATTTCTATTATTAGTGGCCAAAAATATTCTAATTAATAACATGAATGCTGAACAAATTACTTAACTGCTTAGCATCCTGATGTTTAGTCTATAAAATGGGGGTGATATTGTCTTCCCTATCTATCCAACATAATCACTGTAAAAGTGCTATTTCATTTTATAAAATAGACTATATCTAGAAGGGGGTGTTATGTGAAAATAAATAAAATTAGACCGAGTAGCTTGGGGCATTTCCTAAAAAGTATCAGATTATTGTTGGGTTTAAAAATTATAGAAACTATATTGAAAAACAACTATTTTAGGGGCACCTGGGTCGCTCAGTTGGTTGACCATCTGACTCTTGGTTTTGGCTCTGGTCATGATCTGAGGGTTGTGAAATCGAGCCTGCATAGTGGCCCTGTGCTGGGTGTGGAGCCTGCTGAAGATTCTCCCTCGGCCCCTCCCCCCCAAACAAAACAAAAAACCCCCCACAACTATTGCAAATATATGCATTAAATGAATGTCAGGTACTTTAAGTTAGTACCCCTGTGAATGGTTGCTTTGATTTATTCATCCAATCAATGTTTATTGGACACCTGCTGTGTACCAGTCACTATAGTAGGTGTTGGGGGTACAGTAATTGGGCAACTGGTCTCGGTCACCACCCCTCGGGAGCTGTAGCTGCCAGTGATGCCACAGTGTCTGGAACACTTGGGGCACAATGGACTCATCTCAGAGGCAGCGTCTGAGTAAGGCAGGAACACCTGTCTCATAGGCTTTTTTTGCTAAGTCAGTGCCAAACATTATAATCACCCATCTTATTCACTAGATTTATTATCAAATTCCTTTGATCAGTTTTTAAGAAAAGTAACCAGTTCTCAAAGAAGAAATATTTGGCACTATTGTGATACTCAAAAGAATATACCCTGGAGGACATCTGGGTGGCTCAGTTGGTTGAGCAACCAACTCTTAGCTTTGGCTCCGGTCTTAAGCTCATGGGTCATGGGATTGAGCCCCGTGCCTGCTCCGTGCTCAGTGGGGAGTCTGCTTGAGATTCTCTCTTTCTGCCCCATCCCCCACTCTCCCTCTCTTTCTCTCAAATAAATAAATCAATAAATCTTCAAAAAAGAAAAGAATATACCCTGAGCTCAGAAAGCAATTTCAATCCAGAAAGATGGTTCTAAGTATGTTTTGATCTCCCATGGCTCAGAATATATTGAGAACCATTCTTCTGAAGGCGCCATCACCACTTATCTAAGTGCATGTTGAAGTTCTACTGAGAAACTCCCATTATTTTTTCAGTCGGCGTGTACAAACCTGGCATTACTTACCATGAGCAGGCTTCGGGTGTGGTGGTGACTATACTGGGCTCCTGTTATCCTATCACCGTCAGTGCGAAACATTCATTTTAAACACCTAGGAAACAGGAAAATTAACCATGCCTTAAAATCAGGGAAAAGACCAGCAGTCTTGGAAATGTAATACTAAGTCTCAGATTCTATTTAGAAGTAACTGTAGGGAAAGAAGATTTTTATGAGTAATTGATATTAAACAGCTTAAATTATGGGTCTGTATTTTTCACATGAAAGCAATTATGCCTTTCACGTCTTCTTGTTTGAAAGAATCAAAGCTCACATTTGTCAGATGAAATTGCTGCCTAAATTATCGAAGATGATTTTTCACATTCTTTTGTGGAAATCAAATTTGGTAAGGTCTTAGAATTAATTTAGAAATGACAGTGGTATGTGTTTTCTTCCAGGAGAGCATTGCTAATTGCAGTTGAAGCATTAAATGTCCTCCTGAAAACACTCAAGCTAATGAGGTAACAAAAGCCCGGAGGACAAAAATTAAGCAAAGCAAGTTAGTTCTTGAAATGAGACTCTTGAAACCCCAACTTGAGAAAATAGAGAAGCAAGAGAAGAAATTAGAAAGAGAAAAAAATGACAGAATAGGAGGCACTTATGAAAGGAAATATTTGTTAAATTATCTATTTGGCTTTTTCAATTACATGCATTGCATAGATTATATTGTGGTTTTGAAGTTGTAAAATGTGTGGAGGGGGTGGTGTCCAGGTGGTTCCACGGTTCAGCGTCTTGATTTTGGCTCAGGTCATGATCTCAGGGTCATGAGGTGGAGCCCAAGTCGGGCTCTGTGGTTGTAGAGCCTGCTGAAGATTCTCTCTCTTCCTCTCCCTCTACCCACCCCTACCATGCACACTCTCTTGCTCTCTCTCTCTGTGTCTCTAAAAAAATAAATAAATAAATAAATAAAAATAAAATAATAACAATAATAATAATAACAGAAGTTGTAAAATGCATTCTCTTGCTGCTTTAAGATGTGAAAAAGAGGGGCGCTCAGCTGGCTCAGTCAGTAGAGCACTCAACCTTGAGTTTGTAAATTCAAGCCTCGCATTGGGTGTAGAGATTATTTAAAAAGAAAAAAAAGATCTTTTTTTAAAAAGTGTAAAAAAGAGGGACACCTGGGTGGCTCAATGGGTTAAGCCTCTGCCTTCAGCTCGGGTCATGATCTCAGGATCCTGGGATGGAGCCCCACATCAGGCTATTTGCTCGGCAGGGAGCCTGCTTCCCTCTTTCTCTCTCTGCCTACCTCTCTGCCTACTTGTGATCTCTGTCTGTCAAATAAATAAATAAAATCTTTTAAAAAATTTTAAAAAAAAGTGTAAAAAAGAAAGACCTCCCCTTACCTGTGTCTTAGGTGTGCAGGATTGTAAACCCAGATGTTTACCCATCGGATCCCAGAGAAGGCTGCTCAGAATGGAGGCACGGGCGTCCTTGGAAGGGTCAGTCGCTCTGGGCTCCACTGTCTGTGGGCCAGGGAAGTGCAGGCCCAGCGCTGCTAGACATTTCAGATATTCAGAGGACGCTGTTTGGGCTCCCCCCAAAACCAGCCCTGAGACAGGGATTTGGGAGCAAGGGTTTATTTGGGAGGGGGTTACAGGAACTGATGGAGAAGTGGGGAAGCCTTGCAGCCCCAGCCATCTGGCAATCACCGGAAAGAGGGACTGGGGAAATTGCCTCATCTTGTCAAAGGAACTGTTTGGAGGTTTCATTCATTAACAGTACAGGTACTGAAGCCTTCTTAGTAATTGTTTGCAGACAATGGAAAAAGTTTTCTGAATGTGCCCTGAACCCAGGATTTAAGGTAGGCTCTTTTTCTTTTAGGCATAGGATGCAGTATTCGGGAAATTAGAGCATTATTGTATCTGGAATGCATGACAAGAGTAAGTTCTGGAAGACACGGAGGGGGAAAGATAAATTATTACTCCTGAGGGAAAAGGACAAAAATACTTAAAAATGAGGTTCGCAGGACACCGGGGTGGCTCAGTCGTTAAGCATCTGCCTTCCACTCAGGTCATGATCCCAGGGTCCTGGGATCAAGCCCCACATTGGGAATCCTGCTTCTCCCTCTCCCACACCTCCTGCTTGTGTTCCCTCTCTCGCTGTGTCTCTCTGCCAAATAAATAAATAAAATCTTTAAAAATAAAATGAAATGTGAAATACTTATTATATAATTTTTTAAAATGAGGTCTACAGCTGGCTAGTTAGCTCAGTTGGGGAGAATGTGACTGAAACTGCCAACATTGTGGTTTTGATCCCGTCCCCAAACAGACCAAGAAAGGCATTAGTTCTGGTGTTTAATAAAAATTAATTTAAAAAAATAATAAAGTGAGGTATGAATAGTACAGCAGAATTGGTTTGGGGGGGCAGTTGGTAATACCTGACCACAAACTAACTGTAAACAAGAAATACAATGCTGCTTTCCTTTTAAGTGTGAAGTTTAAAATGGTCTGATCCTCTAGCTCCTTTGGAGAGCCGGCAGTAATTCCTGTATGCAGGACAGGGTACTGTGCTACCTATGTGCCCTTTGCCCTCCTTGGCTTCCTTTTCGACTGCATCTTGATTTACACACCTGCCCCCAAAGGTACATGTTCTGCTTGCCTCTGTCTCTGAGTTGCAAAATAATTTCTTTTAGGATTTTATTTATTTATTTGAGAGAGAGAGAGAGAGCAGAAGCAGGAGGAGAGGCAGAGGAAGAAGGAACAGAAAACTTGGTGCTGAGCAGGGAGAGCACAACATGGGGCTCGATCCCAGGACCCCGAGATCATGACTTGAGCCAAAGCCAGGCATTTAGCTGACTGAGCCACCCAGGCGCCCCGCAAAATAATTCTTAAAAGTGAATGAAGAAAAAAGTAATGAAGATGGATGTTGTTAAGTAATAAAATTCAATCAGGTAGGTTTGAAGATGTAATTGGCTTTATTAAATGATTCATGAATTGGGCAGCATCCCATCAAGCAAATTGAGAGGCACTCCAAGGAGTTACACAAAATGGAAGGTTTTTCTAGAAAGAGCATGGGGGCAAGAAAGTTATTAGGAGAAGAAAAGAACTAGGAGAGGGTGCTCTTTAGGGAGGAAAACAAGGTGTTTTATCAAGCAGATGACTTCATCTTCTTTGGGGGAGGGAGGAGCCCAAGAGGCAGACTCATCCACAGGGACTGAAATATTCCTGGCCAACAGGTTCAGACTGTATTTCTGAGGGAGGCTGAAATTAAAATTCGATTACATATTAAGCATCAGTTTGGGAACTCAGTCTAAGTAACACCATTTAGGGCCTGTGGGGTTTTTTAAAACAATATAAAATGCTGACATAAATGAATCAGTGAGCCCAGGTCACTTTATACAGACAGTATATGGAAGCTCCCCTCGTCACTGTTTATCTCTCAAAAACACTCTTTCCTCGGCCGCCAGGACACCAAGGCTACTCCTTCTCAGCGTCCTTTGCTGGCCCCTTACCCTCTCCTCAACTTCTCATCACTGGTAGCTCAGGACTCAGTCTTCTGACCTCTTCTCTCTACACATGTTCTTTATATGCTCTTATCCAGGTGTATGACTTTCAATATTCGTGTCTACTTCAATGACTCCCAAACTGAGTATCTCTAGCCCAGACCTCTGTTCTGAATTCCAGAATCATATATCCAAATGCTAATTCAAAATCTCTCTTTGGCTTTCTCTAATGAGCATCTCACAATTTGCATATCCAAACTAGAGCTTTGATGCCTACCCATGCCCATCTTAGTTTCTGTTCCCCAAGAGCAGACTCTGAAACAGGGAGCTGGAACAGTAGTTACCTTGGGGAGTAACTTGGGGAGTTACCAAATGCCATTTGTGCCTTATCCCACCTTCCCTTGGCCTACTTCTGAGTTTACTTGCAGCTCGGCAAACAGTTCACCCTTATCCCTCTGCTTCCCTGCCTTGCTGGGGACTCCCCCATTGCTGGGAGCAAGTCTGGGGAACTTTGCTTAGACTTTCTGGAGTAGCCTTCCGCATAAGTTAGCTTTTCCCCAAGTTAGTGTCTCCCCAAGTACCAGGGGAGATGGGGAGATTGTGTGAAAAAACATCTAAGCTTTCCTCCCTTCCCATGTGCCTGCTCCTGTGCAAAAGGACCCTAATGTCCCTTCCAATAAGAAGTGGGATTTATCACTTCACCCTTTGAATCAGGCCCTGCATTGTGACTTGCTTTGACAAAGAATGCGGTAGAAGTGACAGTGTGGGACTTCTGACCCCAGGCCCCAGGATGCTTTGTGGCTTCTACTTTTGCCCTCCTTAGGATTCAGCTCTGAGACTGCCTTGTAGAGCCCCCAGTCTATGCTAGGGGAGGATGAGAAGGCTGGGGGAGTAGATGAGCCCTTCCATCTGAAGCCTCTTAAATCAACCAGCTGACAACTAGCATCTACCATGTACCAGCAGAGGTTATCTCAAACCATTCAGCACCAGTCCAGCTGCCAGATGATTGTAGCCACTAAGTGACGTGGGCAAGGCCAGCAGAAGGGTCACCCAGCAGAGTCCAGGCCAAACTGCTGACCCACAGAATCGTGAGCAAAAATAATAGTTGTCTGAAGCCACTACCTTTTGATTATAGTTGTAATAATAGAAATAATAGTTGGTTATGCAGCGAAAGCTAACTTACACGGAAGGCTACTCCAGAAAGTCTAAGCAAAGTTCCCCAGCCCTTCAGCTTGGCTGAACAAGTCTCCCAGCAATGGGGGAGTCCCCGCAAGGCAGGGAAGCAGAGGGATGAGGGTGAACTGTTTGCTGAGCTGCAAGTAAACTCAGAAGTGGGGCCAAGGGAAGGTGGGATAAGGCACAAATGGCATTTGGTAACTCCCCAAACCCATTTCTTCCCAAATCTTTTCTTTCTTTCTTTCTTTTTTTTTTTTTTTTTTAAGATTTTATTTATTTATTTGAGAGAGAAAGAATGAGAGAGAGAGAGAGGAGGGTCAGAGAGAGACGCAGACTCCCTGCTGAGCAGGGAGTCCTGATGTGGGACTCCATCCTGTGACTCCAGGATCATGACCTGAGCCAAAGCCAGTTGCTTAATCATCTGAGCCACCCAGGCACCCCCCCACCCAAATCTTTTCTAATCCAGTGAGTGCTAATTCCATTCTCTTCTTGTTCAAGGTAGAAACTCCATCCCTACACTTATCAATTTATTTCACACTCTACAGTAAAATCCTTCTAGTGTTATCTTTAAAATATGCCCAGAATCCAAATATTTCTCATTATCTCCCTCATGACAACTTCTAGTTGAAGTCCTCATCATCTCTCAGTTGGATTGTGGCCAGAGCCAGAATGACCATTTAAAGATGAGCCTGGAGCAGGGAGGGACAGTCCCAGGCTGACTCTTTCTAGGGCCCAAGTCCCTGAACCTTCCAATCAACATTTTCCCTCCCTCTGGGTATACATGTGGGTTTTGCCCACTATGGCTATAAATTATTGTTCTCTAGTAAATCACCCCAGGTTCTGGGAGGACCTTTCTCAGATTGTACATAATTAAAAAGTTATGTGGAAAAAAACTTTGTCTAAAAGCTGTATTGGCAAACTGCCTCACGGGGTGCTGGGAGAGCAGAAGGGAACCTGCCCCAGAAGGAGCCTCAGGGTGGGGATGGGTCAGGACTAACATCCGGTGGCCAAGTGTTCTTTTCCAGGAAAGCAAACACTAGCGGATGCAGAAGCCTCTCTCTCCTCAGAGGCCAACTGCCCACGCTCTGAAAAGGGTGTGTGTGTGTGTGTGTGTGTGTGTGTGTGTGTGTGTGTGTGTTCAGACATTTGAAGATGAGCAGATCTTACTGCAGTGGAAACCAGGTGGTAAAAGCGAAACATTATGTACTATATTCTGTACAGACAAGGCAGAACAACTGATTACTCCTTTGATTGGTCTCTGGGTCTCATGCTGTCCTGAAAATTCCACCGTATCATTATCTCCTCTCAAAGGGGAGGTGTGTGTGGTGGGGGTGGGATAGGGAGAAAGAACTAAATTAGGCTTACCTGAAGAATTCTGGCAAGTGTCTATAGTTTACCTCCTTACTGGGAAAACACACAAAGAGAGCCCCTGGCAATGTTTAAGAGGTTCTTTCCCAACTAAAGGAGAGCGGGATATGGAAAATTAGGCCTTAAACTCTACTCTTTTGGATCCATAAATGCTGGTTCTCCTTCAGTTCTTCTCTCCCTTATTTCCCAAAGTCCCTCCTTGAACCTCTCCCTATTTTCTGTCCCTTCTTCCCCACTACGCCTTCCGTTACCACTACCAGGGGTAACCAATACTCCCAACAAAAATAATGCAACCCTTACCCCCTTCTTTCTTCTGTCTTGCAAATGTTGCATCCTTGAGCTTCTACTGAAAATCAGCATCTTTTCCTAAGCCCTTAATCCCAGTTCTGCTGGCTCTGCAAAAAGGAAAGGGAAGCTGAAGCTTTGCTTGCTTCTCCCACCCCCACCTCTTGAGGAGTGATAAGCTCTGGATCCTAGGGGGCCAGTGAGACCTCCACTCCTGCTGGCTTCCTTCCAGAGCATAACACCAAACACACCTCCACAGCGAAGGAAACGTGTTCTTCAGAAGCCCTGCATCTCTTCTACACAAAGAATCTTACTCCTATTCACACAATCTCTCACCTCATTATCTTATATTTGCCCTCCCCACTGCCTGGGTCACAGTAAAGCACGATGACCTTGAATGACACCATGACAGCAAAAGCATCCCTTCACTCTTTGCCCAAATCTCTGAGGGGCAGGGGTAGGGGTGGACGGAGCTCAGAGCTCTGGTTTACTCTGCCTCTATGCTGCCCAGTTGTAAAGTGGGTTTAACAGCAGGTTTGACAATATGTGCAGCCACCTTGACTTAGAACATGTGGCTCTTCATTCTCTGTCCCACTTGCTTCGCAACCACATTTTTTTTTTAAAGATTTATTTATTTGACAGACAGAGATCACAAGTAGGCAGAGAGGCAGGCAGAGAAAGAGGTGGAAGCAGGCCCCCTGCTGAGCAGAGAGCCCAATGTGGGGCTCGATCTTAGGACCCTGGGATCCATGACCTGAGCTGAAGGCAGATGCTTAACCAACTGAGCCACCCATGCATCCCTATTCTTTCTTTTTTTTAATTTAATTTTTAAAAATTTTAAAAAAGATTTTATTTATTTGACAAGAGAGAGAGCGAGAGAGGGACCATAGCAGAGGGAGTGGGAGAGGGAGAAGCAAGGCTTCCCGTGGAGCAGGGAGCAAGGTGCAGGACTCGATCCCAGGACTCTGGGATCATGACCTGAACCAAAGGCAGATGCTTAATGACTGAGCCACCCAGGCGTCCCTTAATTTTATTTTATTTTTTATACTTTTTTATTAATTTTTTTTCTTTTAATTTTTATTTTTTATAAACATATAATTTGTTATTAGCCCCAGGGGTACAGGTCTGTGAATCGCCAGGTTTACACACTTCACAGCATTCACCATAGTACATACCTTCCCCAATGTCCATAACCCCACCACCCTCTCCCTCCCCCCCTCCCCCCAGCAACCCTCAGTTTGTTTTGTGAGATTAAGAGTCTCTTATGATTTGTCTCCCTCCAGATCCCATCTTGTTTCATTTATTCTTTTCCTACCCCCCAACCCCCCCACGTTGCATCTCTACTTCCTCATATCAGGGAGATCATATGATATTGTCTTTCTCCAACTGACTTATTTCACTAAGCATAATACCCTCTAGTTTCATCCACATCGTTGCAAATGGCAAGATTTCATTTCTTTTGATGGCTGCATAGTATTCCATTGTGTGTGTGTATATATATATCCATTTTTATCCATTCATCTGTTGATGGACATCTAGGTTCTTTCCATAGTTTGGCTATTGTGGACATTGCTGCTATAAACATTCGGGTGCATGTGCCCCATCGTATCACTATGTTTGTATCTTTAGGGTAAATACCCAGTAGTGCAATTGCTGGGTCATAGGGTAGCTCTCTTTTCAACTTTTTGAGGAACCTCCATGCTGTTTTCCAGAGTGGTTGCACCAGCTTGCATTCCCACCAACAGTGTAGGAGTGTTCCCCTTTCTCTGCATCCTCGCCAGCATCTGTCCCCTTAATTTTATTTTTAAAAGTAATCTCTACATCCAACATGGGGCTCCAATGTTGGAGATCAAGAGTCACATGCTCTTCCAACTAGGCCAGTCAAGTGTCCTGAGTAGGATCTATTCTAAGGACCAAAAAAATCCTGTGCTTTCCTTGAAGAAACTACTGTTTGGTTTCTGAGTCTACTTAGAACATAAACTGATTATGTCTTGAAAGTAACATTTTGTAAATTGTAGGGGAAGTTGGGGGCAGTTGAACCAGCAGAGGACTCTGAGCCTGCTTTTGTCATTAACTAGTTGCACAATATAGCATTTTTTTTTTTTAAACAATATAGCCTTTGCCTGGGATATTTAATTCCTTCCTCTGCAAAATGGAAAGGATACTCTACCTGCCCTCACAGGTTGGATGGGAATCCCCAGTGATACGATATGAAATACATTAAAAACTAATGTTACATAAACAAAAGATTCTTGTTTATTATTTGCTGTTTTTAAACTTTTCCTCCTTTCCTCTTTTTTTCACATGTCTACTTCCTAAGTGGTTCCAGAAGTGATGATAGGACCTGCAGAGTCTTCCCCTCTAGTGCACTTGCCCATCTGATCTGGAAATATTAGTTCAGGGTCTCCTTGTGAAAGAAAGAAATGCTGAGGCAAAATACAATTTCTCTCTACTCCCTAGAGAGCAAAGCAAATTTACAAGATCCTATCAAAAATATAGGAGAAAGAACGTCTGAAAATTTCTTGATGAGCAAGGAAAATAACAAAGAGAATGAATAGTATGGTACTCATTATTCATTACATATATATGTCCATAATGCCATAATGCCATCATGCCAAATGCCATTATTCCTTACATATATATGTCCGTAATGCCACTTTAGTGGGCTGTTTTATATTGGTGAACATTTTTAGAAATGTACTTTGTTTGGCTTCCTCTTGGCCTAGTTTGGTTCCTCTGTCTCCATATTTCTCATGAAATATTTCAGTCCCTCAGCCACACTTTCTCTTGGCATAGTTTTCAAGAATATAACGATTAGGGTTGGCAAAAGGACACTGTAGCTTACACAGTCCATCTGAGTGCCACAGGGTAGCTTATTTTCATAATAAAGTATACCATGCTTCTTTTTGTTAGTAATTCAGGATGAACAGGGTCCCTGGCTGGCTCTGTTGGTAAGGCACAGGACTCTTGACCTTGAGTTCAAGCCCCACACTGGGCATAGAGATTACTTAAAAAAAAGAAAAAAATTTAGGATGAACATAAGTATTTGAGAAGGGCTCCACTGTTTTTCTTTATAATGTTGATTCCCTGTTTTGCATTTCTTCCCTAATAGACAAATGCAGGGGATGTTTTTCTTTTTGGAAAAAAGTGAGCGTTTTTCAAGGAAAAGTAAAATGCAGACCTCAGTGTACATGTTGAACATCATAGGTACTTGTAGCTTGTGGAAATTCAGAAATGTTACTTTTTCCGAAGCATGTTTCATGATGGGCTGGGTGCCGCTGTGGAATTGAGAACTGTGTTCTGTCACAGGTGAGTAAGTGACTACGGCTTAAACAAGAAACAGGAAGGCTCAATCAGGATTAACACAAGAGTTTGGAGGTTAGCCTTTGCTTTGTTGATTCTGTGGCTCAAAGATGTGAAGGCCATAGTTTCTCAGGTTTCCCCTGGGCTTTCCCTCATGCTGATGACTACTCTGGCTCTAACCACCACATTGAAGTTCAGGAAGGAAAGAGTAGAAAAGAGAAAAGGCAAAGACCAAAAGGCCAAGCCCCCCAAATCTTTCCCTCCTGAAGGCCTTACCTGAAAACCCACTTACCTCTCTCTGCCTGGGATGGTATCACGTGACCACCTAGCTGTAAGGAAGTTTGGGAAGTATAATTTTGTGTTGTTTTGTTTTTACCTGGGCGAATTGCCACCTCCGGCAAATGTAGGGGACTAATAATAAGGAAGAAAGGGAAAAATAGTTTCGCGAAACAACTGACAGTTTCTACTAGACTCTCTTCTTGGAAAAAATATCACTATCTCAAGATTATGTCTACAACCTAATGGTTATTTTCTAATTATAACAGCAACATAGGAGTTGTAAGGGCTGGTTTGAATTTCTCAATGCTATCACTAAAGCAAGTCAGTTATCTTGTTTGGAGGGAGTAGTTTCTAATGGAAATATTATAGACTCAACACTGTAGTTGGTGGGTCTTGAGAGGATATTTGTTTTTGTTTTGAAAGGATATTTTTATGGCTTGCTTGCAGTAAAGTGGTTTTGAGGAGAAAATAACTATCCATACATCATAAGTACAGTCTCCCTTATGACTGCTTTAGTACACAAGGTGTAATGGATGGAGAACTGGCTTTTGAAATTAGACACACCTGGATCTACCCTATGGGCTATTTTTAAAAGTCTCTTAAGTGACCTTCCTGCTTTCGCTCTTGCACTTACAGGCCGTTCTCATCCAGATGCAGAATGACCCTAATGCTGTCAGATTATTCTCCCATCTCACCAGAAGCCCAATCCTTGCAGCGGCTTTCAAGATCCCCTCCTTCTCTGCTGGCCCCTACAACCCGCCCCATGTCTTTCTGAACTTATCTCCTATCTTTTCCTCGTCTTCTGCTCCAGCCACCACAGCCTCCTAACTGTTCCTTAGACATCCGAGGCACAACACGCTCGGAGCTCGGCACTGGCTCTTCTTTGCCTGCCTCACTTTCCCCACTGATGGCCACTGGGGCCACCCCTCACCCTTTCAGGCCTTTGTCGGAAGGTCACACCCCCTCACCACATCAGTTAAATCTGCAGCATGAGGGGCCCCTGGTGGTGCTGTCAGTTAAGCATCCGACTCTTAACTTTCAGCTTGGATCACTGTCTCAGGTGAGACGGAGCCCTGGGTCTGGCTCCACCATCAGCGTGGAGTCTGCTCAGGATTCCTTGCCCTTCCCTCATTCGCATGCGCTCTCTCGCAAATAAATAAATAAATAAAATCTTAAGAAAAAATTTGCAGCATGAGCTCCCCCCCATCTCCCTTCTCTGCTTCATTTGTTTCCTATAGCACTTGAATTTATCAGCACCATCTTTTCATTTCCTTTAAGTGGTGGAAGGGAACTAAAACTTTTTCTCCTAGTCCAGTATCTTCTTTTTCTTTTTTTTTTTTTTTTTTTAAGATTTTTATTTATTGACAGAGACACAGCAAGAGAGGGAACATAAGCAGGGGGGAGTGGGAGAGAGAGAATCATGCTTCCCGCCGAGCAGTGAGCCCTGATGCGGGGCTAGAACCCAGGACCCTGGGATCATGACCCTAGCTGAATGTGGACGATTAACGACTGAGCCACCCAGGCACCCCTCCAGTATCTTCTTTTAATTAAGTTATTTTTTTCTAAGTAATACAGTAAGGAAAAAAATTTCAAACAGTTCCAAAAGTACCCAGGCAAACTGTGTGTGGAGAAGAGGCAGAGCCAGCAGCCTAGTGTTGAAATTGTCCCATATCCACCTATAGGAAAGGACAATGACAAAACCAAAAACCCTCAGCTAACATCTACAAGGGATAAGATAGAGCCACCAATACCAAAATGGAAAAATATGACCCTCGTGGTGTCAGGGAGAATGTGAAAGGAAGTGGAGAAGTCAAAGGCACTTTTGGAGGCACCAAGAATTCGAAAGCCCTAAAATTGGCAACAGTGGAGTAGGCTGAGGACAGCAGCAGAAATGGGGGCAGACTTTGCAGTCTCCAATACACAGTTGGAAGAGCCTACAGGAAGGTCTGAGAATGCTGAAGTGGTCTAGGGTGCCAAAAGGACGAAAGCATCCTCCCAGGAAAAAGTCCCACACTGAGGTGAAAAATATTTTTTGTTTGTTTTTAAGTAAGCTCTACCCTTGATGTGGGGCTTGAACTCACAAACCTAAGTTGGATGCTCTACGTACTGAGCCAGCCAGGACCCCCTGGCAACTCAGCTACTCTGAGTAGGGACAACAGGGGGAAAGAAAATAGGAGACTCACATAAAAGCTCATGGGTGAGCAGAGTAGAAAAATCTCAGAAAGTTCAAGCCCATATTTTATTTTAATAACATCATACAAACACCAAAGTTTAAAGCTGATGGAGAAGGGGTGCCTGGGGGGCTCAGTCAGGTAAGTGACCCTTTTTTTTTCCCCAAGATTTTATTTATTTATTCATGAGAGACAGAGAGAAAGAGGCAGAAGAGAAACAGAGTCCTCGCAGAGAAGGGAGCCCAATGCGGGACTTGGTCGCAGGACTCAGGATCACAACCTGAGCCGAAGGCAGACACTCAATTCATTGAGCCACCCAGGCGCCCCAGGTGTCTGACTCTTGATCTCAGCTCAGGTCCTGATCTCAGGGTCTTGAGTTCAAGCTCTATGTTGGGCCCCATGCTGGGTGTGGAGCCTACTTAAAAAGAAAAAAAAAGGGGGGGGCTGTTAGAGGAGGTAACCTGCCACAGACCCAGAGAGTCCAAACACATTCTTGCTAGATAAGCCAGGATGCAAGGTCCTGACCGCGATTTACCCAGGGTCATTTTCTCAGGGTTTTGTTTGTAGCAAGCAAGCTTCAGGGCTGAAGTAATGTCTCTTCCACCTCTACCTCCAGACAAATTACAGTCTTGTTTCCACCTACTCTGAAAGTTGCAACTCCCCCCAATCTCAGTTCTTCTCTTACAACAAAGGACACCCCAATGTGAAGGCATACATACACGATGGTCTCTTCTCATCTCCCCCGTGGAACTCGGGGGACAAAGGGAACCAGCTCAAATAGACAACATGCTGACACGTCAGCTATTGCTTTTACGATGAGTAACAGTCCTTTGTCTTTGACACAGGAGTCTCATGTTTTCTGACAACATCCATGAGACTGAGGCATGCTAACTCATGAACTGACAACAAGTGTAAAGTACTGGACTCTGCACAGTTTGTAACAGAAGCTAGAAAAGCTGTCCTGGGCTGCTTCTAACTCATTTCACTTAAAACATTAGCAAAGTAAAAGGATCACAATTGAATCCCATTTTAAAAAATTGTTTTTAAATTTTTTAGAAGATTTTATTTATTTATTTGACAGAGAGAGAATACAAGCAGGCAAAGCAGCAGGCAGAGGAGAGGGAGAAGCAGGCTCCCTACAGAGCAGGAAGTCTGATGTGGGGCTTGATCCCAGGACCTTGGGATCATGACCCAAGCCGAGTGCAGATGCTTAACCAACTGAGCCACCAGGGCGCCCCCAATTTTTTTTTTTTTAAAATAAGAGAACAACAGAAGAATAATGTCTCTTTGGGCAATGAAGGCACAGAAGAAAAATATACACACAAAAGAAATGAAAACCATAGCCATCATATTTCAGAATGAGCTAAAAGAAAATGCTAAAAACTGTAAGAGAAAATATTCATATAGTGAGAAAATTTTGAAGTAAAGTGATTTGAAAAAGATTTAAAAAGAGAAGTAAAAAACCCAGGAAAGATCAGAAGTAAATGAAAATAATCATTTCAAAAATGAAGACTGGAGAGAATAAAACACAAAAAATAATGTGTTAAGGGATGCCGGCTGGCTCAGTCAGAAGAGCATGGGACTCTTGAGCTTGAGATTGTGGGTTCAAGCCCCACGTTGGGTGTAGAGATTACACACATACACACACAAAAAAAAGCTTAAAAAAAAAAAGACACACCGTATTCCTGGGGAAACTGGGTCAGGAGGCCAACACTGAGACACAGTCTATTAATAAAGTACTGGCCTTCAAAAAAAGAAAAACTTTGGCTACACCAAGTCACTTACAAAAGCAAGAAAATAAGGTTTCTATCAGACCATATGATATTTTATGCCCAAAGACAATAGAGATATATTTAAGACACTTAATATGAGGTAAAGCTTTTATATCCAGCCAAACTGATTTTCAAATACAAAGAACAGTTATGAAGTTGTGAAGGAATGTGAAACTGTGAAACAGTTATGAAGTTGTTAAGGAATCAGGGACTATTCTCTCCATGAGCCCTTCCTAAGGAATCTACTTAGAGAAGGAAGCTTCAGATAACCAAAGTGAGTGGAGAGATACTGGCAGGAAGAGCGGTAGCAATGTTCAACAATAGCAGATCATGTCACCAAAAGAAAAATCATTAAACATCACTTCCTGATAGAAATGCGCACCACCACCTATGAAACAAACGATCCTGTCAAAAACATCAAATACGAATCTGATCAAGCCTAGATCTAACTACTAATTTATAGGAAATACAAAGAACAGAGGAACACATTAAATGACAGAATTTATAGTGGGATACTGAGCAGGACAAAGGACCTGGTCTCTTCAACAATAAAATTGCAAGAAAAAAGAGATATATTAAAAAGAGACTTCTGATGGGCACCTGGGTGTCTCAGTCAGTTGAGGGTTGGTTGTTCTGACTCGGGTCATGATCTCAGAGTGATGAGATTGAGCCCCGTGCTGTGCTCCACACTCAGTGGGGAGTCTGCCGGAAGATTCTCTCTACCCCTCCCCCCACACACATGTGTGTACTCTTGCTGTCTCAAATAAACCTTTTTAAAAAAAGAGACTTCAGAGGCTTGTTAACCAATTGCAATGTTTGGATCCTGACTCAAATAGGCTGTATAAATGTATAAGACAATAAGTTAAATGTGAACACTAGTAAATAAATGGTATTAAGGAATTACTTATTTCATGTGTGTGTTAAGGCAGGAGAATTTTACCTTTTCAAGATATATACTGAAATGTGTACATATGAAATATGGAGTATAGAGGAAATAATTCTGATTTGATAATTATTGACATTGGGTGGTGGGTATATGGGGTTCATGACCATTCATTCTGCTTTTGTGTATTTCCAAAATATTTCATAATAAAGGTTTTTTTAGTACCAAGAAAAAAGTGTTTTTCTCTTTTCTTGATACCAGGATGCTATAAATCCATGAGTAGAAAATAGCTTCCAACAAGACTCATTTATATATATATCTAATATATGTTGAAAAGGAAAACAAAAAACAAAAAAACTAAGTCTTCCACTGCCCACAACCAGACTGTTCCCAGAGGCAAATTCTGTTACTGTTTTTTGGTATTACCACCTTTTCAGAGTTAAATATAAACATGCATATTATTCCTTGACTTTTGACAGTTATATAATAGATTTTACTGTTTTTATTCTCAAATTTTTATCCCCTCTTATTGAGGTTGAGAACTTGCTAAAGAGCACAGAGTCTTGGTTGTTACAGAAAGGATAAAAGTTACAGAAAGGATAAAAATTGGGAAAGCTGGTCAAAAGGTACAAACTTTTATAAATAAGTACTGGAGAATAATGTATATGGTGATGATAATTAACACTACTATATGATATATGTGAAAGTTGCTAAGAGAGTAAATCCTAAAAGTTCTCAACACAAAGAAAAAGAAACTTTTTTTTGTTTGTTTGTTTCCATATGAGATGATGAGTGTTAACTAAATTTACTGTGGTAGTTATTTCACAATATATGGGGGTCATTATGCTCTATACTTTAAACTCATACGGTGCTCAATGTCAACTTTATTGCAATAAAACTGGAGAAAAAACCCTAAAAGAAATAAAGAGGGGCACCTGGGTGGCTCAGGTCATGATCCCAGGGTCCTGGGATTGAGCTCCACTTTGGGCTCCCTGCCCAGCGGGAAGCCTGCTTCTCCCTCTGCCAGCCACTGGCCCTGCTTGTGTTCTCTCTCTCGCTCTGTCTCTCTCTGTCAAATAGACAAATAAAATCTTAAAAAAAAAAAAATCAAAGTTTAAAAAATAAATAAAAGAAATGAGGAAAAATAACTAGAGTAAATATTCTAAATATTAACATATCTGTTTTCAGAGCTAGGAAATCTCATAAACCATGTTTTTTTTTTTTCACTTATTAGTTGCTAGACAGATTCTGAATATTGGGATTTTTTAAAAGTAGAATTTAAAAAACATAGCATAGGGGCGCCTGGGTGGCTCAGTGGGTTAAGCCTCTGCCTTCGGCTCAGGTCATGATCTCAGGGTCCTGGGATGGAGTCCCGCATCGGGCTCTCTGCTCAGCGGAGAACCTGCTTCCTCCTCTCTCTCTCTGCCTGCCTCTCTGCCTGCTTGTGATCTCTCTCTGTGAAATAAATAAATAAAATCTTTAAAAAAAAAAATAAAAAAAATTAAAAAAAAAAAACATAGCATATACCTGGTTTTTTTTTTCTCTGTAGAAACAAAAAAAATTCCTATAAAAGTTATTCCTATAACTTTTCTAAAGGATGATACAGATAAATTGGCCAACCACAGGCCACATCAGCACAACTTATAAGCAGTATGAATTGAGAATGCCTAGAGCTTTTGGACAAAGTAATCACTTTCTTTATTTTTTTTAAAAGATTTTATTTATTTATTTGCCAGACAGAGATCACAAGTAGGCAGAAAGGCAGGCAGAGAGAGAGAGAGAGAAGAGGAAGCAGGCTCCCTGCTGAGCAGAGAGCCCGATGTGGGGCTCGATCCCAGAACCCTGGGATCATGACCTGAGCCGAAGACAAAGGTTTTAACCCACTGAGCCACCCAGACGCCCGATAATCATTTTTTTTAGACCATAATATATTGACAAAGCTTTATTGATCAAAACCTCATTTCACAAAACCTTGTTTCCTTCTATAACCACCACCAAGAACACACATCTACACACAGGCATATGAAGGTTGAGAAGGGTAAAAACAATTTTTTTTAAGCAGTAAGGCAGTATTTTAAGGCTGATGATTTTTATTGCTTATGTCTAAATGTTGAAATCTTTGCTACTCTCAAATTATTAGAATTAACTTAAAAATATCATCCATGAAAATAATGCCTTTGAGGCATGTGAATTTTATTTTGTAGACTAAATAAACGTGATAAAAGTAATTTCTAAAATTTTCTATCATATACATACATATGCTTGTATGTGCTTATGTAGTATACATAACATATATCTTATATATACTATATTATATGACGATAAAAATTTAGTATACATAGTTAAGTATATTAAAGTTATTACATTAAGTGTATTTATCTATGTAGAATGTGTATACATATATATGCAGAATACACATATTAAGTGTACATGTATGTGTGTGTATATTATATATAAATATATATATATATATAAAATATAAAATCACTTAATCCTCCAATATCCAGATGATTTCTTCTGAAGAAATATAAGTTTGAGGCCACTAGGTAACCCAGTAATATTTTTCTAATTTAAGGGGAAAAGAGCATAACCTTCTTCTTGATGCTAAGCTAATCCTGAATAACAGAAAATCCCATAAGTGAAAAGAATTATGGAGCAAATTCTGATGATACAAATGCACAACATTCTCAGTTACCGACCACCTGAAAACTATATTTGATTTAATCTTTAAGACTGACTTCTACCCATCACTGTGTAATGCCACATGATAAAGAAATGCTTCAGTTATCAACCTGATATCTTCTAAAAGAAAAATTTTGATTTTGCATAGAAAGAGTTGAAACTGCCAGTGTCTTATAAGTTTGGCTCTGAGTTTACCAGATCACTGTCTTTTTAAAAAAAATTTAAAAAAGATTTTATTTATTTATTTGACAGAGAGAGAGAGAGACAGTGAGAGAGGGAACATAAGAGGAAGAGTGGGAAAGGGAGAGGCAGGCTTCCTGCTGAGCAGGGAACCCAATGTGGGGTTTGATCCCAGGACGCCAAGATCATGACCTGAGCCGAAGGCAGCCACTTAACTGACTGAGCCACCCTGGCGCCCCTTACCAGATCACTGTCTTTAAAAAAAGTGGCCTGGGGGTGCCTTGGTGGCTCAGTTGGTTAAGCATCCAACTTCGGCTCAGGTCATGATCTCGGGGTCCTGGCACTGAGGCCCGTGTGGGGCTCTGAACTCAACAGGAAGTCTGCTTCTCTCTCTTCCTCTGCCTCTCCCCCTGGTCATGCTCTCTCTCTTTCTCTCTAATACATAAAATCTTTTTTTAAAAAGTGGTTCAAGGGGTGCCTGGGTGACTCAGTGGGTTAAGCCTCTGCCTTTGGCTCAGGTCATGATCTCAGGGTCCTGGAATCAAGCCCGGCATCGGGCTCTCTCCTCAGCGGGGAGCCCGCTCCACCCCCCGCCCCGCCTGCTTCTCTGCCTACTTATGATCTCTGTCAAAAATAAATAAAATCTTTTTTTTTTAAAAAGTGGTTCAAACATTCTCCCCCTGCCCCCAAAGGTATCTATTTATTTATTTGAGAGACAGACAGGGAGAGAGCATGCGGGAGTAAGGTGTAGGGAATGACGAGGGGCAGAAGGAGAGGAAGAGAGAGAATCTCAAGTAGACTTTGTGTTGAGCACCGAGCCCAACTCGGGGCTCCATTCCATCACCCTGAGATCATGACCTGAGCCAAATGAGTCACCCAAGCGCACCCAATTATTATTATTATTTTAATTTTATTTTTTATAAACATATAATATATTTTTATCCCCAGGGGTACAGGTCTGTGAATCGCCGGGTTTACACACTTCACAGCACTCACCATAGCACATACCCTCCCCAATGTCCATAACCCCACCCCCCTCAACCCCCCTCCCCCCAATTATTATTTTTAATACAATATTTAAATCACTTTGTATCTCGTTGAAATAGAAGTATGGTTAGTTAACATTTCTTCAGGAATATTCTGTCCTCTGACACCAATTATTTGAATAGCCTAGTTTCCAAAGAGTTTTTTCCCATACATGATATCATTCAATCCTTCCTACAGTCACCCAAATAGGTACTACTCCCATTTTTAAAGAAAAGAAAACTGAACATTGATTCTGAAACCAAGTCCCACACTGTTCTCATGAAACTGAGAAGGGACAGAATGAGGAGCAAATCCTTGGAAGCAAGTAACATTTTAAATATTACAATTTGTGGATTGTGTTTCACAGGCTTTCAATAAATTGAAAGGGAGATAATTTTAATCCCATGTGTACTCATTCTGAAATATAATTAAAAACCATATTCATCTACGTACTCATCCAAGCCTTTATTAAGTGCCTACCAAATACACAATCCTGGGCAAAATATTAAAGGACTACAAAGATGAATTTTAAAATGGTTCCAACTCCCAGAGGGTTTAGAATCTAATTATAGTGACAAATAGTTTTAACACAAACTGTAGGAAGGAATTATAAGGAAACATGTGCCCTTGAGAAAAATCACCTTATTTCTTAATTTAAAGCATAAATTTCCACCTGGGAAACACTGCTATTATAAACACCTTAACTAGTTCATTCTCTTTAGAGGAGGTTGTTTTTAGAAAATAAAATGTCTTATCCTATCACATCTTTATGTCTGGTTTGAATTTTTTAAAAACAAAAATTTGCTTAAAGATGAAAAATGATAGATTCATACAAATTACCATCATGCACAGAAAGACAAAATATATCCACAATAATGTACAAAAATTTGAGCACAACCGGGTCTACTATTAAAGAGTTAAATCTGAATTACTTTGGAGGTTTGCCTTGGACAAATTATTATGCACAATTTCATCATATATACAAGTGTTGATATTTACCCCCAATTAAGATTTTAACATAGATTTTTATAATTACCTCTGTCATAATACACAAGGTTAAAAAAAAAAAACCTGGTATAAAAGCTTTTCTAATAATTTACATATCAAAAATAATTTGGAATAAAACTAGGGATAAAAAGAAAAAGTCATGATAGTGTGGATAATTTAACAGCAAACAGTACAGTAATGAACGCAAATTTGTAAGGACCTATTTTTTTCTATATTTTATTATTATTATTTTTAAAGATTTTATTTATTTATTTGACAGACAGAGATCACAAGGAGGCAGAGAGGTAGGCAGAGAGAGAGAGGGGGAAGCAGGCTCCCTGCTGAGCAGAGAGCCCGATGCCTGGGCTTGATCCCAGCACCCTGGGATCATGACCTGAGCCAAAGGCAGAGGCTTTAACCCACTGAGCCACCCAGGCACCCCTCTTTTTTATTGCTTTTTAAAAAATGGCTCAGATAAGAAACTTTAAATACCCAGTAAAACAAGTGTGAGGATTCATTTTGTGAGATGTATCACAGAGGAAAAGAATGGGCAAATAGTATAATTTGAAGATTTATTGATTCAGACTTTCCAGAAAAATTTTTTTGAATCACCAAAAGCCAATACTTCTGCTCTCAATGCCATGCCATTTGTTTCCACACCAAATACAGAAGTAACATATACTTTTCTAACCAATCAGTTTGTGACAACTATGATTCTCAAATGCTCTTTTAAAGAATACAAGTAAGATCAAAGTTGCGAACCATCAGGAGTGATTAAAAAACTTGACTAGGCAGAGCCTTACCCTAAATGACCTGAACAACAGTTTGGCTGGACTTGGGCCTTTTCAGGTTACAGATGACTTTGCTCAAGAGCCCTGTACCTGTTGGAGGGCTCTTGTAGATGTTCTTCACACCACAAGCATGGATGGTTAGGCCCACGGCTGCCATCGACAGTGCAGGCGCAGATGGGAGAGCCGTAGGGACTGTGTTACTCCTTAACAGATTTCTCTTCTTCGCTCTCTTCATCAGCTTCCTCTTTTTCCTTGTAAGAATCCTGGCTGTTCGTATCCATAAAATGATTTTCCTCCCCACTCTCTCTTTCTTCTCTTTTTTCTTCTTCCTCAAAGCTGGAGGAAGAAATTTATCAATCTTTCAAAGGAAAAATGATTTGGTTTAAAGGTCAACAAACCCTTTGCAACGTATGCCATCATGCAGTCTTCCTTCCTCAAGTGTATGAGCTCCGATTTATCAAGAAAACTCTATAAGTTCCCAATTGGGAACTTATCTATTTCCAACCTTGAGTGACTCTTTAAACTTCATTTGAAAACATCTTAGTATTTTCATCATTCATGTCAGTCAGAAAGTTAAATTACTCTCCTTTAAAAACAAGATACTTCATCACCATGTCATTTTGTCATTTTGAATGTGCCAAGTGTTAAAATATCAATGTTTTACAAACAGTTCACATGTATTTTGTTAGGTTAAAAGATATTCTAAAAATATAGGACAGAATTTTATGCTTTCTGGCAGGTAAGAATTTTTTCAAAGGTAAACCATTTAGACATCTTATATATGTTACCTTTCTTTATCTTCAGCGAAGCTCTTCATCTCTTGATTGCTGAAGTACTCAATTATTTTTCCACTTTGGCCTTTCTTTGAAACAAACTCATCAGACAGTCCTAGTGCTTTTAGGGTGTTAGAATAATGCTTTTCTGCTGCCATTCTTGCATTTTTCTATAGGAAAGACAAACCTTTTTAGAGGAGAACAGAAGACTAAATTTCCATTAAAAACGTAGGGGTTAAAAACTCCAGTGAAAATTAAACCCAATAATCACAGGTGGCTGACAGTACACAGACCTTCTGACCAGCAATCCCACTCCCAGGCCTATTCCCAGAGAAGCTCCCACATATGTGCTCCAGAAGACCTGTACCAAAATACACAGGACACTACTGTTTGGAACAACCCCAAACATCTCTCAACAAAAGGATGGATAAATCGTGGTCTATTCATACAACAGAGTAAAATAAAGCAATGACAATGAATGAACTCTAGTTGTACATGACCATATGGACAGATCTCATGAACATACTACTAAGGAAAAGAAGCAAAACACAAGAGAATACGTATAGTATGTATGATTCATTTACATAAAGTTCCCAAATGGGCGAAACTAAACTATACTGTGTGGGAAAAGATACACAGGATGGTAAAACTGCAAAACACAAGCAACAATAATAACAAAAACAAGGAAGTGTTAATCTCAAAAATTAGAATGGTGGCTACCTCTGGGAGAGTAGGAGAGGGTTTCGATTTGGAATGGGCACAAAGGGTTTCTGGGGTGCTGGCAATGTTCTGTTTATTAACCTAGGTAGTAGCCACATGAGTTTTGGTCTATAGTTATTCTTTGCACTCTACCTGTTTTATATACTTTTTAAAAAATACACCTTTATGACTATTGACGACTATCTGGAAACACCAGGAAGAAAATAAGTTTGTGATAGTTGTCAGAGGGTTCTTTTAGTTTATGTACCTACTGTAACTTTTATTCTTTACATGCTATATCTCTAATCCCTCAAAGATGATAAATTCATCACTGTTATCTTTAATCAGGAGGAATCAAGGGATACAGCAAAAAGACCAAGAACTTAGCACTGGGTTCAAATCTCCAGAATGTTGTTTCCTGGCTTTGGCACCTGTGAAATTGTGATGAGCCTCTCACACCTGAAGCAAGACAGGAAGGAGTTAGCACAGTTTCTGAGACCACGGGCTTCCCACAGTCACAGGAGGACTGGGGTTCACACTAGTGTCTCAGCTTTGGTCACCTTTTACCTCCTATGAGTATAGGGCCAAGAATTGCCATCTTGTCCTCCAACTGAAGGAAGGTAACTAGGAATGGGCCAGTTCCAGTGCACCAATGGCACCCCATATTGGAGAGGGTGTGGGAGAGCACCCAGTCTCACCCCCGAATTTAACAAATAAGGAAACTGAAACACTCCCTCCACTCCCACTAAGGTTAAGCAGTTTGCTTAAGGTCACAAGGATAGTGAGTGGTAGAACCAAGTCTCTTGACCATTTCCTGGGTCTTTTCCATGGCACCATCCTACTTTCTCTAAGTAGTAGTGCTCATCCCGGAGTGTGAAGGTAACTGAAACCTGACTTCAGCAAAGCAGGTGTCAGATATTTATTTGGCTAACCTAGGGACTCCAGCATCATGAGGGGCCATGGCATCTAGTGTTCCACAGGACAAACCAAAATAACAGATTGATTACAATGGATAAACTGTCACCGGTGATTTCCTGATGTTCTGGAAAACTAAAAACACACTCAAACTGTTGCTAAAATGCACCCACTATGAATAACAACGATTTTCAGAAAAGTTAAAAAAAAATGCAGCCGGGGGCACCTGGGTGGCTCAGTCAGTCAGTTAAGCTCAGGTCATGATCGCAGGGTCCTGGGATCAAGTGGGACATCAGGCTCCCTGCTCAGAGGGGAATCTGCTTCTCCCTCTTCTTCTCTCCCTCCCCTCCTGCTCTTGTTCTCTCTTGCTCTCAAATAAATAAAATCTTTTTTTAAAAATATTTTATTTATTTATTTGACAGACAGAGATCACAAGTAGGCAGAGAGGACGGCAGCGGGGGCAGGGGTGGGTGGGGGATGCAGGCTCCCCGCTGAGAAGAGAGCCCTCCATGAGGCTCCATTCCAGGACCCTGAGATCATGACCTGAGCTGAAGGCAGAGGCTTAACCCATTGAGCCACCCAGGTGCCCCTAAATAAATAAAATCTTTAAAAAAATGCATCCAGAGGCTATGAACACCAATATACAAGCTTTGAGAAACTGAAAGTCATGGCAAAGTGAGAAAATAAGAACTGCTCCAAAGACAGTAAAGCAGAATAAAGAAAACCCAGACCTAACTCTAAATGCATTAAGAACAGTATATTCTGATATAAGCAAATTAAATATAAAAGACATTAAAATGATACCCAAGTCAGTGCTCATAAGTCTTCATTTGAACTTGGTTTAGAATTTAGAATTTACTCAATTAATAAACCCTGTGATTTCCAAGAAATAGGACAACATGGTTTGTTCTGTCCCAGATCATAGCCTTACTCTGCGAGAGAACAACTCAACAACAGCAAGATCACAATTAACACTAATAAATGGATAATGCACAAAGTTGTGAGTGAATTTATCAAATAACAGCTGTTAATTAGCAGCAGTAGTCACAGCAAAACAGACTGCAAGAAAAAGCTGCACTAATTTGTGTTAACAAAACCAAAGCAATGGTGAGTCACTGCCAGTCACTCTATATACAGAATTAATTACTTTTACATATTTTCTATGAAGGAGAATAGTATATAATTACTCTTAATTGAAATAAACATTTCCTCCTTGCATTTCACCATGCAAATAATTGCACAGACTACAAGATAAAAGGAACAATTAAAATAACTGTATGATTATTTGATTTTACTATCAAAGATTGCGAAAAAAATTAGTGTTGCTTCTTCAGGAAACCAAAATAACATGCAATGATGAAAGTTTGTCTACAATCAGTGCCCTCATTTGAAGGGGAAAAATACTTTTCATAACCGTAAGTTTCATTTGTAGTAACTCTTTTACTTATTTAATTACTGAATACTTCTTGGGGCACCTGGGTGGCTCAGTGGGTTAAGCCTCTGCCTTCAGCTCCGGTCCTGATCTCAGGTCCTGGGATTGAGCCCCAGTGCAGGTTCTCTGCTCAGCGGGGAGCCTGCTTCCACCCACCCCCCCCAACCTCTCTGCCTGACTCTCTGCCTACTTGTGATCTCTCTCTGTCAAATAAATAAATTAATTAAATTAAATAAAAAATCTTTAATTACTGAATACTTCTTTTGTAACAAGTCCTTATGGGAGGTAGGGGGGTATATATGGAGAGAGAAGTATTTTTGGACAAAGGGACCAGTATATGTGAGGGCCAGAAGTGGCAGAAGTAGAATGAGCTGTGATACTGATCTATGTTTTCAACATTTAAAATTTCTCTATGGGTTTAATTTCACACACGCTACATATTCAGCCTCACTTTCTCTAGTGCTTAGAAGCAGCAGGATTCATAGCATGGCTCAACTGCTCACTCCTGCTGAGACTCATCACTAAGAGGGGGGTGCTCTCATCCCCCCTCCCCCCCTCCCCCACATCCCCCAACCCCCCCTCCACTTCCCACCACTAATCCCAGAAAAAAAGCAAGAGGTCACAGTCTGGCTAATTTAATCCTGACAGTTCAGTTCTGGTTCAATAAATGTTTATTAACATCTCCTCTGTGCCAGACGTTATCCTGGGTGCTAGGTGCTGGGAATACAAACATTTGAACACAACTTTTAAAAGGAACTAGTTAGAAGGGAAGAGAGATCCTGAAACAGGTAATTCCACACAGCAGTGGCAGGAGTGAAGACAGAAGTATGCAAAGGGTAATGAAAAACACAGGAAAAGGCACCCGATCCGACCTGGGAAACAATGCAAGAAGTGATTTTATATGAAGACTTGAAAGATCAGGAGGAAAAACAGGAAGAGGCTCTAAGAGTGTTCAGAAACAGCATGAATAAAGATTTCAAGTTTGAAACTAGTGGTTTGGTATGGTCTGAAAGTAAAGGGTGTCCTTGGTGAGGGGGCAGGGGCAGTGCTGTGGCTGATGAATTTGGTTTAGAATTTAGAATCTACTCAATTAAAGGTTAATAGGGATCAGAGTGTAGAGGGGTCTACTCACTACGCTGAGACTCGTGGAGGTATCTTCTGGGAGAAGGCAGGACAGCTTAGTCTTAACTGTTTGGAAGCAGATGGACTGGGGTCCAATCCTAGCTCCATTGCTGACTACCTATAGACCTAATTAGTTACTTACCTCCTTTGAACTTCAGTTTTTTCCTCTGTAATACATGGATACCCACTTTGTAGTATTGTTTGAAGAAGTCAGTGACAAGACCTCTTGATCCCATTCATTGAAAATGAGAATGAGTACCATCAATGAAAATGCACGATTGTCACCACTACCAAAAGTTATTTACTACCTACCCAGGGTTAACATTTTGGCAAGGGAACGGGAATGGTAAAGTGAAAATATAATGGGTGGCTTTGCAAAGAGCAAGGCTGGAAAACCAGTCAAACGATTACAATAACTCAGAGAGGAGATAATAGAGACTTCACATGGCATTTCACCTTCAGGAATGGAGAAAGGCAGATCCAAAAATTATTTAGGAAGAAAACTCGTCAGGTCTCTCAGTGGCAATTGAAAGAGGGAGGAAAAGTGGTTCCCAGCCACCAAAATTGTGGCCCAACAAAAACAGGAAATCAAAGAGGAAGATCTAGTTTGAGGCAAGATAAATGTAGATGTCTGTGGGAAATCTGTGTAGATATAACCACCAGACAGACAGAAAGACATAAAACCTGCAGCTGGGAGCTGGAAAGAACTATTTTGAGCTTAAGTCAATCACTTTCCACTAGGTAATACAGAATTTTTCTGTATTTTTCCCTTTAAAGTTGAAACTGAGATATTTAAAAAAGAAACCCACCCTTAAAATGAAAAGTGTTACATAAAATTATGTCCAAACCTGTAGGTAAAGGGTTCCCAAAACTTTGAGAGACTGAATATGTAAATTCACCTGAATATGTAAAGCCATGTCCCTGTCCTTGGTGCATTGAGAAGGATGGTCCTGCAATGTTGGCAGGAAGCTCCAAATGCAACAGCTTGAAAATCACAACACAGCACCTGTAACCTCCAGTGATCCTGTCTATTGTTAAACTATGTCACCCATAAGAAGACCTACCTTCTGAGTACAAAGAAGATGATGCAAAATGGACAGATAATCTCTTAGAGGAAGATTGTAAAACCAACTATACATTTAGTAAAACCAGGACTCACTGTCCATAGGACCAAATTATTTTCCCAATGAAAAGGAAGTGGACTCACTGTCCATAGGACCAAATTATTTTCCCAATGAAAAGGAAGTCCTTTCAGTAGTTGTAGATAAGAATGAAAATTACAGGCTCACTTAAAAAAAAAAAAACGATCAGCAAAATGAAAAGGCAACCTACTGAATGGAGAAAATATCTGCAAATGATATATCTGAAAAGTGGGTTAATATCCAAAATATATAAAAAAGTCATAAAAGTCAATAGCAAAAAATGAAATAATCCAATTTAAAATGGGCAAAGGATCTGAATAGACATTTTTCCAAAGAAGATACTCAAATGGCCAACAGGTACCTAAAAAGGCCAAAAGGTGCTTAATGTCACTGATCGTCAGGGAAATGCAAATCAAAACCACAATGAGGTATCACCTCACACCTGTTAGAATGGCTAGTATCAAAAAGATAAGAGATAACAAATGCTATGCTCAGAGGATGTGGAGAAAAGGGAGCCCTTGTGCACTGTTGGTAGGGATGTAAAATAGAACGGCCACTATGGAAAACAGTACAGAGGTTCCTCAAAAAGTTAAAAACATAAATATGATACAATCCAGTGATATCCAACTTCTGGGTATTTAACTGAAGGAAACAAAATCATTACGTTGAAGAGATACCTGCACCCCACATTCACGGAAGCATTAATTACAATAGCCAAGACAGGGAAACAACATAAGTATCCATCAAAAGATGAATGGGTAAAGAAAATGTGGTGTACATGCAAGGAATACTATTTGGCCATTAAAAAGGAAGTCCTGCCATATGCAATGATATGGATAGACTTTGAGGACTTTATGCTAAGTGAAATAAGTCACACAGAGGAAGACAAGGGCTACAGATCTCACTTATATGTGGAATCTAAAAACAAAAACAAACTCATAGGAAAACAGATCAGAATTGTGGTTACCAGAGGAATTGGATGAAGGCAGTCAAAGGTATAAGCCTCTAATTATAAGATAAATAAGTACTGGGAATGTAATGTACAACATGATGACTGTAGTTAATACCACTGTATGGCGTATCTGAAAGCTGCTAAGAGAGTAAATCCCAAAAGGTCAGATTTTAGTAAATCCTAAAAGTTCAGTATTACACAAGGTGTGGGTTTTTAACTAAACTTATGGTAGTAATCGTTTTGCCATATATGTATGTCAAGTCACATGCTGTACATCTTAACTGTACATGGTGCTCTAGGTCAGTTATATCTCAATGAAACTGAAAAAAAAAACTGGCAGAAAGAAATCTGATTCCATTAGCATTTTGTTTCATTTTTTAATTCTTAAACATTCATCTTTTAATTCTTCAAGGACTTCCAAATCATATAGTGAAGACTCACCTTAATATATGACTAAGTTAGTACTAAAAAAAAAGAAAAGACCAGCCATGAAAAACAGGTTGTGAAACTATTATTTTGACTATGACTGCATCAGCAGCACATTCTGTATCAAGCTGACATGCGTCCTTGACTAGCTTTGATGTTCAGATTTAAGCACAAACTTACTTGACTGATTTGATGAACCTGTCACAGAAACAATAATATGTCTCAATAAATTATATAACATGTAAGAAAAATGGACTGTAAGTTAGGAGCTAGAGATGTTTAAAAAAAAAAAAAGGTTGACTGAAACTCTTAAATTCCAACAAACACAACCTGAGCAACTCTTTCAAATAGTAGCGGCCTGTGTCTTAATTTTTCTTCTCTTTCTTCTAGTTCTCGTTGGTATTCTCTCATCCTTTCCTTTTCACTCTTTCTAAAATCAAATAAAAGGAATGGAATTTTAAAAGAAATAACAGCTTACAGATAGAACATTTAGCTTAGATGACAAATCAGAAATTAAATTACAAGCATGGCTTACAGTTTACCACAATTCCTTTCCTAGACTGGTAAATTTTTATGGAATGCAGAATAAAAACCCTAGGTTGTGAGAGCACACATTTTACATCCTGGGAACAGTCTGGATACTCTGATTTTCTGAAATTTTAAAAATATAATGTATTAAATTGGCTTGAAGAAATGAATAAATGCCCTCTTAACTCAAATTTTAAGTGCAGAAAATCAAGAAAATTTAGTCTAAAGATCTCCTATAGGTTGGTGGCAAAGTTAATTAAATTCAAGCAGGTCAGGGGAAAATAGAGAATAAGGGAATAGGACATGGACAGGAAAAGGAACCAAAATACATAAATTCACGTTAAATGTACTTACTATTTGCACAAGATCCTATAGTGAATAAAATACACTTTTTCCTGTATGTAAAACATACTAACTCTACTAAGATAATAAGATTTCATGGATTAGAGAAAATAATTATACTACAGAATGATAATTATGCTTAATTATACACAAAATTGGTATTATGAAAAATCCAGTTTACTTTCTTAGGATGAAGAGTATATTTCTAAAAAATTTTTGCTCAAGTTCATCAAATTTCTCCCTCTATCATGAATTACACTGATATACATTATAAGGAATATAAACATAATATATATTATAAAGGAATATAATTATTATTATAAACAATATGTATTTAAAAAGGAATAACTCATAATTAAAAGCAAATATAGATTTGGGATTTGGGTGGTACTTATAAATCAGATTAAAAATAAATCATATTACTTACCCAGCTTTGGGGGGAGATATTTTCCTACTTAAACATGAACATTTTTACAGAAAAATGTTCCTCTGGAACACTGGTTTTCAAACTTTGTACGGCAGAATTCCAGTGCTCTGTGAAGGGGTTCTGCAAATATTTTTATTTATTTATATTTGTTTATATTAGAACTACAATGAAATTCAACACACATGCTGAACACATACACGTGTTAACTGACACATCACATAACTGATGTTAATTGACATCAATGTGTTCATTTGTGATATCAGATTTCATGCAGACCTTAGAACAAAGCTCTCTTACAGATCAATTTATTGAAGAATATTCTGAGATTACACAGCAAACTATTAAAAAAGAGCTTTATCTGACATCGGGCTCCCTGCTCAGTGGGAAGTCTGCTTCTCCCTCTCTCACCCCCCCTGCTTGTCTGTCAAATAAATAAATAAAATCTTAAAAAAAAAAAAAACTAAAAAGAAAAAGATTTTTTTTCAATATTGTACTGGGCTATCAAAAATAGTATAAAGAAGGGGCCCCTGGCTGGCTCAATTGGTGGAGCACAGAACTCTTAGTCTCAGGTCAGGTCATACTAAGGCCCCACATTGGGCACGGAGCCTACTTTAAAAAAAAAATAGTATAAAGTAAAAGAAAAGATTAGATACTGACATACGGTTACAACTATTAACTATGGCCATGATATAAAATGTTTCAGTTCATCAACATGGCATTATAATCCTCACCATGAGGTGAGGTGAGTGAGTGTGAATGTGCATGTGTCTGTGCGTTGAGTGTAACTGATAGCAACTCGAATCCAGAAACTAAAATACTAATTAATCTGTTCATATATTGTATCCACTGATTAAGAAAGAAAGTTTGAAAACCAATGATCTGGAGGTTCAGGATTCTTTTATGATACCTGAGAGATTTGACTCTGGATTTAGACATTTGAGCTAAACTTTGATGTGAGTCATAAGCCTTAGCCCGGATTGTCAGGAGTTTCTGCAATTCTTTCATTCTTTGCTTCTGCTTAGTTAGGATCCGATTTCTCTCTTCTTCCAACATTTTCTTTTCCTCAAGTGATCTCCTGAGGGCAACAAACTAAGGCTTAATTCACTTTAAGCCAATGAGAATGTGATTTAGCAAAGATTTAACATGGGAAAATTTAAACACTGAAAAAAGGCTCTGACTTGTGCAACTGGAAAGCAACAGGATGACTATCTTTTCTATCCCTGGAGATTCGTAAAATGGAAAAGATACTCATTTCTTAGAAGGACACTCTCTGGCAAAATGCTCTGCCTTATTTAGTAAAATATATTACCAAATCTATTTCTTCCTATTTTCCAAATGACCAACACAAAAATCAATAGAGCTACAAACACTATTTTAGCAGCCGTGAGTCGGTTGGCACTACATTCTAGTCATTTACCTCGTGGCTTGCTCTCTTCCTCTGGAAGACACTGTGGGCACTGGAGGGTTGTAGTTACAAGGCACAGGCTTTGCACTTGCACTTCTTACTGTCAGTCTGTGCCTTGGAGAGAGATTAGGCCGTGTTTCTTTTAAATGTTCTTCATCTGCTGCAATGTCTGCCAGAGTTTTCTCTCTTTTAGTGGATGCGCTAGAGGCCACATGAAGACCAGACGGTTTACGGCCAACGGTTAGGAGTTTTGAACACTTCTGTTCTGAGAGATGTTTCCGGTATCTCTCAGGAAGGTCTTCAAAATCGGCAGTCTGGCATCTCAACTTGTGTTTACACTTCAACTTTTCAACCTGTTCAGGACACTTGAGCTTCCTTGGAGCACAGCTTCTGCGACCTGACCTACAAGGCAGAGGAGATGAATACTGCAAAAGCTCTTGGGCCCTCAGCTGCGTCACAATCTCTCTATAGAGCTCTTCTTCTTTTAATTTTTCATTGGAGGTTGAGCCATAAGTAGATCGAGGTATAGGTCTGGCCTTAAATTGATTTGTTTTCTTTTTAGACTTGCATAAGTCTCTCAGCTGCTTTTCCCGGATTGCTTGCTTCTGTTCCTCCCTTGCAATAAACTTAAATGGTTTTTGTGAGGCCAAAAGAGCTTCTTTGGTTTTTTCCTTCAAACGCCTCCTGCGTTCTTCATTTTGCTTGACTATGTCATGATAAAGGGGGAGAAAGACGAATGCAGGAACTGGATTGGCTCGGAATTTTTTCTTACACTCTGATTCTTCTTGTTCTCTGAGCACTTGGTGTGCCATTTCAATATCTGATTTAGATTTCATGTTCTCTTCTTTTTTCCTCTGTTCCCTAATCATCATTTGAAAAGGCTCAGGTACTGTAATCTTTGGCACCCATTCTCTTGGTTTCTTCTTTGTTTTTTCAACTGCAGGGAAATCAGCATCTTTATACTGAATATAATCTTCAACAGAAAAATTTGTCCACATGTTGTTAATGAGTTCTTTAGCATAGCTCATCACCCTCTTTTTCTCAGGATACTCTTTTTCTGAGTTCGGCAACTCATCTTCAGAGGAAGACATAGTCAAGGAGGAAGGCTGCCCTAAATCAGGCTCTGAAAATGATGTCATTAATGAGATAGTGTGATAGGAGTTCTTTTCTGAATCAGACCTGTATGAAAAGAATACTAAAGTTATACTCTCAGTTGCATGTGACCAGATATAAAAATTAAGAACTAAAAGATCAAGGTATACTCAGAAGATAGGTGCTGGATAGATAGGCCTTGTAATTATCACTTTTATTTAGAATAGAGCTAAGAGATGCCTATAAATTATCTAATTCAATTCTCTCATTTTCAGGGGAACCTGAGGCAGCAGAGGCTCCTTGTGGCTAACCTCTATTAAATTCTCCATATGTTTTCCAGAGTCACCATCTTAAAACATACATCAGGTCACTCCCCTTCTTGAAACTTTTCTATGATGTGCCATTGTAACAAAGTCTAGATTATAAAGTCCTTCAAGACTAGCCTCTCTCTGGGGCACCTTGGTGGCTCAGTTGCTTAAACGTCTATCTTTGGCTCAGGTCAGGATCCCAGGGTCCTGAGATCAAGCCCTGTGTCGGGCTCCCTCCTCAGTGGGAAGTCTTCTTCTCCTTCTCCCTCTGCTACTCCCCCACTTATGGACTCCCTCTCTCAAATAAATACATAAAATCTTAAAAAAAAAATGGGGTGCCTGGGTGGCTCAGATGGTTAAGCATCTGCCTTCAGCTCAGGTCAGGATCCAGAGTCCTGAGATCAAGCCCTGCATCAGGTTCTCTGCTTGGTGGGGAGTCTGCTTCTCTCTCTCCCTCTGCTCCTCCCCCACTCGTGCTTTTTCTCTCTCTCTCATTTTCTCTCTCTCTCTCTCTTAGATAAAGTCTTAAAAAAAGAAAAGACTAGTCCCCTTTTACCTTTCCTGTTTCACTTCTTGCCTCTCTCTACCTTCAGTTACCAATCTTGAGTCATATCCAACCATATGAAGTTCCTCGTACACACCATGAAGTCTCATACTGCCATGCCACCGCACACATGGTTTCTGTGGCCTAGAAGCCCACTCCTTACTTCCTGCATCTGCTACAGCTACTCCTCCTTTAATACAGAACTTGGATATGATAGTTCCATAGAAAATTCCTGCTTGTATCCCTCTACCAACACCATGACATGATCAGTTGCTTCTTCTTCTGTCTCCATAACACTGTCACATCAGGTTGTATCACAATTTTTGGTTCTCAGTTAGTTTTTGAGCTCCTTTTTTTAGTATATGTGCTGCCGAAGCGAGCACAGTTTTTGAGCTCCTTAAGGGCAACTTGATTTTTGACTCCTCAGTGTCCAGGCAACTTCTGGCACACAGGAGATACATAGTTAGCATTGACCAACTGGATGAGTTAAGAGACCTGCCTCAAGTTTCAAAAACAAGAGAGTTCATAGGAGAAATGGGTCCAGAAATTACAGACTATTTTGAAAACCTGAATTAGATTTATGTCTTACTCCTGAACTGTTTGTGTGTGGGAGTGTGCATGTGTGTGTGTGTGTGTGTGTGTGTGTGTGTGTGTGTGTAATTTATTTTTTTACTTAATTATTTTTTCAAGTAACAGAAGCAGGAAAGTTTATCAAAATGAAAAGTACAGGGCGCCTGGGTGGCTCAATGGGTTAACTCTCTGCCTTTGGCTCAGGTCATGATCTCAGGGTCCTGGGATTGAGGCCCGCATCGGGCTCTCTGCTCAGCAGGGAGCCTGCTTCCCCCTCTCCCTCTGTCCCTCTACCTGCCTCTCTGTCTACTTGTGATCTTTCTCTCTCTGTCAAATAAATAAGTAAAATCTTAAAAAAAAAACAAAAAACGAAAAGTACACTCTTGAGATATAAGAGTGGGAGCACTCAAGAGAGAGAGCAGTTTCTATACTTTATATGTTTAATGACTTGTGTTTTTTGTGTTGTTTTCTTATAAGCAGGCTCCATGCTAGGCATGGAGCCCAAAGGCATGGAGTTCCAACATGGGGCTTGAACTCACAACCCTGAGATCAAGACCTGAGCTGAAATCAAGGGTAGGATGCTTAACCTACTGAGCCACCCAAGTGCTGCTAAGCTCATGTTAATCCACATAATATAAAGGACTTTTAAAATTAAATTTTAATATTTATCATTTAAAAATGGCCCAGACTAGGGGCGCCTGGCTGGCACAGCTGGTAGAGCATGCGACTCTTGATGTCGGGTTTTAAGTTTAAGTCCCACATTAGGTGTAGAGAATACTTAAAAATCTTTTAAAAAATAACAATAAATAAAAATTAAAATGGCCAAGACTAAATATTTTGATACATATCTATAGTTCTTTGAGTGGCAGGTCAGCGAAAAAAGACTAAATGACTCTCAAAACAAGAAGCCATTGGTGGATAAGCCATTACACGTTTTGAATACAGTCCAACCTCTGTATATCATTAAAAGCACAAAGGGAGAGTTGAGAGAAAATATTCTGAATAATTTGGTTCTGCACTTTTAAGTATACATTTTACAGCCCACAAATAATGTTATGTACAAACTTACGTGGAAGAGACACTAGAAGCTTCTTCCCTGATGATCACTGGCTGAACTTCTTTTAAATTTAATTTATTCTGGTACATCTTCTCTAACTTTGCCATAGTTTCCAAGTGGGCAGCTTTCAGCTCTTCTAGCTTCCTAAAATACTCTTCATTCGAGTGGTATATATCAGAAAAGTCCACAAAGTCCTCCTTGCTTATATGTGTTTGTTCGTCCACCTCAGAAATGTGGGTGTTAAAATCAGCCTGGTAGGAAATCAAAAACCTGTTATATGGTGTTTAGAACTGAAAGATGAATTAAATTGACACCGATTCCCAACGTTGCTTCTTAAAGCGTACACTTAATTAGGTCATACGTTACTTGTAGGCTACATACACATAATGGATTATAAGTTACTTGTGGACTATCCCCTAATGATATTTTATTAAGAATGAGAGATGGGACACCTGGGTAGCTCAGTCAGTTGAGTGTCTGACTCTTGATTTTCAGTTCCAGTCATGATCTTGGGGTTGTGGGATCGGCCCTGAGTCAGGCTCCCTGCTCAGCAGGGAGTCTGCTAGAGACTCTCTCTCCCTCTGCCCCTCCCCCCTTTCTCTATAATAAATGAATATTAAAAAAAAATGAGAGAGAGAGAGACAGGCAGACAGACACCAAACTGCCAGAAAATAAATGCTATTTAATTCATTTTATAAAGGATGGTTAAATTCCCAGTTCATATACCATGACAGGATAGACCCAAACCACCCTTTATAAAGAACCTCCTTCTGAGTTGTAAGTTTTAACTGAGGTGAAGAAAAACAGTTCTTCCTGCTGCAAACTGGCCAAACACAGCCCAATACCCACTCCTAGCTGGGGTCCTGAAGTGTGGGCCCCAAAGGTGTGCCACTGGAGAAAAGACATGGAAAGAGAGAAGTCAGGGAAATGAGAGAATGGGGACAGGGGAATAGGGGGAACAAATTTCTCACTGGGTCACCAAGGGGCCAGGGAGAAGGCCTCCTTGATGCCTCAGGAGGGAATAGGAGGGTGTGGGAGAGGGTAGGAGGGACCATCAGAAAAGCCACTTCTATTTTTTTTTTTTAAGATTTTTTTTTATTTATTTGACAGATCACAAGTAGGCAGAGAGGCAGGCAGAGAGAGACAGGAGGAGGCAGGCTCCCTGCTGAGCAGAGAGCCCGATGCGGGACTTGATCCCAGGACCCTGAGATCATGACCTGAGCCGTAGGCAG